>NC_059473.1:44187221-44490251 GCF_018139145.2 Gymnogyps californianus
GAAAGTTCTGATGATAGTGAGCAGGAAGATGACCAAAGTGCCCTGAATGTACATGCTGATGGCAAAGAGGAATCTCAACATGAAGCTGTAAGCCAAGATAAAAACGAACTCTGTCTAAAAGAAGAACAGAACAGTTCATCCCTCCCAGAAGAAACTAAAGCTCTCACAGATGTAGTAGTGCCCAAGTCAGGATCCAAATCTCCTGAAAGACTGCGAAAAGAGATGGAAGAGTTATCTGGAGATACTGACTCCGATGGAGAAGACGAAGCCACAAAGAAGAGAAAGGATGTAAAAAAGGAGGTAGCAGATAAAACAGCAAAACCACAGGTAAAACGTGGTAAACGAAGATACTGTGTTGCAGAGGAATCTTTAAAGACTGTGTCACCTAATAGAAAGGATGAGAAGTCCAAAAACAAAGACTCCGTTAGTTTAGAAAACAGCAGTAACAGCTCCTCCGATGAAGATGAGGAAGATAAATCTAAACTGAAAATCACTCCAACTAAAAAGTACAATGGACTAGAGGAGAAAAGGAAGTCTTTACGGACAAGTACTTTCTACTCAGGATTTTCTGAAGTGGGAGAGAAAAGAATAAAGCTTCTAAATAACTCTGATGAAAGACTTCAGAACACCAGAGCAAAGGATCGAAAAGATGTCTGGTCAAGTATTCAGGGACAATGGCCGAAGAAAACGCTGAAGGAACTGTTCTCGGACTCTGACACTGAAGCTGCTGCCTCCCCTCCACACGCTGCTCCTGAGGATGCTGCAACAGAGGAGCAGCTTCAGACTCTTGCAGAAGACGACATTTCTTTGCCTAGCTCTGAACTTGAAAAATCTTTGCCAGCTAGTGTGGACGTTAAACCTGTTGAGGAGAAACCGACTGAAGTGGGTGAAAAGAAAGTTGAATTTCCAAGCAGTGGCAGTAATTCAGTGCTAAATACTCCTCCTACAACTCCTGAATCGCCTTCATCTGTAACCGTAACGGAGTCCAGTAGACATCAGTCCAGCGTCACTGTCTCTGAGACGTTGCCACCAAATCAAGAAGAGATACGAAGCATTAAAAGTGAAACAGATAGCACAATAGAGGTGGACAGTGTTGCAGGGGAGCTGCAAGACCTCCAGTCCGAGGGAAATATTTCTCCAACAGGTTTTGATGCCAGTGTCAGCTCCAGTAGTAGTAATCAACCAGAGCCAGAGCATACTGAAAAAGGTAAAGGAAAGGGTAAACAGAGCTGTCTACAACCTAACCAGATCTCATTTTAGCATTGCTGATGTATTTTCATTCTGTTATGGTTACACTGCTGGAAGATTAGTTGTTGGAGGAAGTAGTAGCCTGCTGTCTACTTAAAATGTGGGGAAATGGCATAATCATCTAGTGAATAAAATATAATCTGCCAGGAAGTTCCTTGGCCTTTCATTAGGAATTGTGATGGTTTCAATGAGGAATAAAGTATTTAAGAATAAAGTTTATACCAGACCTGGCAAGAAAAGCCCAGAGCAAACTGTAATACATTGTATAGGGAATATTTATTGTAGCAAGACGGATACATTTTGAGTACCTTGCTTACAAGTAGAAGATACTGTTTCTTACATAAAATTTTGATTCTCTGTCAGCTGTTTATTTAGGGGGAGAAAGTGCCAATTATTGCATGCTTAGGCAACCATTTCAAACTTGCATCTTATGAAATTAAAATTTTTTAAAAAATACAAGTCAAGCTGATAACAAGCATTGACCTTATTAGCTATGTTTCACTTTCAGATGTGATTTTGCACATTGAAGCTCCTATCCTGAGACCACTAGAGAATAGGAGACAATAAACACTGCCAATGCTTGTGCATGTGATGTCAGTATACTGCTGCCTGCTTTTTTTAACTGTTTGCAAGGCTGGATCCAAAAGCTTTTTTGTGAAAGTCACTGGCTCTTTTCCAGCAAAAGTACAGCTACTTTCACTGTGTTAAAGTGCCTAAAAAATTATTAATCAAAGAAAAAAACCCAAAACCATGTCTGAACATAATCCTGAGATGACAGAAGTGGTTTCTTCATCTCCACAGATTTCAGTTAATAATTAACTGAATTTTCTCAAAATGCCTTTAAGGTGCGTTATCTTCGTTCTGTTTGAATTGTTCTCTTGAAAGAATGCAACAAAATGGGTTTCCTTAGGAGACAAAATGTGTCTCCAAAGGAGAGAGGTTGGCAGAGGTAAACATGTAAACCTCAATAAATACACCTATATTGCTTTGTCAGTTATAGATGTGTAGGTTTAGGACTCAATTTGTTTGCTTTTTTATATAAAAGGAAATTATTGCCACATGAAAAAAAGTTTTTACACTGTTGCACAATATTACTTTTTACACGCAATAGACTTTAACTTCCTCTATGATTTTGTCAGCACACTGCCTGTTTTAGAAAATTGGGTTTCTTAATTTAAATGGGTTTGTTACAGGAGTCATTTTTAATCTGTAAGTCAGGTGGTTGTGGAACATTTGAACAACTGCTAAAACTTGCTCTTTTAACAGGTGTACTAGAATTCTTTTATCTTCTTTTTCTACTTTTTCCCATTGTAGTCACAAATACCAGTAGACTTCTTCCTTTAGTTTTTTGTTTGCCTTCTTTTTTTGTTGCCTTGTTTTTTAACATTGTCTAAGATTTTTTTTTTAATAGTTACAATTAATGTAATTACTGATCACAAGTGATAGTTTCAGTTTTTTCTCACAGCTTCCAAGTGTGACAGGCTTTTTTGAACATTTTTCAGTTCCAGTAGTTCTTGATAAGTTTTTCAAATAAATGTATTCTTATTTAATTTACAGTATTAAAAAAATAAAAATCCATGTGGTTCAAGAGAAATTCTGATGATGCATAGGGGAAAGTTATTTGCAATCATCTTACAGGTGCACTCTAACCAACAAACTTTGTCTACCTTCCATCCTCCTTCACCTCCTCTTGTTGATATAAGTAGAAAGCTGAGCCGTATTAAGGATAGGCAGGAACAGTTGCATTGTTGTCTACAAACTTAAGCTCTGAAATGGTTTTTTTGAGACTTTGAGAAAAACACACAGAAGTGCAAGTATTTATTTAATTTCTGTTTCTTTCTTTTCTTTTCTTTTCTTTTTTTTTTTTTCTTCCCCCCTTCAATTATAGTCTGTACAGGCCAAAAAAGACTTAAAGATGCTCAGGGAGGAGGCAGCTCCTCAAAAAAGCAGAAAAGAAGCCACAAAACATCTGTGAACAACAAAAAGAAGAGTAAAACTAGTAAGTACAGCAGCTCAGTGTGAAGTGAAATGTGTGAAAGTACTCTGTCATTTGTTTGAATGATTGTAGGAGATGAAGTCTGGAAATAAAAAATGTATTAGGACAAAATGTTCTCGTCGGGGAATTCTTAATACTGTTTAAATGAAGAAACTACTCTTGCTGAATGCCAAAGTGTTTATAAATGTCTTGTGTTATTTCTGGGCCTATTTTTAAGAGGTCCTTAATGTCGTGTAATTCAGGAAGACTAAGAAGAGTGAGTATTTCACACTTGATAGAATTGGGACAGGGATCTCTGTGGCATGATAGCTGCATGTTTTAGAGGGGAGACTGGGACCTGGATGAAATTATACTTCGTATTTTCTGCAAGATGAGTTTTTACAGATTAATATCTCTTCCAGTAGCAAATACGAGAATAATTCCAGAAGAATATAGACTCTATTTTCTTCCTGTATCATCTGTTACATCTTCAGTAAATAATGCAGCTTTTGCAGCTTTTTTGTAGTTGTAGAAGCTAATTGGGATAGAAACCACAGTACTGGGAAAGAGAAGCTTAATAAAAGCAGAGGTGTATTAGAGAGACATATGCACACATGTTCAGGAGACCGCAAGATCAGTTACTGCCTCGTCTCCCTGTTAATAAAAAATACCAGGGAACAGTCAGCTGAAGAGTGAAGCTGGGAGGATAGCTGTAAAAAATGCAGTTAAAGCAAGGATAGAAAGCACATGCTATGCCTCTTTTCCTCTCTTTTCCTCACCCCCACCCCTTTTCTTTCTTTTAACAGCTTTTACTAAAAGTCTGTACTTTCTGGTCTGGTATTTGCTTTCAGCCACCTGTCCTTTATGTTCATTGATCTCCTCTTCACATTCTCTCATCCTTTTTCATTCCATCTCACTATCTCCTCCTTCCATAACTTTTATTCCTTCCCTCACCCCAGGAATTAAAGTAACAAAACAAACTGAATTTGCAGAACTAATACACCATTTTTAGCCTTGCCATTGTTCCCTTTGATTTGGTGAATTTATCCCTTTTTCTCAACCTATGTCTTCGTCAGGATGCAAGCACTTCACAGCCAGAATTGTTTCTTGTACCATGTACAGTCCTTGGTGTGTATGTGCTCTTTTTGTTACGCTTCAGGCGCTGGTGTATGTAGTAAGGGCAATAAATAGATAAAATGTGGAGTCAGTTGTGAGCAAAAAATGCTTTTTGCAAAATTCAGGTATACCAGTTAAAGCTGCTTTTGTGGCAGCTTCAACTCTTGCCTTTGCATTAAGCCAGCAGACAACAGCAGCTCTGCAGCCAGCCGAGTTCTTTCATACCACATGTGTCTTGGTGTTTGGTTTCTCCAGTGTAGATCACCAGATCATAAAGACCAGAACCAATTTCAGAGTTCATTTTGTCAACACCTAGGGCAGGTACAACTGAGGCATAAGTTTCTCTTGATAAATATTAATTGAATATGTTTTTTACAACAACTCTAATGATGGAGATTCTGCAGCTTCCCTAGCCATTTTATTCCAGTGTTTCACAAGACTTCTGTTGAACTATAATCTCTTGCCCCTGCTTCCACCCCAGTTTTATTTTTGTAATGCTGAACAAGCTTCATCCTTTCAATCATTACTCATAAATCATGTCTTTTAGACAGGTAATTTTTTCACTCTCCTTTGGGCGGTTTGCTTAGAAAACTGCATTCAGTTCAGTCGGTTGCTTTATAGTTAAAGTTTTTTCAGTGTGAGGTGAAGTTCTTCCATTTTGGATCAGCTGAAGATGTTTCTCTGCAATTAAAGAATTTGATCATCATGTCTGAGGATTTTTGTAGATGATGTCACACAAATTCAGATTATTGCTAGTCATTTTAGCACAGAAAACCTAAAATAAAGGTGACGTAAGGCTAAGAAAAAGGCCAATTGTTTACTCTCATTTCTGCTACATGTGTCCTAGGAGTACAGTGAAAAGTTTGTCTGTAACTGTTAGCTCTGAAATGGGATGGAGGTTTGTATATATCGAATGCTGTATTAGAAATTAATATTAAAAAAAGATAAACAGGAGATAGGACATAACAATCAGTCTTGCTAACTGTTTTGGGAAAAAGTATAGCCCCATAAGCAGAAATATGTGGATAATTTTTGCACCAATGTTGACACATTTGACTGCCTCTTTGCCTTATTTTCTAGTGTAGGCAATTTATTTATGGATATGGTTCTAAAGCAACAAGAGTGATGCTGTCTTGAACCATTCAGTGTGGAGTGCAACTTCCCTACACAGACCTTGAGCAGTTGGATTGTATTCAAGAATCTCCTTACAAGAAGTGTGTCCCTACCCCACCCCCTTACATTCTTGCACACCCACTTTCAGCAATATACTTATCAGTATTCAGGATGGGTTGTGGAGCCACAGTCTGGTATGTTTATCCACGCTCTAGCTCTGTAGGATTTTGGTTCCCATAGGTCCACATAATAGCTATGAATCTACCTGCACAGCAGCTAGCTGGATGGTGTTTCCAGTGCAAGGTTTCCCTTTCACAGCATGCCAGAATTAGAGGGGCCCCATTACATACCTGTTTTGTGGTCCTGTATTTAGGCACTAGTGATGCAAAGAGCTGTGTGCCAAGCTTCTGTACCAGAATGGATTATACCATTTTAGAGTAAAAGGATTTTGGTCAAATAAACTCCTGTTATATGAAAATCAGCACAGGGGTAGCTTCTGATAAGCTTTGGTTCGGGCAGGAAGGTTGCTTTGTTTTGTAAGAATATATCTCCTTGTTTCTTCAGCAAACAGCAGTGACAGTGAAGAGCTATCTGCTGGTGAAAGTGTGTCCAAGTCTCAGTCAGCAAAATCAGCTTCTACTGGCATGAAATCTCACCAAACCAAATCACCTGCAAGAACACAATCTCCAGGAAAATGTGGGAAAAATGGAGAGAAGGAGTCTGATCTCAAAGAACAGAATAATCGTTTGCCCAAAGTTTACAAATGGAGTTTTCAAATGTGTAAGTATTTTCTTCAAAACATGCCTAGTGTGGTCTTGCAGTATAGTATAAGAAGGCTTTTTGACTTTTGTGTATTTTGGTTTTTTCCCCTAAAATTATTCCATCCTGTTAGCTTAATTTTGTGATAAATCCTGATTTTAAAAAATAAATCTATCTTCTCCCCCCCCCCCCCCCCAGTTGCAATGCAGGAAACTGCCTGTATCGCACACTTCCAGTACTGTTTTTAGATATGGCTGCTGCACTGACTTGCTGTTCTTGCCATCCTGTGCAGACCTGTCATTCTGGCATGAATGTTATCCACTATATGTGCTTCTTGCATTGATATTTTCTTGCTGTTTTACTCCTCATTCTCTAGTTATTGTTCAGACAGTTACATGATTGATTTGTAACTTTTTCCCCTTCCATTTTGCCTTAGTGAACCAGGACATGTTTACTATTTCTAGTAATAAGAACTTTCAGTGTGTTTGTGTCAGTCAGCTACAAGTACACGTATAGCTAGGCGTGAGCAGTGTTGAAAGGATCATGCATTTGCTTATCTGAAAAACAGTTCAGTAGCTTATTAATGCCTCGATATTAATGCAACTTCTTAATTGCCTCTGTGTGTGTGTGCGTATGCTATTGCAGCATTATTTGCAGTGGGGAGAAAAGAGAAGTAAGATAAAATATTAGGTGATTGAAGCCTCCTTCCTCAATATAACAATAAGCAAACAATTAAAAATAATTATTTATAAACAAAACCATGCTATTTTTTAGCCCTCTCTCTTACAGCATCTGGGTATTCAGTTGCACTCTGTCCCAGGCTGTGTGAAGGCTGCTGTTCCTCACATAAAGTGGGAACAGGAAAGAGCTGGCACGGCACACTGTGCAGACACGTCGTCTGAATTTTTTTTTTTTTTTTTTTTTTTTTTTTGCCAGCAGCATTCTTTCATGCCCAGGGAGTTCTCCACTTAGCCAGCTGTTTGTGCGGTGAGAGAATCTGACCCTGCATTTTTTTTCTCTCCAGCCCTGAATCTCAGTGTTACTCTACTTTAAAAGTATTTTTCTCCTAGTACTTCTTCACAGTCAAGTTACATTCTGCTGCTCTTCAGGACTGTGTAGTGTAATAGGTCTTTATTGTCACTTACCGGCCTGCTGAGATTCATTGGGCAGATTTCCTGTGCAACACATTTAAAGAGCTTCTGCTCCTTCCTTTCTTTCTACGTTGGCTACGTTGCACGTGCTACATTTGCTTGGCAGAAGTTGGACTTTGGAGTGCTGTTTAACACATGTCCTGCTGTTGCAGAGGTCTAAGGCACTTGCAATGTCTCTGAGCTTTCCTCATCTTCCCGCAGCCTAATATAGTTGTGACTTTTGGTCCTTTGGTGCTCCCTTCATTATAGGTTGATGAAGTGCATTCTGTGCCCCACAGTAGTTTAAATGATTCTTAAATGTCTTTGAATGGTGTGTCTCCAGTGTGGCTTACCTGTGGCTGAAAGGGACCGAACTGACATAGTTCCTCCTGCCTGTGCCCCCCACAGCTGTGTGCCACGCTGTGGAGAGCTCCCAGCTGGAAGCAGCCAGAGGGGCAGCTCCTGTGCTGGCCGTGTCCATCGACATCCCCATGTGGGATGCCAGCAAGGAGGTCCTGTATAGGTTATACCTTATGGCCCATACGCCATGGACTCGATTAGAACCACCCCACAGCTATTCAGATTCCTGTTGCAACCTGCTTCTTCTGTAACAACCAAGACAAGTCGGGCAAGACTGACCTTCCTGGTGTATTAGGCCAAACCGAGCTCTAGCAACGACTCAAAACAACAGGCTCAAAGCTAGTTTTGGCCCCTATGTTTTCACCAGTTGTCTTAATTTTCCTTCCTATGGGGAGGGGAATGCATGCGTTTTCTTCCTCTCCTACTTCCTTAAAAAAAAAAAAGTGTTTCTATGTATTTTAAAAAATAATAGAAAATGAACAAAGTTTGTGATAATAAACAGCAGCTGCTGTTGCTGTGTTTCTTGGCTTTGCTGTCTGCTACCTGAAAGCACATCACTAAGATTTGAGTACTTCCCACTTCACTGAAATTCAGAAGTTTTTGGAAATGCTGCAATGCAATAATTAACAGAGATTGTTTAATTTGCAGCTGACTTGGAAAATTTGACTAGCGCCGAGCGCATAACAGTTCTCCAAGAAAAATTGCAGGAAATCAGGAAACATTACCTGTCCTTGAAATCTGAGGTGGCTTCCATTGACCGAAGAAGAAAGCGCTTAAAGAAAAAAGAGAGGGAAAGTAAGTGCTGGGAAGTAAATTCTACTTTTAGAGGGCTAAATTGCACGTCATGTTTTTAAGGTGTTAACAAGAATTGGATAATTTTTAGGGAGGTGTGTGCCATTAGGGCTGTGGTTTTGTTTGTTTTTTTTAAAAAACACTGTATACAGTTATTTTATGATCTTTAGAAGGTATGGTTCAGATATCCAGTGACTATGTAAGCGGAAAAATATTAAAAAGGCATGCAATCTGTTTAATTCTGTTCAGGCAGAACTACTTTATACAGAAAAATAAACTTTTTTAAGCAGTGAACAAAGTATCTAAGGTTATTAATAAACTTAAACTTTTCAAGTTACACAATAATTTACTATAGTATTGCTTGTGTGTCTAGTTAGTGCTCTCCCCTTAGGATAAGTGATTTATTTTATGAGTTTAAGGGAGACCGTCAATTAAATCTGTCATTTCCCTGAAGCTGCTTTACCTATTGCTGTAGGGAATGTTCTAGCATGCCTGCTTCTAGCAGCGTTAAAAGGATTATTTTCTCCATGTCTTGTTTATGTGCACATTTAAGAGTTCACTGAGTATAGGAAGAAGGACTGAAATGCCACGTGTAGTAAGATTTTATGGCTGCAGCCATCACATGGGAACTGCAGTTGCTTCTTGGTTGCCGGAGCAGGGTATATGTGTGGATTCAGTGCTGGGACGAGGCCCTACCTGTGCCGATTCCCACAGGAAAGAAAGGGAACAGCTGACTGTGCTTGCGGGTCAGGAATGAGCTCTGGCGTCCTCTGGCTGGGCCCTTGATCTGGGTGGCCAGTGAACCAGGGCTGCAAGGGGTAATGCCATGCTGTCTTGCACACGGCCGAGGCTGTGTCTCAGAGTGTTTCCCACAAAAGCTAGGGAATGGAGGCTTTTTTCTTTTAATTACTGTGCAGTAGTTGCTGCAGTCAGTATATACCAATGCTTGTTGTTGAATGGGAAAACCTTTTTATTGCTTAATTTGTAAATTTTTATAACCTGTGTTTTCCTCTTCCTGTGCAGGTGCTGCTACTACATCATCTTCCTCCTCATCACCTTCCTCTAGTTCCATTACGGCTGCAGTTATGTTAACTTTAGCAGAACCATCTATGTCAAGTTCATCACAGAATGGAATGTCAGTTGAGTGCAGGTGACAGCAGGACTTGCCAAAGCACTTTGCACTTAATGGCTGCTGAGGGCCACTCTTTTTTTTTTTTTTTTTTTTTTTTTTTTTATACTGCACAGTGGCACAAAATTCAGACAAGCACTATTTTGTATTTAAAGTTGTTTCTTGACAAGCTAACTTTGCACTTAAGTGCACTTTTATGAAGAAAAAGTACAACAAACTGCTTTTCCTCAAGCAATAATTGTTTCCAACTTGTCTGGGAATTGTAAGTCTAGTGACTCGAAGGCCTTCCACTGTGGCAAATGGAGGCTGTTCACTGCCTGTAGAGACAGTACAATAAGCATATAGTTGTTGGGTTGATCTAAATAAATGTGGTAAGGCTTACTGTATTCCCTGGTATTTTGTTAAAGCTGGAACATTTGATATTTTTCCATTTATTTATGACAAATATTGAACCTATTTTCATTTGTACAAGCTAATTGTTTTTTAACTGCTAAGTCACCTTATAGTGGCTTTAATTGTATACGTCAAGCACATGTATTCAATTCAAAACCTGCAGTTAGTAGGATGTTTGACATCAGTCCTGATAACCAAATATGAGGATTCCTTTAAAAAAACAAAAAAAGACTGACTAATGTTTACAGGTTTGAATTAGGCTGAAATAGGTTACTCTGGGTTTTAAGAACCCATTAATTGGAATGAAACTACTGTACTTTGCCATTTTTCTATAAAACAGTATTTTTTTTTTAATTTTGATAAAATACATTATGAAAAAGAAAGAAAATGGCTAACAAACTGTATTAAATCTTAATGTATAAAGATTGTATTTAGCCAGTTTAAAGTGTATATTTATTCATAATGGATTATAACAGTTATATTTTTGTGTTTTCTTGTAAATGTTTCTTTTCCCTTAAAGCAACAAATATTTCATTTGTAATGCTTATTTTATTACGAGCTTCAAGGAGAGGACTTCAAGACGGAGTAAGGCGTGAGGTTATAATTTGTGGTTGCTGATATGAACACTGCCACAAAAGGGTAGTTGTTTTTAAAATAAATAGCTAGCTGAGTGGTAGACATTTAATTTTTTAAATGCCTTGTACAAATTCCAAAACCAACTTCAAACTGTTTTCACTTGTATTGATTTTATGTTGTATGGATCCCAAGCTCTCTCCTGTTAATTATATACCTTTGTAAGACATTTGTATATTGCGGAAGTGTTCATTCAAGCTATTTAATACCTGGCACTGTTAATACACAGTACTTTATTGTACAGGTTGTTTTACTGTTTTAATTGTAGTTCTGTGTACTTCTTTTGCCTGGGGAAATAGGGGCTGGCATGTTTTTCTTTGTTTTCTGGCAATACAACATGTAAGAATTCAAAGCATTTTGTTTGTAGATGCTAGAGTGTCAGAATCCTTTACATTTGACTTTTCTAAGAAAAGCATTTTCAGTCTTCGTAGTGTGTGCTTAAGGTTAACTGATTTTATTGAAAATGGTTTCAAAGTATTCAGAATTGTACAGGACTGTAAAAATTTGTTGACAAACATTGAAGGAAAAGCTTATAGAAAAAAAGCTATAAAATATATATTAGGTTCTGCAGAAAATGGAGAATTATGTAATATATTGTACAAATGTAAGCAAAGGCCTCTGAAATAAAATGCCATAGTTTGTGAATCCCTGATTTTGTTTCTAACAGTTTAATTAAGCAACCATAGTGTGTTCATTAAAATGACATCAAGCTGCAGAATCAGTTTAGTAAATGATCTTTGATATGGTGTAATAGGCATATAAAGATAAGCTAGAGCAGGTACATTGGCCTAATTTTCCTCTTAGTGATTAATTCAAATTCATCCTCTTTTTCAGCAGAAGGGGAGAGCTTGGCCCATTGACATCGTTCAGGCGGCACCGGTTGAAATAAAGATGAATTTTAATTCATGTTAATTCAGGTAGTTTGAAAATGTAAAAGCAAGCTCCCGAAGATATTTGCTGACTTCTAATATCAACTGCCTCAAGTTCAGATTCGGTGGAAGTGAAACTGGAATAAAACTTTTAGTGTTACCTGCTTACATCATGTCTGGCTGTAGTTCAGTTGACCAAAATACTGTTACACCTGCAAAATGATAGATTACTGATGAGACTGATAAATAACAAACTATGATAAGCTTTGGAAACACTGACGGTGTTAATAATTACCAGTGATCTGAGACTGACAGGAGTAATTTTAATAATTTCAGTGGGGCTGCTCAGAGGATATTTACATACGTTTAAGTTTAGCAGAATCAGTCTCGTAATAGTTCAGTTCTGCCTTTCAGTCTCAGTAGGCGTGACTGGTATTGATTTAACTGGGAACTACATCTGGGCAAGCAAGAGCAAATTCAGCTCTCCACTCACTACTAGTTCTTGATCAGCTCTCAGTTTTAGTGCCAGCATTTTTGCTTTGATGTGACAATTGTTGGCTCTCGTGTTCTATGAGAGGATTTGTTGGTTTACTTGTTCAAAATGGGGATCACTAGTCACCTCCCCACTTCCAAATTGAGTTTTTGCATAAATAGGATTTTTTGCTGTTCTTTCATACAGAGATTATTTAATTTTTGTTGTATTTCTCATGCAGTTTAATGACTAGTCAAAAATCTGTTCTGGATGTTTTATATTGCACCTCTTCAGTGAAGTATGTCTGTAAATGGTACTCTCCAGGTTCATGTTACTTGTGTCCTAGTGGTTACAAAGGAAGGTGCCTTTGGCAAACTTAGCCAGGCAATTTCATCCCATGTTCCAGTGAGTCAAATCTGAGCTGCTTTTCAGGTTACATATTGTAATGCAGCTTTAAACGTGGGTGTGCTCCCTGCTTGGCATGCACACTGTGCTTACAGCTGAGAAAGTTTCCCACTAGCAGTGATTGCTGGGCTGTGCCCGCTCTCTCGAGTGCCTGCTCGGACCATGACCTGAAAGGCGAAGTGAGACAAAGTACCCCTCCTCTATCCTTTACACCTTGGCTGAGCAACAGAATCGGTTTTGCGTGTCTCATGTTTGATCGTGTTGAGAATAGCTGAGAGCGTAGACTATCCACATATGCTGAGAGAAAGCATGCCTTGCTTGAAGGCTGTCTGCATTGCTCCCGACTCCCTTTATTTACAGTCTCCACCAATGCTTGTACGTACTTGTTACTGTGCAGTTTCCATCATGCCGTGAAATCTTACTGTCGCCACAGGGCTCAAACTCACTCTCTGGCAGAGTTCCTGGCGGCTGTATGCCTTTTGTTGAGCTTCAGCAATTATGAGTCTCTGAAATCAGCCAGCTGAACGCTTGTCCAATGTAATGCTGATGTATTTTGATGGTGCAGCCTGTTCTGCCCCACCTGTGTCGCCTACAACACCGCTCTATTCTGTGAAGGTAGATTGGAAAAGCCAATGCAAGTACTGCAGCAGCCACCTGCCAGTTTTTAAGAATTTGTGTATTCTCTTGGGCTGACCCCATCAAAAATCCCTACCTTTCCCGGCATCCAGAAGGCCAGACATGGGATGCCTGGTGCATGTGTCAAGACTGACGCTTTACCTTTATTCCATAGCTGGATTACTTCTTTGGCCTTCAGTTGGACATTGGTGCCAACAAAACGGCTAATGCTCGCAGTTCAAAAAGTGCATAAAATGTTACAGCAGAAGAGCTGTTCGTATTTGCTTCAGCCTTTAAGTGCCTGGTAATTTTCTATGCCTTTCCAATTACTATCACATCATCTAGCATTTAAAATTACATTCTGGACAGGCAGGTCCAAAAGGAGATCCCAATTAGGTGCCTAATTTCAGAGAGTTAGTAACAGATCAAACTTCCTTACGCATCAGCTGCACTGTGTCCTGGGTTGGAAAACAATCTGTTTGAGAATTAACCTAACAAGAAAGGGGTCTTTTCCAGTTGGATCAGTTATCCAGTCCTATCCATGTAGCTGCAGCAGCAGGATGATCCAGAGCACTTGGCTCTACTGGCTACAGAGCGAAGCTGGGGGGAAGAGGTACGACTGGTTTTTCCTTTTCGTGTCCCCCAGGCTACAGTCCTCGAATGTACAGACCCCGAGAAGTACTGGGTTTCAAGGATTTTTCGTCAGAAAAATCCTTACATGCTTTAAAAGCCTGCCGCGGATCCCAGGTACAGATGAAACAATCCAGAAGGAACCTGACTGCCCAAGTGATGCTTTGGGATGATCTCTCTGGTGGTCTAATAACTTAAGACTGTTTAAGCAGTAACTGCTTAACTGCCTGTGGCTCCGTGCTCTTTCTATAACCCAGTTTTGTTTGTAATGTGTACCAAGTCTATTTCAGACTAACGAGTCACGGAAGCCCTTCAGTTTTGGGTGCTCTTTACACCCCTCCCCCCGCTTTGCATTCTCTAATCCTTTTCCAGGTTTGTCTCAAGGTGAGCTGCTTTAAAAGGGGCTGCACGAGCACCAGCAGGATGCTTCTGGCCTATGAACTTTAAGCGTGAGGTCACCTGCCCCGGCGAGTTCGTGAAACGGTTCATGAACCTTCATGAAACGGTTTGAGTAAGGCCTTTTCCATAGGCTTCAGTCCTTCAGCAGCAGCGCTGCCTGAGCGTGAGGCAGCCTGGCACAGACCCAGCTTCTTGATGGTTTCCATTTAATCTGCGCTCGAGGACAATGAGAACACCTTGCACAGACTTTAACTGGGGGCTTGGGGGGGGTTGTGTGGTTGTTTTTCTGTTTGTGGTTGGTGGTGGTGGTTTTGGTTTTTTTTTTTTTAAACTTCATCCTGGATGTGGGCTGGATAGCAATCATGAAGATACACGCGGGGGGAAAAAAAAGGATGCTGTAAGAAGTACTTTCACAGCAACATGGGGCAAAGAAAGTTATTCTCTCTGTAGACAACAGCAACATTATTTTTTTAACCACTTGTGGCACTCTGAACCACTTAAGTGATTTTAAGTAGAAACAGCTTGAGAAGATAAGTAATCAGAGTAATTTCCGTCTCCCTTCTCAGATGGAGCTGAGCACAGCAGGCTTGGAGCTGAGGGTCTTGGAAAATAAATGAAACAACGTATCACACGGTTTTTCCCCCAAAAAACGTGCGCAACAGCCACAGCTGATGTTTTTATGTTTTTATATTGCTACTACACCCACACAAAGCCAAGGGAAACGGGCACACGCACCGCACTGTAACGTCGCGGCGGCGAAAAGCTGACACCCCGCCACCCCGGCCGTGGCGATGCGGGGGCCGGGGCAGGTTTCCGACAAGCGGCGGAAGAGGGAGGGAGCGGGCGCGGAGGGGCTGCCTCCCCGCACGGCGCCCGTCCCCTACGGAGCGGTAGGAAAGCGACCCCGGCGACACCCCCCGTCCCCGTTCTCCCACCGGCCCGCTGCACCGCCCTCCCTCAGCGCGCGCCGGAAGTGACGCGCCCCGAGCTTGTTGCCCTCACCTCGTGAGCAGCCATGAGGGCCCGCCGGAGGGGCGCGGAGCCGCGGGGGGTGCAGGACCCGGCGGCGGCGGCGGCGGCGGCGGCGGCGGCGGCGGCGGCGGCGGCGGCGGCGGGCGATGAAGCGCCCCGCCGCCCTCCCCGCGAGTGGGGGCGAGGCGAGGCGGCCGTCGCCGGGCGGGCGCGCGCTGACGCCGCGGGCGCGCGCGGGGGCCCGGCGGAGGGGTACGTGGTGGGGCAGGTGGCGGACAGCCTCTGGCCCGGTGCGGCGCCCGCCGCGCCGCTCGCGCGCCTCTTCAGCGCCGCCGCCGCCGCCCCGCCGGTGCTGGTGGCAGTGACGGGGGTAAGTGCGGCGCTCCTCCTGGCCTGGCGCGGGGTCGGGACGGTCAGCGGCGCTAAGGGCGGCCCTCCCGGTCGGGCGGGGGGTGCTCTGCCCCCAGAGGCCCGGTCGCTGCCGGGGCGGGGGGTGTCGGTGGTCAGCGGAGCGGTTCCCTGCTGCCTGCGCGTTCGTGCCCGAGAGGGGCCGAATAACGGCCGTGGGCGATTGGCGGGCGGGCGGGCAGGCGGCTCGCCGAGGGGCAGGGTTAGCCGGGAGTGCTTCCTCGTAGGAGCCGAGCAGTAAAATCGCTGGAGTGCGATTTAAATAGTAAAACCGCCGGTGGCTTTTCGCGACGTGCCGTCCCCGGTGGTCCCCTCAGGGCTGGAAACGCCCCGTCGCGAGGGTGAGTGGGTGGGTGAGACCAGCGGGGTGGGCGCCTCGGTGAGCAGGCAGGTCTGGGTGTGGGAAGCACCACTTCTTGCAGTCGCTGGCTTCGGTTAGCGGCGCTCCAAATAAATGACAATATATAAAGTAGCTGTAGAGCGTTTCTGGAATTTTGTTTTTCAAGTTAATTTTTTTTTTTAAAGGAAAATAAGAAAAGAAAGCATACAGAAGAAGTGGAGAAAGTGTCAGAAGACCAGAGCTCGTCTGTCATACAAGAACCTCCTATAAAACCAAAGAAAGCCAGAAAGAAGGAACTTTCAAAGGCAGAGAAAAAAATGGCAAACAGGTGAGTAGATGATGCCTTTTTATAGTAAGATTAAAAAAACCCTAGATTAATCATAAGATTATGAGTTCAGAGAAATAATAAAGTTCTATTTTACTATTTGTCTTGAACCTTGTGTTTAAGAAAATTATTTTTAAGAAGATTGTGAAAATTTTCTGCAGTTTGCCCCAGAAGGTAGTAGACACTTCCAATTTCTTGAAGTTCTAGGTCTGTGAAGTGCAAATCCCCTGTTAGAGAGCTAACAGGTGTAGAGGTTGTAGATTTAGACAAAAAGTTCTCTCTGGCCCAAGGTGGTGCTTTCTAACTGTAGTTGGCTTTGTCCAGCAGACCTGCAGTCAAAGCAGCAGAGGCGGTTTCAGCAGCAGCGAGGTACCAGACAGAGTTAGTTGTCCTTATCATGCTTGCCCTCTGCTGTGGCACAGAAGTACTCTGTTAACACTGTCCGTTCTCGTAAATACTCAGGGTTGAACCAAGACGCTGCCCGTGCAGGCAGGAAGCTAGTCTCTGTACAGTGAAGTTTGGATAATGAAGTTTGCTCGATCGTAGCTCGAGGCTAACACCTTGTCCTCTCTCTGGCACTGTGCGTTGTTGCATCTTCCATGCCCATGCGACTTGTTTGCTGTTTTGGTGTCGGTAGCCTTCCAGAGGCTTCTTCAGATCTGCTTATTGTTCACGCTATTATGGCAAGCTTGGATAGGTAGAGATTTGTTAGTGCATGGATGGATCCCAAAGGATTGTTTGTTCTGAGTGTCCTGGATACTGGGAAGAAGTAAATCTCTCCTTAGTTCTAGCGTGCAAAGATGATTTTCTTTTTTCCCCTTCAATTTTAGGGGATATCAAATTATTTAATTCTGAATTCTTTCTTTATTACTCCTACTAAATAGTGAATGCAACGTCCTGGGGACAGCAAATAGTTTTCTATGTTACGGAACTCTCAGATATGTTTGTTTAATGCATAATAAGCAAAATAATGTTTGAAATTTTATGTTGAACATAATAATTTAAAATGTAAGTTAAAATATTTATCTTGGAGGCTTCAGTTCTTTGACCTCAAAAACTGTAGTGTTTTTCCCATCAATTATAATTTGCTTGTCTTTTTCTGATAAGAGAGAGCGCTTTGGAGCGGGCAGATGAAGAGGAGGAGCAAAAACTGTTTGAAAACAAAGAGAAGCAAAAAAAAAGGGCTTCTCATGCCATCACCAAAAGTGTTGTTAATTCAGATACAGGCACTACTGTAAAACAACAAAAGGGAAAAAAGGTGGCTGACGAAATGGTAAACAGAAGAACAGTGTTTGTTGGAAACTTGCCTGTCGACTGTACTGTTCAGGTATGTGAGCAGATTCTGTCAGCTAAAGGAATGAAAAGAATTACAGCAGTCCTTAGGTTGAGGGGATGTTTCCAGCTGAGAAGTCACACACATTTGTGACTAAAATTGCTTTTTGGGAAAGTAGGAAGCAATGCTCATTATCAGAAACCATTAGAGGCAATCTCTCTTGTTTTACTGGAGGTAGGCTTTTTACAGCAGTGGATGCAGTTGCTCTTTCTTTAGTAGAATTGGTTAGTTTCTTTTTCAATGAAAAATGACTTAATGAGACCTACAATAACAAAGTTAGTCTGCTTCTAATTTTGAACGCAAATAATACTTCAGATTGTTGCATAAAATATGTTAAATTTATACTTTCTTCCATAGTAAGGGGTACGAATTAAGTTTTGGCAATCTGTAGAATAAGAAGCTGCCACAAGAAACACACAAACAGTTACAAATTACTTGCATATTTTTAGTAGCCCTTTAATGGACCTTGTATAAGTAAAATGAAAATAGTGTAAAAACAATCTTACTAATACATATTCAACAATAATTCTTATTACCAGGATGCAAAAATGTATTGAATATTTGTAATATCTTCTGTTTAGGCACTGAAATCTCTTTTTAAAGAGTATGGACAAATAAAATCCATTCGATTCCGGTCTTTGGTACGTTATTTCCTCTAATGTTATACAAGATAATTATTTTTTGATCTTAACGGGTAGTATTCATAAGGCTTCTATCTTCTTTAGTTCAGAAGCGGGTTTGGGTGTGTATTTTTTGCCATTAGAAGAAGCCTTGGAGATTTTACCACAGAGGCACCACAGGATGCATCTTTCCTTTCATCACATTTTACTCTTCCTGTAGCAGCAGTTGATAGTGTCAGAGCTGTATTTTCTCTGGAAGAAGGATGCCTTTATTATTGCTCGTTTAGCTAAGGTGGTATTTACCTGTTTCTAATCATAGTGGCAAAGACACATTGATTGTAAATCAGTGTACTCTGTAAAATAGTTGAAGATAACAGTCTTGGAACTCAAGAAATGTAACAGATGAAGTCAAAGCAAGCTGTCTAATTCTGAGGTCTTTCTAGATCATCTCTAGGAATAGCCACTTCCATCATTCACTCGCTGTACTGGTGGGATGTTGCTGTGGGTGGGAATGGTACCTGTTCGAATTCCTGTGTGTCTTCAAGAACAAATATTTGAGATAAATTGACACTAGGCCCACTTAACTAAAGCTCTTTTTATCTTAAAGGTTCCAGCAGAAGATACTTTATCCAAAAAGTTAGCAGCAATAAAGTAGGTTCCTCTTGTGAGTTTTGTGCTTTATTTTTCAAGGCAAAAATAATTTTTAAGTGTTGGCTGTTACGTGTTTGGCTATATTAATTTTTTTATTTTGTGTTTCTTTGACTTTTGTAATTACCCTGGTGTGTGAAAAAGAATTACGTGCCTCGTATACTAGTAATTCATTGTCTTAGGTTGCATTTCTTATATTTTAGGAAGGAGGAAGATGCTAATCGTCTTTAATTCCTTTGGATGTATTTATGAGCTGAGGAAGCTTGATCAGGGTGCATATACAGGCTGTATAAGATGTACAGTGAGACTCCCTTGGACATAAGAGGCTAGCTTGACCTTTAAGAGAAATGAAGTTGTTACTGTGCAGAAAGCAAGAGGAGGCATAAATGTGTTTAACAAGAAGTGCTTGTGCACTGCACACCATCAGAATTATTTAAACAGTATGCATCTTTTTCATGTTCCAGGCATAAGGTGCACCCTAATGCGAAGTTCGTTAACGCTTATGTTGTATTTAAGGAAGAATGTGATGCCATTAAGGCTTTAAAGGAGTAAGTCTCAGTTTTGTTCCGCATTCCCTGTTGAAGAGGTAGATTTACAGATAAATTTAAACTACCTCCTCTCTGTTGCTTGAATGTTTTTTCAGACTTAAAAGTAAATTTGCTTTTGGAATAATGCTATGCAGTGACATTGTAAATTAAGTAAACGCTTACTCATTTAATTTTTAAAACTTTTTGCTTTTGGCTACGAAAGAAATGGAACAGAAATTGCTAGTGGATTTCACATCAGAGTTGACATTGCATCAAAAACTGGTTCGGTAAGTAAGATGTGCGACTAGAAAACCCCTTTTCTGGTTTGTTTTGTTTTTTTCCTGTAACAAATAACTTACTGTCTTGTATCTCTTGTTTTCTTTAGCATGACAATAAACGATCTGTATTCTTGGGAAATCTCTCGTATGGTAAGTCTAAAATGGATTGTTATGCATCATTAGTTAATATTTATGGAATATGTTGACATTAGGGGTTTTTTATTTATTGATATTTAGGGTAACATGTTTACGTAGCTAAATATCTTTTGCTGGAATTAATTTTTTAAATGGCAGTTTCATTTTTTAACTGAAACACCTAAAGGGGTTGTAAGTTTCTGGCAAGTTCTGCAGATTAATTGTTTTCTTTATTGTAGCTATTTCTACAAGCACTTTTAGTTCTTGTTGTTACTTTATGTTTTTTAAATAAATGTCACTAAAACTGCATAGGCCATAGCTTTCTAAACTGTTAAACGTGTGCTGGTACCTGTTTATGAACTACTTCCAAGTGATACACAGTGATGGCTTCTCGTTTTGATGCTGTCTGTGAGCCACAGGGTGAGTGACTGTCCAGGCAGCTGCTGACAATTGGTTGTTACCCGTGTGGAGGTGCTTACTGTATAGTTGAGGTCAGTGCTTGATGAATATTCAGCTGCTTCTGAGTAGGCTGGGGAGCAGATGGAGGGATCGCCATTGGGTGTGGTCCATATGAGGGTATTAATGGGGTCAGGATGCTTGGGACGAGCATCTTACTTGGGGGTGGTGTGGACATGTAAATACACAGGATGAAGGCATGCCCTGTGCCTATGGCCTGATGCAGAGCCAGTGTCATGTACTGCTGACAGTAATGCTGAAACAAACAGGCTTTGGACTTCAGCCTAAAACTTGACCTGTCTGAAAATCTGGATAGGAGACAAATCTGATTGTGGTGACGTGACTGATGCCTGTTGTGTAGAGCTTGTGTCAGTACTGTATGTTCCTCTGTGCATCCTGCAGAAAAAAACAGTTTGGACATTTGCAGTGCTCTGAAGATGACTTCAGCAGCTTGAACCTTTCTCAGCGCATCTAAGTCCCCTGGCTGTAATTAAACCTGTACTATTAAATTCGGCCCCTCCCCTTAGCAGAGATACGATTATATCTGTGTAAAGGGATTTACCATAGTATGAAGCGTACCTATACAGAAAAGAGAATAACCTGTGTTTTTGTATTGGTACCTCACACTTGTCTGTTCACATAGGCATGAGACTGAGAAAGCCTGACACATCCAGCCACTATCAGAATAATCGTACAGCAACTGTGATTGGAAACTGTAAATCCCTTCTCCCCCATTCAGCTAAAATTCACAGCTCAGTCAATGAGCATTAGACTTCAAGAACTGCCAGCTCAAGCTCATTATCATCAGCACTAATTCTTAGAAAGAGATTGTGGCATTAGAAGGAGCTACAGAAATGTAGCACGAATCTTAATTTCCACGATGTTCAAACCATAAATGAAATTATTTGAAAAATTTGGTTCGGTCTTTGCCTTCGTTCTTCTTTGTGATTTATATTGTACTCTTCAAAGCTAGAGCATCAGTAACTGTCAAAGTAAGTAGTCCTTTATAAAGTCTGCATTGTTAACTTGCTGGAATTTTTCTGAACCACTAATATTTGTGTACCTATATATTTATATATTAATATAAATATAATTAAATATGTATGTTTGTGTACCTGAATTGGTAAATATAAAATATTTGGATTTGGGCCAGGCTTCTAAAGCTGTGTGTCTGACTGAAGAGGCATCTGTGTCATTGTGCTTGCCTGCAGACATCAGTGACGATGCTGTGCGAGAACACTTTTCTGTCTGTGGAGGTGTAGTAGCCGTGCGAATTGTGAGAGACAGAAAGACCGGTTTGGGTAAAGGCTTCGGCTACGTTCTCTTTGAGGTACGTATGAATGGCGTGCTTCAGGACACTGGGAGTTCTTCAGAATCTGGATTGGGATTTGCCTTTATAGCCTTTTAAAATTTTTTTTCTTTAGTAATGTTTTTGGATTTGTGTATGACATTAAATGGTAGCATTGTTGTGTATGTTAAAAGCTGCTTGGAAGACCAGTTCTGTGGAAGCAGATACAAAGCAAACTGTTTTAGGTTGTGTACAAAGAAAAGTTGTAAAACATTGGGGTGAAAGAAGTGAACTTTAAGGGAAAGACTTAAAGGAGGGACAGATGAGTTCGCTTGGTATAACTGCAATGTTCTCCCGTTTCTTATGTGTCAAAATATGAGTGGAATTCTTTCCTGCAGCCAGTTTTCTTACTGGCTCTCCGTTTTGGATTCAGTACAGCTTGCTTTCTCCTGGCAGTCTCCCAGCCTCATCTTCCTTAGTTTATTTCCTGCAGCCCAACACCTTTTCCCCCAGTTTCTCTTCACCTCTCTGCCTCTCTCTTTCACGTCTCACGTAAGCTGTTTTACAGCTCACTTTCAAGTATCTGTGCCTGGATGCGTGGGCTGCCTGGGTGTGCTGGTGTTTCTGAGCAGCGCAGAGATGTTGTGTCATTCAATAAATAGAGCAGGTCGAGCGCTCTTTATTGTAAAATCTTGCTTGTAAAAATTAAAGAAAGGCAACTATTTATTTGAAAGCAATCAGCTGGAAGTAATGCTGCTTTTAAACTGAATGTCTGTTCTTGTAGAATACGGATGCTGTGCATCTTGCTCTGAAACTCAATGAGACTGTTCTGATGGGAAGAAAGATAAGAGTGAAGCGCTGTGGAGAGAAGTGGAAAGCACCACAGAAAAGTCCAGATCAGTCTCGTGCTCCTAAGGACAGAGTTGACGCCACATTAAAAAACAAGAGGTGCTCTAATGATTCATTTGTTGGTGAAAAAGCAATCCCGTTAAAGAAGAGCACTAAACCAAAAAGACTAAAAACTATTCCTAGAAATAAAGCTGGGAAAAACAAACAGTCTTTTGATAAAAATCAAACGTATGAAAGCGTCTAGTATTCTTATAAAGATTGATGTACGCAAGAGCGTTGTGTCATAAATTTTGCTTGCTAATACAGCTGTAGTCGTTCTCCGCATTCACTCTGGGGTTTTTGGCTTCTCCCAGGTGGCCGTACGAGGTACGTGTCCCTACCCCGGTCACAGGGCAGGCACCGCGTGCTTTTGTCACCGTGTCGCAGGAATGCATCTCCCGGTGAGGTCTTGCTGCAGAGGTTAACTGCATTCTTTCTTCCGGCGTTGTTGCAGCATCGCTCAAAATGACGGCAGAAGAGGCGGCGCCTGCGCAGACTTCACGCCCGTGACGATACGCAAATCATTACCTAGCTAATTTGTTAACTGCTGGTCTTTTGGGTGACGGAAAGCCGGCGTTACGGCTAAGCTAGCCTTTCCCGGCCTTGCAGCAGGCGGGTCTCTCCCGGCCGGGCCCGGTGCTTCCCGAGGGCCGAGCGCCTCGTGTGCCCTCCCCGGGGGCCTGCCCCGCCTTCGCGGGTTACCCCAGCGCGCCTCATCGGTTTCCTTGGCGGCCTCCTCCCGCCCGCCCCCCCCTCCCGCCGCCCCCGGCGCCCCTCCGGGGCGCGGGGGCGGCGGGAGGGGGGGCGGGCGGGAGGAGGCCGCCGTGGAGGGCGGGACCGGCTTCCCCGCAGGCACCGGAGGAGGCGCCCTCTGCCGCCGCTGGCTGATGACGTGAGCGGAAGCGAGGTGGGGTCCTTTCAGGCTGCCCGCTCGCCCCAAGGTGCCTGCGGAGCTTGGTGCCGGCCGTGCGGCGGGAGGGAGGGAGGGAGGGGGCGGGGGGCGGCGGAGGCGGCGGCGGCGCGGTGGGATCTTCCCCTCGGCGCCGGGCACGATGATGGTGGGCAAGACCAGCGCCATCGCGGCGGGCCTTTGCGGGGCCCTTTTCATCGGTTATTGCATCTACTTCGACCGCAAGAGACGGAGCGACCCGAATTTCAAGAACCGGCTGCGGGAGCGTGAGTGTCCGGGCCGCCCCCCTCCCCTCCCCTCCCCGCCCCCCTCCTGGCGGTCTCCGGTGGCTCCCGCGCGCGACCCGCCGTCAACGGCCGCCGCCTCCCCTCCCCCGCCCGGCCCGCGCGCGGGGGGCAGGAGGGCGGCACGTGGCGCCTCCGCAGCGCCCTCCTGCTCCCGGGCCCGGCCGGGGCTCGGCCGCCGCCGCCCCCCCCCCCCCCCCCGCTCCCAGCCGCGTCGGGGGGGAGCGGCCTGCTCGGCCCCCTCCCTGCGGGGGAACGGCCTTGAGCCCCCCCGCCGCCTGCCCGCCCTCCGCTTCAGCCCGCGTTGCCGCGGTTACCGGGCGGGAAGGGCGGGAGAGGGGGCCCGGGAGGCTGCGGCAGGGCCTGCCTCGCCGGGCCGCGGGCTGGGGGCTGGCGGGCGGCATTCGCCCAGGTGCGGTTGTGCGAGGCAGGCCCCGAGCCCCAGCTGTTCGTTGCCTCTCGTCATCCCTTTACCTAAAGCAGGGGACGGGTCTTCTTGTCGGAGCGTGTTTTCTGCAATTTATGTAGTTATTGGGTAACTTGCGGTCTCTGTATCAGAAGCTTGGTTTGGCAATAATTCACCTCCCTCTTTTTTTTTTTTTTTTTTTAAATGTTGTTATCCTACGTACTCAGCCACACTATTATCGCCACTGCATTTACGTGGTGACGTTTATTTTTTTGCTTTTGGAAGACGATCAGATAAAACAACGCAATCTCTTGTAGCGAAGTTGTTGCTGCAATAAGGCAAGAGCCGGTAGCAGCCCTCAGGTATTTCATCTGCTGCATTCTTAACCCTCCTGGCAGCTCTGTTATTAGCTTCCAGGATAAGAATGAATGCCAGAGAAAACTGTTGATTAATCCAAAATGTAGAGCTCTTCTCCTGTGGCTCTTCATTATTTCACATCTTCAACATTTATTTAAATGTTTTAATAATTAATGAAGGTTTTAAATGCAACTGTAAGCGTCAGTATGCAAGGTACTCGAATGAATCATGAGAAATAAGCTGATATTTGTTGTGCTGGGTTGTTTCTGTCATGGGAATGTGTATAGTATTCCTTTGATAACTAATCTGAAGATAAGAAATTACCATTAAGGTAAACTTTCCCAGCAGGTAAACATAATGTGATCAGCCGTTTCATGGATGGAAGAGTCAATAACTAGATGGGTTAAAAATTAATATTTACCTGGTGATGTTTAAATGTAACTTGAACGCTTTGATTCTGTCTTAATGGATTGAATTTGTTGAGTGACCAGTGTTGACGCTTAATGGCTTATTAATTCCGCTTTCTGTAAGCTCTTCCAGAGCAAATTATGTCTTTCAAATACTTCATCTTCACGCCTTTGCTCATGTATGTAGGATCTCAGACGCATACTTCTTGTGCGTCTTCCAAGTACTTTTTGCCCTGCAGTGCAAGTCATTCATTGGGATTTTTTAGTATAGTGAACTGGTACGTGCTTGTCTTGCACAAGCAAACTTGATTTTTGGCAGTATAATCAGCCATGTTCTTTTTATGATGTTGAATATGTAGTAGAGAAAACGCTGGGTTACATAAGATTTTTGCAGAAGCAGTGAAAATGATTTTTGCATCCCACTGTTCTCATTATCTGAGCTTCTATCCAGTAATGTTCTGAATAAACCTTAGACTCGCTCTGATTAAGAATTAACATTTTCTTTGAAGTGGAAAAAAAATCTATTGTGGTTTGATAGGGGATGGCTGTTATTTGGAGGACATCACTGTATGACTTACAGTCCTTGGACGTGATACACTGGGCTGCTTTTAGTTGTAAGGCTTTAGATAATATTAAGGAATTTGGTTTTAATTTTATTTTTTAGTACTGTAACTGATTCTTTAGTATGGATGCTTCTGTAGTGGTGCCAGTGATCTGATTATTACAGCGTTTTTACTGTTGGATAGTAAGGCTTGGGCTGTAAAATATTTGACCAAAAAAGGTCTATTGCAGCAGCCAGTTGCAGTTCTTTAGATGAAGATACACTGTTTCTCGGGCAATAGTAGGGGTATTTGATGAAAAACTTGTAGAAATCACCTGTACAGCAGATCTTTTCCACTAACGTTCTTAGGATAAGATTGTTTTTCAGCCTCTCTGATGCAATGTCACCAAAATTTGGGAAGGACAGAGATCGACATGTCAGTGGATTGCCTGTTATATTTGGTGAAGCACATGCTGACAAACGAAGAACCAATTTCTTTTTTGCTGTCCCAGTTACATTGTACATCTCTTTGGGCTGTGTTAGGACCAAAGTTTATGTTGCAAAGGCCCATCGTAAAAATGAGGTGGCTAAATTCAGGTTTCAGGAAAAAGAATTGTGATTTCCTGGGAGGCGTTGAAGAACTGCTGGACTTTGGTTTTCCAGATGTCTTAATCTTACTTATTTAGCAGGTTTTTGGGGTTTTTTTAGGTTTTGCTGTTGCTAGTTTGGGGGCATGTCCGTATTTAATCTTGGGATCAAAAGATAGCAAAGCTGTAAACACGTGTAGCTGCTTAGCTTCCACAGCTATGCTTTAAGATGATAGATGTTCTTGAGTGTATAAAACAGAACTGTTCTGTATGCGAATGTAGACACTGATCTCTTCGTTCAGAGACAGCCAGAATTTCTGAACTTTGCCTCCGAGTACCTTCTGCCTGGACAGCTGAGTGAGAGGAGAGCAGAAGGCAGACTTCACGGATGGGGGCTGAAGATGCAAACGGCTTTTTGGTCGTTCTGCTCCTTTGTGGGACTGGTGGTGAAGCTGCTGGGGCAACTCAGGGAATTTTGCAACCCATGCCAGCGCAACAGGTTATCCCTTGGTTCACATTTGAAACTTACTCCCTGTGTACACGAGCTGTGCCTGGAGGACCTGCAAGTCACGTGCAGTTTGAGAGCTGTGGTTTAGGTTTCTGTTTTGGATGGATGCACGTGCATTTCTGTGTTAACTAAGATTCCTTCTATGAACAATTGCCCTTCCCATTTTTAAATGTGATAATGTATTTAGAAAAGAGGGAAGTTTTTCATTTTCTTGGAGGTCCCTGAGGGACAACAAAAAATTTTTTGGTTTTTTTTTAGGTGCTTTTTTTTTTTCCCCCAAAGCCATTGCTTTTTGCTTGTCGGATTACAAATGTAACTTTTGGCTATTGTTGCAAAGATATTTTAAAACTAGTGTTACCAACCAGTATGGGAAGAATTCCTAAATATCCTTTAGACCTATTTGTTTTTTGTAATTGTTTTAGCTAGTGGACTTTTAAAGAGACTTGTAAAAACATATTAAGAAGAGGAAGAAAAATTGCATAGTAATCAGACTTGAAAGATTCTGTACATAAGTGTTCAGTTTTAAAATCGTGGTGATTCTTCACATTCCTTTACTATTTTCAGGTTAAAATATATGATTTCATATGTGTGTGATCAGTGATCAAAAGCTTTTATTAAATAGTTACAGTTACCAGCATGTCTTTTTTTCTTTATCTCTGAATGCTGAACCTGGTGAGTGATACCTGTTGTAGTATTTTAGAAGATGTCATAGTCACACCAAGAAAACACAGTTTTCTCCTGAAAATGATGTACAAACGTTAAGCTGTTACTCTTTGTACTTTTCATTGATGCTTTCACTGAATGCACTACAGTTGCAACATGGCTTGTTTTGATAGTGAAACATTTCAGATACTACTTTTCCTTTTTTTTTCCCCCATTTCATCTTTCAGATTTTATGTATTGGCAAAACTCGTTTGCATAGTAATGCAGTTTAAAGTTTTGTGCAAATTAATGCTTCAGAGAACTTGGAGTGAGCTAATTGAAGGCACCAACTTTCAAAAGATAAATTCTTCTTTAATATTGTAAACAACCATAATGATAAAATTATAGTATGCTACAGTTCTGTATGACACATTTTTCTGTATATGATGTTGTAAAATAACGTACACAGATCAATAAGTTGTAGAAATTCAGATGCTAAGGGTTGTTAAGGTATTGTAAAAGGTAAAAGGGTGATCCATGTAGTTAGAATGTGAACTCCCTTTATATAAAGAACGCTTGATCTTGTCCATAAATCTCATGTTACATTATCACTACTAGGAAATAGTATTCCTGAATGGCTTCATCATGTGGACAATTGCAAATTTTTAACTCATTGCCATTGAAACTGCTAGTCGTATTTGGAAGTATTTCCAGCTTGTAAAATTGTCTCAAAAGAAAAATCAGGGCTGTGTGACAGTTGTTCTTTGTCAACATAGATGTTTGCTGAGCAGACACTGAGGACAAATAGTAAGAGTACAGTTGTTTAACCATAGGCTGTATTTAAAAGTTATATTGGTGTAACTATTTCAGTTGATGAACTGATGACTTACAAAAATGATTATTCTAAGGAAATCACCGGTATCGCTATGATTATTCTTTCTTGTATGAATAGCTGCTACTATAAAATATTTTTAGACCTGCCTAATTGTATTAAAAGCAAGCTATATATCATTTTAATTACACTAGTTTTGCTGGACTGGTACAACTTTATGTTGCAGACCAACTTTATGCCTTTATGTTGGGCAATTAAGACTGTAAATGTTTGTTCCATCTGTAAATGTTTGCTTTCCTCAGATTTCAGAAATGTACGCTCTAGTATTGCTCTTGCTGTGGGATGATGAGATACTGCCACCTATTTAACTAGTTCCCAAGTCTTTGCTATAAAGTAGCTGGGAAAGTACACTTATGTACTGTGACCTGCTAAAGTTCCTGTTGGTGGTGCACCATATAGTTCAAAATTAGATAGCCTTGACTTGTAGGCAGTTCTTTTGTGGCTTATCATTGTTAGAAATTGTGTAGAGAAATCCTGTATTACTCTTAATTCTCTTTCTTCATGCCTCTAGTGCATGAGGTATGCTCTGCTGCAGGCCCTGCACAGTTGGTGTTTACCATAGCCAGCAGGAGAAGAATTGCCATTTTGAGTTGGTATGCTACTGCCAGCCCTCATTAGACCTCTAAATGATATTCTGTTGCAGAGAGTGGGTTGCAGTCTTGTGTTCAGTCTTCAATATTATTTCAAATATATTAGCAGTTTCTTATTTTGAAAAGAACTTTGATTTGTTCACGGTTTTGAACTATAATCTGAAGGCTTTTTTAATCGCAAATTAAAAATGTAAGATGTTTTTGTTCTTGCAGGAAGGAAGAAACAGAAGCTTGCCAAAGAGAGAGCAGGGCTTTCTAAGGTAATACTGTGTTCAGTAATGCAGTGCTATTTTGAAAGATGTTTCATTTGTATTATTTGTAAGGTTTGTTTAAAGATCTGTCTTGATTCCAGCATTACAAACACTTCTGCAAATATGCAGTCTTTAGTTTTTTTAATGCTCACAAATAACCATGTGAAATGATTGTTCCTTTTTTGTGTCAGATAGAGGCCTTGTACTAGAAAGTACATTTACTGTGTGATTTGATGGTGTTTTCCTCTTTGTAGTATGTGCAAGGACTTTTCAGACTGAAAAATCATTGATGGGATACACCTATGACTAAACATGATAGTTTTTTGCTATAAGTATTTAATTTCTCTTTCCTTATCACCAGTGGATCCTGGAAGAAAAGATAGATTTATCTTAACCAATTGTAAGAAATATAGTTGTGATAAACGTAACACACCGTAGAATTTATATTTGCTACAAAATTGTGTACTTAATAAACTGAGTAGAGGTGTTTCAGGCTCTGTCTCTCTACAGATTTGTGATGCAATGATATGAGACCTGAGTCTGATTTTCAAAAACATTCTGTGTACATTTAACTTAGTGGTGACACTTTTAATTTTTTTTGCCAGTTTCAGTGTAACAGTATGGTTGTGTATGTGTTTGATTTCAGTTGAGAATGTTTTCTGCTAACTTGTTTATTAACTGATGTTTAAGGGCCAGCTTCACTTTTACTGTCTGTGTTATAGTTGCCTGATCTGAAAGATGCTGAAGCAGTTCAGAAGTTTTTCCTTGAGGAGATTCAGCTTGGCGAGGAACTACTAGCTCAAGGTAATAGCATAATTTTTTTTGAAGGGTAAGTTGTAAAATAATTTTTCTTTACCTTTGCTAGAAGGTGATTTTTATATACTAAGATCTTTTGGGCAGTCAAATTCACCTAGGAAAATCTGTTTTCTTGTTTCTAACCTTCTGTGTTCAGAAGATCCAGCAAGGGAGGAGAAAAGAAAAGTGTGGGTTGATTCTCAGTAATTTAATCCACTGTTGATGGATGTTTTATGTAAATACTTTACAGTGTGGAAGAAGGTTGATTTCAAAGCATTATGATTTGTCATACAGGTGAATATGAGAAAGGTGTTGATCACTTGACCAATGCCATTGCTGTGTGTGGACAGCCGCAGCAGCTACTACAAGTTCTACAGCAGACTCTTCCACCACCAGTGTTTCAAATGCTTCTAACTAAGCTCCCTACGATAAGCCAGGTATGTGATACGTTCCCTGTTGTTTTAGTTTGAAAATAATTGAACTACTTCTCTTATCCACTATATCAGTCTCGAGGATTGGTTTTTGTAATATGTTTTTTGTATATATTCAGTTAGAAACATATTAAATCATTAGAAACAGTTAAAAGAAGCTTTTTTTCACCTGAAACACTAAAAAGTGTATATGAAAAATACCATGTAGCATTAATAGCAAACAGGGTAAAATAGAAATACAAAACTTCTCTCATGCGTAGGGTAAGCTAAGCTCTTCTAAAGTAGACACATCTGACCGCAGCTCTGATACTATAAGCGGATCCACTGTTTCCCAAATACAAGTTGGGGGGATCAGAAAAGCGGTAACTTCCTTGCACTGGGTCTTGAGGTGTGGGTTTGTTTTTTTTTTTTTCTTTAGTTATATATCTACAAGTGTCTGTAAGTGCTATAAAAGTCCATTAGAATTAATCTGTTGCTTTTGCTAGCCTGTTCCTTCTGGGCCAGCTATAAACACAAAATGTTAACTAGCGCCAGAACACATGACAGTTTTGGAAGCTTGGGGGTTTCCCTGATGATAAAAGTGTTCATAGCTCTGTGTATAAAATGCCCTCCCTTTTTAGCCTGACTACTGTGCAGGTAATGTTGGTAATATGCTAGCAGGTGAGTCTATTGTAAAATAAATAATATGTTTGACGTTCTTGGAAATGCAAGGGTACTCCCTAACGGTGTTACCTCACATAAAGCAGAGACTCAGTGCTGTGCATCAGTCAGCTCTCTTTACCGCTCAGGCCTGGTTACATTTTGGTTTAAGGTCCATATAATTAGTAAAAACACTGAGAAGTGTCAGGTACACAAGATGTAAAGGTCTGGGGAAACAATGGAGCAAAAATGTTTCCGTAGAGAGCAGTGCCAAAACCCACACCAAGGTCATCACTTGCGGCTGATAGGATATTATTTATCTGACTTTGGCTTTGTTAGGCATTGCACAGTAAGTAATTTCTGCGGAACTGACTTCAAAAATTACGTCAAATAGATTACCATTTTTAACATTAATCAGTTTGCTCAGTAGTTACACTGCTTAATGTTCAGTGTAAAATTACATTGCTTGATAATCAGTTGCCTACTGTCAATTTTATGTAATTGTGAATGAGTTTTTCTCCTTCTTACAGAGAATTGTAAGTGCACAGTGCTTGGCTGAAGATGATGTTGAATGAGGTCACACCACAACAGGGGGAAAAAATGTTTTCTTACCCCAGAAGATGAGCATCAGTAGGGGGATAAAGGGGCAAACATAGTAGTTAATGGACTGTGTACCACATCGGGTTCTACCAGAGTTAAAATTAACTTTGTGTAGGTGGGTTTCGCAGGATTTTATTTATTATCCCAGTGAAAAGTGTATTTTGATAAGAATTCATTTTATAAATACACTGTGTTGAGTTATCAAAGTATCACTAACTTCATTATTATTAAAATATGCAGTTGTAATGTTGTACATATAAAGACATAAAACTACGACCTATTAAAAACCCAATGCTCATTTTTGAAAAAACAAAGTTATGGCAATAAAGATTTATCTGCACTTGTGTGTCCCTATAGTACTACTTTAAATTTCAGAACATTTGGGTGTCAGAGCAAATGATCTAAAAATGACTTAACATTAACATTTATTTTTAATGTTATGGCTGGTCTTCCAATGCTTTTAATTCAGTTTAAAACTTTGTGTCATTTCCTGAGAAAATAGACATGTGATCATTTAAACAGTAACCGATCACCTTAGAAAGAGATGCAAATCAGAATGGTAATAGATGACTGGCTGCAGAAAGAATGACAAATCCATTTCTGTCAGGAACAGTAACATCTGAAGTGATGCAAGTCAAAACTGTATCTGGCAAACATAAAAGCTCTGTTAATGCAGGTGTCTGAAACAAAGCTGTTTGGAATAGAACCTGGGGCAGATTGTAAGAGCACAAAGGTTTTTTTTGAAAGCTTGAAACCTTTTTGCAAGATAGAGAGTTAACATTTCAGTCTCTAGTCTTCAAGACCATAGAAAATGGTTGTTAACAGTCTTTGGCATTCGCCTTAAAAAAAAAAATTGCACTCATAAGGTAAGATGATGATATCCTCAGGCTAAACTAGCTAAAGGTAATGGAATTAGGAAGATGTTGTAAAATTTCGGCATGGTGTGATACTGTAAACTTGAATTTAGGTAAGTTTTCCTTTGCCAGTGAAGAGGAGGCAAATAATATACAGACTCAAGTGAGAAGCAGAAGCATACTTGTGAAAGCAAGTTTTCCATGGATAGGATGTTCTAAATGTCAAAACAGATTGGCTTCTACTGTTCTCTGGTTTTGTGCTATCACCACTCAGGTGGCAGAAGAAACAATTAAAAATGTAGTTTCGTATTTTTGGCATGGTGATTTGTTTTAACTAAAGGAGGAGAATGCTTCGAGGTGTCCATCTTTCAGACCAGCTGATAGTTTGTGCTAATGATGCCAATACATTAATAGTAAGGTACTAGGTGGCATAGTCCAAGTAGAAGTGAGATGCTCTGAGAGCACTTTAGCCAACATTCCCATCTGTCTCTGTCTCATTTCAGACTGGTGTAAGTTTCTGTAAAGGCAGATTCTTCCAGACCATAGGTCTCAACATTTCAGAAATTGCCTCACACAGCATTTTTGAGAGGTTAAGTGGATAGTTCATGGTCACCTAGCCATCAAATACCTGAGTTTGGGAGTAGAAATGGCTCTTACTGAGTCAGTCTGCTTAGACGGTTTGCCATGGAAGAGGTATTACCCCCTTAGCCCCTTGAAAACATAATTTCCCAAGATTCGAGGTGCTGTTGAATCTTTCTGTAGTGCGACAAATACTGAAGTTAATGGCTGGTACAAACAAAAATTTCTTGAACAGCTGGCTGCAATTTAGTCTTTTTGTTGTGCTTGAATTGTTCAGGTAGCGTAAGGTAAAAGTAAAACTTAGTAGCCATAATCTTCAGGTGACAATAGCTGGTTTGCTCGTTTCCTTTTAATTTATTTTAGAGGGACAAAGTTATTCTGCACCTAGAATACTTAATAAAAATACTGTGAAACTGCAGAAGGTTCTGTTTTTAATGAGTACAGTGAGGCTTTTGGAGGAGTGTTTCTTTTCCTTTCTAACCCTTAAAAGTAAAAAGTAAGAATTCACAGGTTATGCTGACAGAACTGTTAGCAAATTTACCTGCTGTCCTTGCTGGTGGTGGTCGCTTCAGTGTAATATCTTTTTGGTTCAGCTTTTACCATTGTCTTAAGGTAAATCAAACTTTTCCACCCTGCCTTGAAAAACAAGCCCAAACAGCATAAGACAAAAGTGGCACCCTTCCTTCAAACCTGAACAATTTTCTACACTCTTTGGTATAATGATGACAATTTGAATTCACAGTTTAGCTTACAGCAAACCTCTCTTGAAAAGCTCTCCTGAACTAAGTATGTTTTAGCAAACCTGGGTGTCAATTCTGATTTTGATGGAAGACTTGGTGATAGTCTGATTATGTCTACAAGTGGTCATTGCTTTAATGAACATCATAGACACACATAATACTCTACCCTTTTTTAGTTTTCTTGATCCTGCAAAGTTAGATGCAAACAAAATTTTAGATAGCATAGGTTTAAATGAAGCTTTAAGTACAAATTTGTTCTCATATCTGATAACCCAGAAGTACCTGGTTTGTATGCTAGAGCAAGCTCTGATACCTGTTTTGAGTGCCTTGGCTAATAGGGTGGGAATGATGAATCCTTTTAACAAGACTTAAGATTCCCCGCCCCCCGCCCCCCCCCAAGATCTCCTGATGAAGCTAATACCTTACAAACTGTGAAGACTTGAAGATAATTGTCTAGAATGGGAATTTGCTGTTGCTCCAACAGTGGCAGGCTGACACTGGTGCAGGTAGCATGCACAGCCCACAGATGTAGGAGGCTGTAATTTAGAACTGGTTTCAGACATAAGCAAAGTGCAGGTCATGGGAAGTGCAGTGGTAATGATGGATGTTATTGTATCAGTAGTAGTAATGCCATTGCATTAGCTGTGCATAGTACCATATTTCTTTTCACCTGTGCAAATGAAAAAAAGGTGGAAGTGAGCCATTCCAGTTGTGGATTTGCTGCTGCTGAGCTCACAGCTGCTGGTGAATAAGATCTGTAATCTTATTTTACTGCAGGTAAAACTACTAATCTTTCTCCCAGAAAGATCCGTCTTCCCTTCTGTGGTGCTCCGAGAACAGGGCACTTGTTTTCAGCACTAAGAGGATTTCTCATAAAGGAAATCAGAGGTCTGTTAGTTTTATGTTGGGAAGTCTCCTATCATCAGTTACGAGCTTCTCAGGCAGCTTTTATGGAAAAAAAACCCGGCTAGTTTCATGATCATGCAGGACCACCTTTGATGTCTCACCATTAAGTTTTCTAGATAATGGAATCAAATCCAAAACCAGAGTGATCAGGCACACACTGAATCGTCTGGTACTAATTTCCTTACCCTGGGGGATGACAGAATAGTATTGTTGCTCTTAACTTGAAAAATGGAGAAGTCCCAGCCCTGCTGTGTAGGAGGCCAGCCAGCCATCATCAAAGTAAAGCTCCAGCTATTTGTGCACCCAGAAGAATCTTTCTAAAGTTTCATTTGTACATCTGTTGATGGTGTGTTTAAAGTCCCTTAGGCTGAACAGTGGCCCTACATGGCTGTTGTGTTAAAATTAACATGAGTTAAACTTCAAGGGAATCTTTGAAGAGGTCACTAAGTGCTTTTAGTGAGTGTTTCAAAGGCATGTTTTACTATACACCCATGCTTCTGCATTTTTAAACATATGGATATGAAAAGGGCTGATGTGAAAAAAAATAATGTCTTCAAGGCTTCTGTTGTACCCATGTCTTGGTTTGGTTTTTAATGTGTGTGTTTACACTGACCAGTATAGCTTATGGTCTCCTTTATGCACTGACCAAAAAAAGCCTGTTGGCACAGCAGTCAAATCTGACCAAAAGCTTGTTGCAAAGAGTGGAAACTTGTGCTTAATTCAGGAGGACAGGGCTAGCTTTCATCAGAGGCACTCTGGAAACTGAGCTGCTGGTGCGGGTAATAGTACTTGTTTTCTGCATTTGTACCAAAACAGAGCTTCCCAAAGAAGAAGATGTGGACATCTGATGCTGTTCTCGGAGGGCAGAATTTGCCACGTCCTATGTATGAATGTGTGAGTGAAGCCATAGAAAACAGCTGGCCCTTCCATGATGTTTCTGTACCAAACTGTCCAGCATACTGGCACTAGATAATGGGCAGCTTTTTCAAAGTACAGTGGTTTCCGTATGTTCTTGAAAAGAAAATCCAGGTTCTCACTTCTTTCCCTGCAGTAGGGGCTTACAGGTGCTGGTTTTACAGAATATTTACTGGTTTTACAGAATGTTTACTTTTGATAAGGTCACTACCCTGTTTTCCGATCACTGCTGTAATAATGAACTCTTAAAGGCCTCTGTGCTATAAGCTTTTGACTCCAGACATATAGTTCCAGTTCCTGTTTTGTAAAGGTCAGGCCTTGATTTAGTGGGTTGGCAGATGTATGTCCTGCAGTGCTCGCTCACAATTACCTTCATTTGCCTTACACCCTGAGGATATTCTTGACGCATCTTTGGGGTGAGAGGATGTCCGCTGGTGCTCACCCACTGCGTGACAGTTTCTGAATGGAGTGCTGTTGTAGCTACCACAATGTTGCCACAGCCTGCAAATCTGTCTGGATGGTCCGTGCTGCAAGACGGTTATGAGGGACTTTCATGTATGAAATTTCTACTGCGCATGGAGGCAGAAAACAGCTGAACTCAGATAGTTCTGCCTCTTCACAGCTTGGGCCCTTACAACTAAAAACTGATTTGGTCACAGTGTCATTTATTTGAGCAGGTCTTAATCTAAACAGCAGAGGGCAGTTTTGCACACACGTTCTGTGCAAGCTCATCCTGCAAAATCCTAATTTTTCGAATCTTCCTGTCTGGTGAGGTGATGCAATGCAGCATTTTGTCCAGACAAATTTGGTACAGTGTATAAGACAGGATCAGTGGGGCAGCAGTGGCATGTGTTTCTACTGATACCTAATTTTGGCTTTTTAAATCCTGTGTGTTTGGTTTGTTGTGATGACATGAGTAGAAGGATTTCCCTTTTCTTTCTCTCCATCCCTCAACACAAAGCAGGTATATAGATAAGCTAGCTGCATTGTACAACTTAAACTCTGCAATGAAATGCAACTGAATCTCATTCCCAGGCATGCGAGAGAAGAGTTTACCCCTGCTCGGCTGTGATTTTTCTGGATGAGCTTTGCTAGCTGCAGTGAAAGGAGAGCACCTGTTAACTGCAGTAGGGGTGGAAGAGAAATCTGCATCTTGAGATTCTGCCTGGAGTTGGACCCTGGCTGTGATGGCCCGTGTGAGAAGGGCCAACAAAAACAAACAAACACAAAAAAAGAAACCGGGCAAGATGTTGTAGGTTGGTGACAGGATGCAGTTTCGGTGCTGGTTGAATTTCAGCTTAAGGTGGCAAAACCTACTCACCCTGTTGCAATCCTGTAGCTGACGTGAAGTGAGCTGGTGGGGTCTCTCTCATGCCTTGGAGGCAGCTATTTGTATCGTGGTGGCACCCTGGCTTGAGACCAAACCTTAACTACTCCTGCACCTCAGAAGTGGTTTTTCTCTGCTTCCTGGGCTGTGTTTGCAGGGGGAAAGTGTATGTTTATGCCATACAAGCAAATGGAAGTTTTCAGCCCTTGTAGCTGTCGATCAGCATTTTTCTAAACATTCAACTTGTTGGTAAGAAATTCTTCCAAGTCTGCTTAAAACATGGCAAGTATCTAGGGAAAGAGAGCTGTTTAATAAAAGATACTGTGTCTGCAAGCCATGCTTCTCCTTCCTTAGGTCAATCTGGATATGTTACACCCTGTGAGATAGCCTGGAAGATACAGAAATTTGCTGTAACAAACCCATCTTTGCCTGTTTTGGCATGTACGTAAACGAGCATTTCCTGGAGCTCTGAAACAACCTGGTTAGCATCTTTTGTTGTATTTAATATTATTTAATGAGAAGGAATGTACATTCAGCTTTGATGATTAAAATGACAATGATTATTGCATGAATTTGTTAATTATAATGAAATGACTAATTAAATGGAAAAATGGAGAAAAGGGATTCTTGAGCAAGCATGTTCTTTGAGAAACTCTCCTCTGGTGTTTTTAATTGATAGTACATGCCTAATCAATTCATAGGAGTATCTCATTATTGGTGGGAACAGTCTGGTTTTGATGGAAATTTACTTTCACCACGCATTGACCTGGTATAATGTAATTGCTTGGTCCTGTAAGTTACCGCAGTGAAGACTTACCAACTCCTAGAATTATGGAGGTGGAAGGTTTTGTCTATATGAAGAAGAGAAGCCCCATCTGACCCCAGGTTGCAGCCTCCATGTTTATTGAGTTTTTCTAGTTTGGGTGTTTGCTATAATGACACTCAGCTGAATTTGCATAACCATGAGGGGTTGCTATTTGATTTACATTTCATTTGCTTTTATCTCTCCATCTGAAGTTTTGAGTTTTAACGTCAGGCCCCTTGGCTTATGTTAGAAGTTGTCTGACAGAACTAAGGGCCCTTTTTTACTTCTCTGTAGGGATATTATCTACTGGCCATTGGCACTGGCAGAATTCTTAGCATGAAATTATTATTATTACTTCTGTATCAGCAGAGATGTGTGTGGCACTCTGAAGAATCTGTCGAGATGAAGTCTCTGCTTCTGCAAGCTCACAGCCTGCGGTCCTGATCCTGTAATTTACTCTGCATGGTCCTTTCCTCATGGAAACCTAAGCAGTCAAGAGCAGGACATTGGGACAGTGACACAGGAAGGGAGAAGGTAAGGTTTAGGATAGTATGATTGTTTTGGTAGTTATTGGGTGGGTGTTTGTTTATCTGAATTATGCATGAAGCCCTAAAGCTTGCCCCTTTTCTACATCACATTATTTTTAGACTGGTTGGCTAATCAGTGCTAGTTACTAGTATCATCAGGAAAAAGCAGACCTCAACCAACCATAGACCTGCTTATAAATCCTGAAACCTACCAAAAGAAAGAAAAGGTATTAAAGACACTCTATAATTGAAAAGATTTGAAGCACAACCCCTCCCAAACTGAAATCAAATAACATGAACTGTTGAGCACTGGGTTAATTACTCTGCTGGCAGTCCTGCAGTTCATAATTGGCTTCTGCATTGCAAATGTAAGAAGCAATCTTTCAGAAATCTGGCTTGCTGTTTGATAGCAACTTTAAAAGGAACTCTGACTGTTCTGTCAAAACTTAGTAATCAGCCTACATCATAGTGCCTGAAATTTGGTGACATCATCATGCAAAAAGGAAAGCTGGGACATAGGTATTACGGAGGCATAAATAAGGCAAACACCTTAAAAAGCAATGCAGTGAGTCAGCATCCATCCTAGATGTTGGATTGCAAACTGTGAATACATGACAACCTGATAAAATGGTTGAAAACTAGAGAGCTACTTTACTGAGAGAAAGTTGTAGCCCAGTTTTGGACAGTTGACCCATCCTTAAAAACAATGCAGCCTTCTAAGGCTTGCTGCTGATGCTCTAAGTCCTCATGGTTAGAGCAGATGTTATCTGTTGACCAGGATGGCTCTATCCTCCTTTTTCTGCTTTGGAGCCGGTATCTGGAAAGGAGAGGAGGATATGCCTGGAAGGAGCTGGCTACATGGTAGCCATATATCCAGAAGGTCGGGTGATCAGACTGGTGTGTCCTGCCACCCTCAAGAACCAACAGACTGGCTGGTTCTTGGTGGGAGCTTGAGCTAACCACTTGGGCACCTTGGCTTCTCTGGGCAACCGTGGAAGTAAGTGCTGATAAGTTAAATAGGTTTTCTAAAGGGCACAGAGACACTGGGATGGAATGTATTGATATTGGGGCAGTGCTCTCCCCATGCTTTTTGTCATAAAACGTGAAGCAGGGAAAACAATTGGCTCCTGTGTAGAATCCCTCCCTTTGTTTTGGTTGTTTCTTGGATGGTGTTATGAGACTCTGCCAAGGTTGGGAGCAGTGTTTTCTCTGCTGGGTTGCCCTCAAAATTTTTCAGCAGGCCTGATAATATTTGTCATTAGACTGTAGATCTTTTCACAGATGGATGTCTCCTACCTTGGGCAGCACATTTTCAATAAAAACAGTGATCTCACCCTGATTTTAAAGGGAAAAAAAAAAGAAACAGATTGCAGTCTGACAGAACCAGCAATGGCTCAGACTCAGGATCCTTCATGGCCTTTCCTTTTTTTTAATCTTACTGTTGAAATTCTGCCTCCCCAACTTCTGATAATGTTGCAGGTGTTGTGTGCTTGGTCTCAGGGGGTGACAACACAAGCTTTGTTGTTGATTGATGCAGCAGGGATTTTGTAAATTCGAAGTATTTGTAGGTCATCAGTATTCGTAGTCACCAAAGTATTTGTAGAGGTCATCACTCTGGGCTTTTGAAGAAATGCTGCTGTAAGACTGATTCACTGGAGCAGCATAGATTATCTTCATTTTGGGGAACTTAAGTGCATTTTCCTTTCTTCTTGGAAGACCACATTATTTTTGCTAATATCAAAGAATATCACCCTTGTTGACATGGCTGTTTAGGGCACATGCAGTACAGCTGTGCTCTTGTGAAGCTTCACAGGACTCAGGGACCAAAGACACGGAGCTAATGATTAGCTAGACATACCATCCTTTGCACCAGGGCCAAATGCAGTCTGCTGCTAATCACCTTTCATTGCCCATAAGGTGTGAGAGTGGTCATTTATTTCCAGTGGGCAGTGCAAGAACAGAAAGCACTTTGCCACGAGGCAGAGCTTTGTGGGCAGTCTTGGATGCCTGATGCAAGGCTTCTTCCATTGCTTCCCAAAATGATGGTTTCTTCTGGCAGAGTTCAGGTACTGGGAGTGTTTTTGTTTTCTGGCTAAATAGAAGTCTGCTGCAGCCAGGACCTTCCAATTTAACATCTTTCAATGAACGTCAGAATTCACATACACCAAAGCTCTTTTTTCTTTTTAACTTGCTGTGAAGGTCATACAAAATAATTCATTCGTTGCCCTTTGCTGGGTGTCTTCCAAAGGTGGAGTGCCTGCCTTTTGCTGTCTAAGGGACTTAGCATTTTGGCTTTTCTTTTTTTCAGTGTTGAAAGGTTAACATTTGTATTCTTTTCGGAATACAAAGGAAATGTGTCATCGCAGAGGCACGTAGCAGAGTTAAATTTTCAGGGGTGGCACTGCAGATAGCATCTGGGCACACAGGTACTGAGGCGTTTGGTCCAACGTGATTGGGAACAGGGCATCAGCTCTAGATTCAGGACTGTCCTTGGGACAAGATAGCGCTCACTGTTCCTGCCAGTCCATCATTTTGCCATAGACGTCCATATGACAATCACAGAACATGCTGAGGCTGTGGTAGCTTTGTCTGCAGCAGCAAGGAAAGACAGGAGTCTGTGGGCCTCAGTGTAAACACCAGCTTTCCCCAGCAAAGCCAAGTTTGTCTTAAACTTCCTGTTGGTGGAATTTTTCCCTTTTCCCCTTGCCTTCCTACACCTGTCTTTTATAGAGCAGGCGGTTTTGCAGTTGTCAAGCTTGGTTGTAAAGCACGGAAAGGAAACTGGGCCCCATGTTCAGGTAGCATGCCTGCTGCCCAGAAACCGGCACTGGCGAGGGGAGGCATGGAGAGCCTGCAGAGCCCTAGGTGTTCTGGCTTCCCAGAGCCGGTGCCACTAGATGGCAATGTGGTACTCCTGCAGCTGGGACTCCCCTTTTCTTTCCTGTAAAATTTCTTGCTTTTTCTGTATTTATCTCTGCCAAACTGATGATTGCACCCACCACCCCGGCAAGAGAACAGAACAAAATCATTTCATAGAACATTACAGCTGTTGTGCCTTTTTCTTGTCTTTCTTTTTTCCTTTTTTCCCCCCAGTTCTTTGTCCCACAGCAGGGTGCAGAGGTTTAAAAACCTTCTTTCTTAATCGCTCTCCTTCTAAAAACAGAGAAAACACAGCCTCTTGGGAGCAATTAGCTGTGAGAAAAGCATTTCTCAAACAATTGCCAGGAAATATTGTCTTGACCGGTATTCCTGATGTAACACTGTCGTTCTCAGTACTGTTATTCTAAGATACTCAACTGCAAAAACAGCAGGGTACAGATCTGTAATGTACAATCTGCAGCTTACCACCTACCTTACCTTTTTATATCCATTTACTTTCAGTTTGTGTCCTCCCTGCACCCCATGTAGCTATTCTGTTTAGGAGAGTGAAGAATTATTTGTGACTCTCCTCTAGTGACTAGTGTATCAGGCCAAGGCTGTGACAAGACACGGCTGAAAATTAAGGTTATGCCTCTGCTGCCCGGGTTCCTGATTGAAATTCAGTGGCAGTGTGCTGCGGAGGAGGTCAGGCTGCACGCTTACAGTGATCCCTTCCAGCCTTAAAGTCTGGCAGCCTGAGAGTACGTGAGGTTGATGAAGCCTGAATTTCAGTGGGAGCAGCTGGAGACCAGGTATACGTGAAGCAGGCAGCAGAGGTACACTGAGACCGGGGTCTCGACCCTGAAAGCCCTCTCCTCATCATTGTATTCATGGAAGATGGACCGGGCTGTAGGGTGGGGAGAGGTTGAAGGAATGGTGGTAAACTTCAAGTGCTAAAAGCCAACGTTAGCAGTGGCTAGGAACTGCTGCTAGCTAGCCAGCTAGCTAGATGTACACGCATGCATGCCCATTTGCATGCACAGCCGTAGCTGTTTGTATTGTGCGGTTCAAATTTTGTCCCTCTTTACATAAATTCATGGAGGTTTGAGAAACGAGCCTCGCTCTGTGGGACAGGGTGTGAACTGAAGCACCTTCTGGAAGACAGACAGCAGTGTAATCCTTTCATTCAACCCTGTCTGCAGCTGCTTTTTATAAACTTGGCATAAATACGTACTTAGTGAGGCCAGGCCTGTGTAGCTGGAAAATATTTTCCACCATCCAAAAAAACAGAAGATTGGAAAAAGAGCCCAGAAATTGTGCATAACATGGAATGGCCTCGCTTGTGGTTTTTTTCCATGACTTCCTCAGCTCATTTTTCTGCTGCCAATTTTAGAAGCCCATAAGTCATACTTGTTAAACTTTCTCAGTTAAAATGTAACTCTAAGAACAAAGTCATATGATATGTTGCAGCCAAATAATCCTTCCAGAGCCTCTGACTGGAGAAAAGCTACCCTGATCTGGCTGGCTTGCGAACCTGCATGGGCTCCTGTCCCAGGAGAGGCAGGGCTGAGGGGGCAGGTTCGCAGCGTGAGGCCCAGCTGCGCCGCCCTCCCGGGTGAAGGCTTCCCCGTGGACTTCAGCAAGAATTCCTCCCTGCTTTTGCTAGGGTAGTCAGGCCCGTGGTGGATTATGTTGCAGGACGGTTGTTGCAGAAATTTCAGCTCCTCCTCTCGAATGGCTTTAAGCAGGAGGCGAAGCAGAGGAGGGAGTGAGGGGAGGCAGCGCAGAGGCTGGCGGGGGTCCAGCAATGGAGGGCTGAGACGCTGTCGTAGCAAGGTGCTGCTGCTGTCAGGGCGAAGGAGCTGAGGGGTGAGGAGACAGCAGGTTGCCAAGAGCGAAAGTGAATTTGCTGGAGGGTTTGAAGAAAGGGCATCCTCACTTCAGTGCGTTTTTAAGCGTTGAATCAGTGTGGAAGTACTTGCATGCCAGGAGCAATATTTTCGTTTGCCAGTTTTGCTCTCTTTTATAAGGTAATTGTGCTTACACTGGGCCCCAGATGGTTGTCTTGAAGTGCCATCCGTTGTCTAGGGTCTGCTCTGTCCCCTCGCACAGAACAAATGCCCGGTCGCTGCTGGGGGGGGGGACGCTCTAAATTTACACGGGGGCAGTAGCCTGAGAGCGGGATTTGGCTGTTGGCCCTGCCGGCAGCGGTGCTCCAGCCTGCCTCCTCCCAGGTGCAGTGCACAGCCCCGGGGCTGGCAGTCCCGGCCTGGGCCCCTGTGACCTGGCGGCTTGGGAAGGCAGGGAGTACTGGTCTCCCACCGGGGCTGCCTTGGGCAGCCTCTGTGCCAAGGGTGTGCGAGTCCGGCAGGGCACACGAGGGTCCAGAGCAGGCAGAGGAGAGGCAGGTGAGAGGAGGGAGTGGAGCCGTGAGGGGCTTCTCAGTCTGCTCACCCTTCCAGCCCTGCCTCCCCCTTGTGCTGGGGGTGGAGCAGCATGGAGAATCTCCCTCTGGGAAAAAAAAAAATAAAAAAAAGAAAATACCTACGTTTTTTCCCCTAAATATCAGCTTTTGAGTTTGGTTCTGGCCCTCGGTGTAAACTGGGAGAGCGTCTGGAGGAAGTCGGGGAATCACACTGCTGCAGAGCGGCTGCCAGGAGCGGCGGGCCCCAGAGGCTGCCTTTCTGCAGCAGGGCAAAACGCCCTCGCGAAGCCTGTGTGGTCTTCACGGGAAGGGAGGAACTGAGCAAACCCACTGGAAACCGGCGAGGGTGTTGTAATGTTTTTTGGACAGCCGGTTTCAAAAACCAGCGACTGCCTCTCTCTCTCTCTCTCTCCCCTGGCAGCCGCTTCCCGTGCCATGACATTGAGGGAGGTGGTGGTGACTGATGTAACCGCGGCCAGGGAGAGTCACTTGCCCAACGCGCGGAGGCTGGCCAACGGCCAGAGAAATTTGCTAAGGCTGGGTTTTCTCACAACGGGCTCCCTGTCCCTGTGCACATACCTGTAACTGGGCCAGGTGCTTGGCACAGCCACCTCCCCAGCCGAGTACGCGAGGCGGCGGAGCTACCCAAGCCAGGAGGAGGAGGAGGAGGAGAAGAAGAAAAGGAAGAAAATTTTGTTCTTGTGCCACGTGAATGCAGACCCGATAACGTCCCTAAGCGTGTGTTGTTTGTGTCACCATATTGTAATTAATAATGATGCCTGTTCTTTGTGCTAATGGTGGGAGGCATGGGGGAGAGGGTGAGGAGAGGCCTAGTAGTTTTTTTGGTGGATCACTACCTTTAAGTTATTGTGACAGACCTTTAAAAGAATCTCTTTGTATGAACTGGAATATAATGCTCAGCTGGGCTTTTAAATTCTGGCTCTGTTGAGAAGAGAGATCTTTTCATATCGATTGTCATTTCGTATGCAGTTCAGGCACCGACTTGTAGAAAATCTGGGCCAGGAGAGATATCATTAGGTATTTATAGGGGTTTGGTTGGCTCAGCAGTCAGTTTTTCCATTGTCATGCCATGACAGTAGTGCGTTACATACACCCTCAGGAGACATCCTTCTGCTTCCACAACAATAAAGGACTTTTTTCTTTTTCTGACTCATCTTCAGCTTGAAAAAAAAACCCAACCACCACCAGTAAATATAATTAGCAACAGGCAGATATACTGTACGTAGCTCTCAGAGCCCATTGGGATAGTTCCTGTTAAAATGTATGCTCGTGGTTGTTCACCCCATGCTTAGACCTCCAGCTGCATTCCTGATTATACTTAGATGTTTTAACATAGCCTGGTGATGTTGTAGGCTGAGGAGCCATTTCTAGTTTGGATAAAGACGAGGAATATATTTAATGCTGAGATTGTCTTTCATGCACACACAGGAGCTTTGGCCAGACTTCCAGCTCACAAGGCAGGGGAGTACAAATGGCTGCGCTGTGCCGGATGCGAGGTCCACTTAGCTCTTTATCCTGCCTCTGACGGGGCCAGCAGCAGATGCTGTGGGAAGGAGGACAAGAAACAGAGCAAGTCTAGACTGATCCTGCCCCAATGTGCCCTCTTGGCTCCCAGCACAGCTCTTCTCGCTCACCAAAGGATGGGGGAAGAGGCAACTACTGCCTTAGTCCTTCTGTTCCGCAGCCTCCTCGGGCCCCCGCTGCACAGTGGCCCCTCTTTGTTTTGCTTCCCAGATGTGACTCCGCGTGGGATGGAAAGGAGACCCAGGTCTGCTCTGCTTCGCTTTGGATCCACATGGTCACGTGAGGATTTCTGGGTTAAATGTGTCCTGGCCCCCTCAGTATTTCCCTTATGTAAGCGTGATGGAGCCGGGAGCAGGTGGCGTGCAGCTGGGCTCTGCTCTCTGCCAGGTGGGTGTTCCCTTACACGGCAAGCCGAAGTCCACGCCATCCCAGTTAGGGGCTGCTGCCTGTCCCGCGTGTGCCATTGGAGCGCTGTGAAGCCAGGACCCAGCCTTTGGGTCCATATTTCACCTCGGGGCAAAGGCTGACGCCAGTCACATGGCTGCAAGTGGGCCAACTGGGAGATTAGTATGGCTTTGTTTATTTATTTATTTTAACCTGTGACTAAGATGGGGGAGTATTTGGATGGGAGCCGCTCCTCCCAGAAAAGTGCTGTTTATATTTCAGTCTCCTGAGCAGAGTCAGTGGGATCTGAAGTGCTCATAACCCAGCAGTGGTATTTGGGCTCTGCTGGCATGTCCTCGTGTAACCCGGCGTTCACACTGCTGGACAGAGTGTGGGCTGGTTGTTTGCTCATCCCGAGTGCAAATGGCCAGAAGTTTTCCTCTGTATTCCTGATTGCTGAGCTCAGACGGGTGGAGGAGAGGAAGAGCGAGCTTTCATCTGAAAGCGGCCAGGCATTGCGTAGGGCCGTACCTGGGGTTATGCTGAGAAAAACGTGACAGTGTGGGTGGGGTGATGGGTCTGTAGCCACAGACAATATTGCAGGGCTCACCTGTGCAGCATGTGTTTAGCACAGTCACTAGTAACACTGCTGTGTGTGTAAGCAAGTCAGTACCTGCTGCCATGTGATCAAAAGGAGAGTTGCTTTTAGAAACATGCGAGGGTGGCATGAAAAAACAAGTCAGCTGAAGTATCCTTAGCTTGTAGGGCACCTATGGGCTAGTAGACACAAGTGAAACAGTGCACAGAAGCTCCTCAAATATTGAGCTGGTGTTTATTTCCATTATCTCTACCTAATTCCACCTGTGGAAGCTACTTACTTCTTTGAGATCTTTTCAATTCAAGACCCTGGCTGTAGGCACACCTAATCTCTGGGGGAAGGGCAGAGCCAGCTCAGCCAACTTTGATGGAAAATGATTTCCCAAAGCAAGGGTCTTGTTCCCTATGGCAGGGCAGAGGGCAATGCAGAGAACTAGCCAAGAAGCATTAGTAGGCTTTAAATAGCACCTGACTAGGTGGGTAGTGAACTAATGATATATGGGGAAATAGGATTTCGTATTCTTGAGCTAAGGGAAGTTTGGAGAATCTGGTCCCCATATGTCATCAGTTGCTAAAACAAGTCTCCTGGAAATGTAAAAAGTCTGTCTCTCTCCCCTCCTTGCCCTATAGCAATATAAGTAGCACAACTTCATCTGAGTTTTGTGATAAATAAGTGAGTAATCCTGCCTCCAAGGCTGTCTGGGACTTCTGCACCACATCCTTGCTCCAGCTTGTACCACAGTACAGTATTTTACAATGTCTGGGATGGAGAAGATTTATTCTGTGTAGCATGCTGCGGTATGTTCACTGGTCACAGTGTTGTCTGTGGGGTGAGAAAAGAGGCAAGACTCCTCTCAAGCCATCGGTCTTGAGTATTTTCTGTTTTAGCACTCTCTAATTCTTCAGTGAATCACCTGGACAGCTAATGACTGGGGTCAGGCCTGTTGGCAGTTTGGTCAGCAAACTAAAACCTGGGTTTTTTTCTGAGCCAAGTTTGTAAACAAGGCATAGGCCAAAACTTCTTTTAAGCTGTCATGGCAAGGGCTAGAAAATAGGAAGAAACCAATGCCAGCTCAAGTGCAGTGTATGCTGAGAGTGGTGCTCTCATTTCTAGCAGGGAGGACTTCGACATCCTAAACCAGCAGCTCAGCCATGGCAGTGCAGCAGAAACCCTCCAGAGAACGGGGACTGTGGAAACTTTCCCTTGTGTTGGTGGTACCTCCTGGTCAGGGCCTAGCAGCTGTGGGACTGCAAGGAACGTTTGCATGGTGCTTGCTCATGTGTTTAGTGAAGGGTCTGCAGGCTCCAAGCTGCCTGTGCCCTCCTGTTCATGAGCTTCTTGAACTATATCTTCAATGGAAAGTAACTGGGGGAGAGGAAAAGCAGCTTTCTAAGCATGTTGAGGTTGGCCTTTTGTTGGTGAAGAAAGACCACATTGGTGGTGCTCAGAGGCGCTGGCTGCGCCAGGTTTGATCTTGGGAACACTTATGTAAAGATAGGGTATTTCCCAAGGAGGCAACTGTGGAAAACCGGTGTAAATGAGGCCAGGCTCATGGGGTTCTGTTCTCCAAATATGAGTTTTATATTGAGGTCAGTGGTGGATGTCTTTGGGTGGATGGTTTTTTTGCTGCTGCTTGAGCACGATGGGGAACCTTGGGGAAGCCCTCCTGAATGAGCTGACTGCCTGTACCTCGTCTGATTTACGTCCCTCTGGCTTGTGCTGATGCACAGCCTGGCATTGGCAAGCTTTCTTGGTGTCTAGGTCACTGCTTCCATTTGGTTAAAACATGCAGAGTGTCTTTCAGAGAGAAGGAATGGGGTTAGGAAGAGGAAACTGTGTGAGGCTTAGTTTGCATTACTGAATCATGCCAGGCTTGTTTTGGTAATTCCCTCTCTCTAGGCCCAGAGTTTCAGTGGTTTCAGGTTTCAGCCCAGCACAGCATCAATAAGTCCATTCTTCCAGGAAGGTCAGACTTACTTTCACTCCATCCCTCCTCTTCTCCTTGGGAGAGTAAGGCTGTTTAACGGCAACAAGGGTTCATGGTGCAGTCTGAGCAGGAGGAAGCACCTTTGCTGTTTCTTGTCCTTCTGCAAGCAGGCAGGGACAGCTGTCTCCTTTCCCCACGTAACTACTGAAGTGTCCAGCTTCCCCTGCGAGGGTTTGGCTGCCTGTACCTTGAACGGAGGCCAAGGCCAGTTGCAGGTGCTCAGGACGTCCCAGGACCGGCCCTCAGCTTAGTTTTCCCTCTGGCCCCACCAGCTCACGAGGAGCCCCGTGCAGTCGCGATAGATTTGGAGGACGTGCTTTTACTGACAGTGCCTAAGGAAAATTTGAGGTGTCTGATGACAGCGTATTTGTGTCTTAAAGCTGCTCTGTGGTACTGAAGGACAATTATTGAAATGAATAAATAAATGGACCAAAATAAAATTCAGGAAAGAAAACAGCTCAAAGGGAAAGTTATGAATGTAGCTGTCAGCCTGGTTTCGTTCATTTTGGGCTGGGTGACAGTCGCAGGCGCAGAATTCAGTGACATTCAAACCTTTCTCTACAGGTGAAGGGACACAAAATGGGATCTAATTTGTTCTTCATGGGGCATCACTTTCTGGTACTCTTTTTTTTTTTTTTTTTGGCAAGAAACTATAGGTAATTTATGTCAATGTCATCAGAGACACATTCTTGTTACTCTCACAACTGTGACCTTGTATCCAACTAAAAGAGTTGTAGCGGGTAACCAGTGAGATGCTCAGCTTACATCCACAGGGCAGATTTTCCAAGCAGCAGCTATGCTGGCAGGGCTACCTGCCATGCTGTCCGGCCACGTCAGTGCCAAGTGATTCTGGGAAAATGAGGACAGTGATGCCACAGACCAGTAACGACGGAGGTGAGTTCCTGGAAGACGCCTACCAAGAGCAGCAGCCTATGGTGCGGCATACCATGGGATGCACTACTGTAAGGACAACTGAAACATGGGAGGAGGGGTCAGACCAGTCACACCGGCACGTTCCAGTGTCCTGCCCGCACAGCAGGCAGCAACCTTACTGAACCAGTCACAGAAAATTGGCTGCCTTGGCTGGGAGGAAACAGCTTAGCTGTCACAGCTTTCACTCAGAATTAGCTATGAGCTGGCCAGGCATAAATTGCTTTTAGAGTTAGTCCTGCCAGCTGCATTACCAACAAAGCAAAAATTGTCTGAGGAACAAGGCTTGGGTTCACACGCTTAAACCCTACCTGTCATAAGGTTGCTAAACTTTTCCCTAGGGCTGGTACTACAATATTTACTGTATTGGCTTTTCTGTTCGACTGCTGCAGGATCGTATTATAACATGTCCTTTTGACAAGGACTAAACTCAGATCAAACTGTGTAAAGAGAGAACTGTGGCCTTGATCACTCCATGGTGAAACTAGAGTAAATTACGGGATGCCAAATGAGTTATTCCCTGTTTATTTCAGAATAAACAAGCTTAGAATCTGGCCTTCAGATCATGTTATTTCTCTAATTCAACTGGGTCATACTTATAAATTCATGTAGTGGTCAAAATGATCCAATAAATGCCAGCACACAATCCCAGCACTTGCAACACATCGAATGTATGTATTGGCGCTTTTCCTATTTGCTGACTGAAGAACAAATAGGTTTCGTATTGGGACATCAAAGTCTGTTTCAGCAACTGGATGCATGACAAAGCCATGTTATAATCTGGGTACCGATTACGGCATTGAAACATGTTGGCTCAGCATGTGGTAGATTTGGATGCGTGGATAGATCAACTTTTTAGTGGCCTGTGGCTTGATTTCAGCATGGAGAAGGTTGTCAGCATGTTTGTGCTAATTAAGGAAACGGCATGGGAAACTCCTTTCCACTGCAGATACAGCCAGAGCTCAGGAAATGTCATTGCTCCTCAATGTTTTTTGTAACAGCCAGTTTGTCTTGAAGTAGAGAAGCAGCTTTGTGTCTTGACTGTATTTCTAAACTGTGCTGAAGCTTGTTTGGATCTTGTCCAAGTCTTGTGTTTTTACCTGTTTCTGGAGGATGGATTGAATGGTTAGGTCACAAACACATTAGAAGAGCGTTTTAGCTGTATTTGGGGCCAGCAGTGCCGGGTTAGGTTCTCTGCCTTGATTGGGTTTATTTGTAATGTTGACAGTAACTGAACACCAAGAAATAAACACAAGTTTGTGCTCATGCTTCACCAGAAGAACTTCCTTGCTGCTGAAAATAACGCTTTTGCCCAACAGTAACTCTTTTTTTTCATTCAGGCAGTGTTTTGGATATGTTATACTACTCTTAACATATTCCCATGTTCAAGTTCCCGAGAAGGCAGGCTGAAATGTTGCCAAGTCCTTTCTGTTACACTGAGTCAGCTGCTGTGATTTTACCTTTGCTCTTGGTCAAAGTATTACACTCTATTATCTTTTTGTTCTTTTTTTAAACATAAGAAATTGCAATACAAGTGTTTGTTCCATGTGCCTACATTTCCTCCTACTTCAATGACAAAACCAGCACATTACTTTTATTATTAATAAGACAGGTACACCTAGAAGCCCTTGATGTTTTCCCAAGGGATTCACAGCCCAAACATAAAGGACAAACACAAATGGGAAAAATTAAGTGCTTTTATTTGCATTTATGAACAGGGAACTGAGGTAACCACAATTAAAGGGTCACTTAATTCCTTCTTATTGAAAGACCAAACAAAGAAGTCTTCAGTGAGGCTAAAAATAGACCCAGGACCAGCAGGTCTCTCTTCTGCAGATGGCTCTGAACATGGTTCTGCTCACCGGCCCCAGCAGTGCCCAGTCCAGCACAGCCATACGTCCTCGTGCCCCTCTGCCTGAGCTCAGGCCAGCAGCCCAGGTCTTTGTCAGCACCTTCACTAGGTCAGCATAGTTCTCCTGTTCCTGGTGCAAGGTTCTCCCAGAGATGCTGGCCTTCTGCCCCCTCTGCTTTAGTAAGAATTCTTGCTGAGTCAACGTCTGCAGTGAGGGCTTGTGGTGGCTGCTTGCATTGACCGTTGAAGGCCTCCAGAATGGCAGCTGCTGGGAAACGGCTGCCACGTGTCGGAGGTCATGGCAGACCTTCCCCAAGTGCCAGTCCATGGGAAGAGTTTTGCAGCTCTTACAAGTTGAAGGTGGAGTCAGCTATAACCTGACTTACCTTCCTTGGCATTTTGAAGTCTGGTGAAACATGATGCATAATGACACTTATTCTGCCTTTGCAAGTAGGAGACTGCCTTTATGCCAAAGTGTCTCATCGGTGAACCTCACCTCAATGCAGAGTGCTTATTCAGATGTAACCATGAAAATGAGGGCTGCCTAAATAATGCCTCCAACTGAAAGGATCCACTGAAGCTCATTATAATGATCTTAATGACTTCCAATTCAGCTGTGTCTGTGATACCAGGGTGCAAAGGTAATTACGGAAGTGCTAAATACTATTATTATTTGATATTAGTGACAGGGTGGGGGTGAGACCTGGAGAGTCCTTCCTCTGTCTGGCCTAGAGAGGAATGAGGGTTGCCCCCTTCCCTCCACCTCTTTCAAGGCCTGGGAGGGAAGGACTGTGCAGGCAGGGTGGAGCCAGGACTCTGCTCCCTCTTCCAGCTGCGGCAACCTTGGCTCTTACTTGGCCTCCGTGGTGTCAGGAGATGGCTCCTTTGCACAGCAGGAGCTTTGGTGCATGTGCAGCAAACTGGGAGAAAGGAGAAATGCCTCCACAGCACCCTTCCTGCCTCCATCTTGGCAGCAGAGGAAGCAAACGTGCCGTCTCTCTCTCTTCCCCGCTGGTTTTGCTGGTCTTTCCCTCAGTTTACTCTGTCTCTCCTGTGGCCCTCTGGTACTACCTGATGTTGCTGGATTTTCCCTTCGTGCTCTCTCCTTACCTGTTTGATCTCAGCTGGGCCCCACCAGCACAAGTGCTCCTTGGCTTGCACGGGATTTCCATTTCCTCTGTGTTGGCGGCTCAGACTTTGAGGATGAGGAGGGGGGCATTCAAACCTGGCTTTTTAGGGGTCTCAGACCAGATGACCTCCTGAGGTTCCTTCCAGCCTCAATTATTCTGTGATTTGGAGGCCCTGGCTTGCTACCGACATTGTTCTAGTCCAGGAAAGTGCTAACCCTTTGACCCATGAGGAGTTTTTAAGGAAACAGTGATAACATATGGTTAACAATTTGCTGCCTGACTTTTGTGTAGGGCTCAACAGACTACATGATCTGTGGGAACCCTCCATGCTGCCAGGGTCTGTACAGCAAAGCTGCAAGCACCAGCCTTGCAGGCCCTCCCGGATCATGGGTGAAACGGTGAGAGCACATTCAGTTACCTCTGCTCACTGACCATGCCAGCCTGCGCTAGGAGAAACCTGTGCAGCGATGATTCAGACTCAAATGATTGCTTGACCCAAAGGAAGACTTGATGATACACTGAGGCTGGGACACACCAGCAGTGATTATTAGATGATTCACTGCCTGTGCTCTGCCATTCAAAACATCCTCTGTATTGCACAGGCAGGGCCATTCATGGAGACTGCAATGAGGAAGTGATATTTGCACCTTTAGCTACCACCTTCTCACCGAACCTTTCAACCGCTGCCTCTGGCGTGGCGCTTGTTTCCCTCCGGTCATGCTGACACGAGAGAGGTTTGCTGGCAGGGGGCAGCTCCCTGATGCTGCCACGCGACAACAGGCAGGCACCTCCTGCTGATAATGTCCATCCTCACCCTAGGAGGGTTTGGCCAAAAAGTGTAGTGCAGCCAGGCATCCCAGTGTCCCCCCAACACCATTGTGTGCAGTGTGGAAGCACATCATTGGACTTTAGTGCTAAACTGAGGGGCAGGTGGGAACTCAGAGTCAAAAAGTCCTTTAATTCTTTGTGCTCCAGCCCGTAATTTGTACATCATTCTTTAAAACTCTCATAAATTCTTTGCACTGCTGTTCCCACTTCCATTTTTCCTGCTGTCAGAAATGTGGAGCTCACACAGCCTAGACTGCTTCTGTGTTTCTTTTATAGAGGGGCACATAGCCTGCTGTCTCTTTTCTTCTCATGCTGCTGTCTATACTTTCCTTCTTCCTGTTCCACCCACCTTTTTGTCCTTCACTCTTCCTCTCCTCCAGATTTTCTCCTGCTGGATACGTGCACTCATATGGTTTCACCAAAATGGTCTGAGTGCACTGACTACATCTATCTCATCCTGCTAAATGCTTCCCAAAGCATACAATTTTTCCTAACCCAGGAACTGATACTGCTTGTGGCAGTTTGCTGGAGGCACTGGTAAGATCTGAGGCACGGAAAGTTTACTCATGTTGGCTGGGACTCACAAACGTGTTGGGGCTAATAACGCACATGGCTTGTGTTGTGCTTTCCCTGAAGCTAAGTTGAGCAACGTATTAGTTAACAAGTTAGGCATTACTCAGAGCTCCTAAACCTCGTGTTTTGCCAGTGACAAAGTTGCAAACTTGTAGTACAATGCTCCCAATGTTTTCTGTGTAGTGTAATGGCCAAGCTCCAGTGGAGTTGTGCTCTATCCTCTTCGTCTTACAGTTCTGCCTGGACCTTTTTCAAATCTATGTCTTCAGCTGTCATGCACTCTTGCCAGCTATCCTATATGTCTAAGTAACTAGGTGAACTATCTCTGGAAAATAATCTATCCGATGAATTTATCCCTTTCTTCCTGTGAGTGAACTGTCTTCAGACTGTCTCTCAAATGTATTTTACGTGCAGTAGTATTATTTGTGCTTTGTCCAAGTGTGTGCTAGCTATGGATTCTCTGTGTGCTTTTGGATATAACTGTGGTTTTAAGTACCCACCGCTGGTTATTCATAGCACACATTCAGTCATTTAACAAACATGGTATTAGTTCTGCTCTCTAAGTGGATGACTAATACTCTTATAAATAGGAGGAATGTGATCTGAAAGATCACGTGAATGTTCCCAGTGTGAACATATCCCCAAACTATGAGACTTCTCATTCCAGGAGCTTGCTTGCAAAAAAGAAAATGCTCATTATTAGGAAGAAGAAAAAGTGTTCAAAACCCATTCAAGCAATTTCTCTGCTTTAACTCAATTTGCAATTGTTTGTTGAGTTTTGCATTGCAAAAGGTTTTTGCAATGTTTGCTTTTCTTTGCAATCTCTTCTGACCTGCTTGGGAACATAGGAATTGCCCCATTGGAACAGTCCTGATCTCTCTCCTGTGCCAGTGCCCTCCCTTGGAACATAACAGGACCCGAATGTTTCTTAAGTAGATATAAGAAACATCCTTTAACTTTCTTCCTAACCTCTTTCACATCCCATTGGAAAGCAAGACAACGCCTAACACTGGATTCCAAAGGAAATGAGAAGAGTGCACAGTACAGGTTTCTGCACTGCCTGTAAACCGACGGCTTTCCTCAGCTCAGTACTGTGGAGAGAAGATGTTGTCCTGCCCAGGCGGTGGAGGAGGAATGGGGGGTGCTGCCTCTGAGGTGGGGTGCTTGCTAATGCAGCCTCCTGAGAGGTCGGGTTTCTCCGTTGGAGAATGCAGGAGGTAAAATGCAGCAGATCAGCTATGCAGACATCCTCGTCTTTTCATTTTTATCAAATGAAAACAAAATAACTGAATGCTGCTGCTCTCCTGCCATTGCAGGGTTTGGTTTATATTCACAGGAATACAAGGCTAAGGAAGGGAGGACTGGTCGCCTCAGGACATCCAGCTTCATTTCATGGCTGTGCCACAGACTCGCTGAGGGTATGTCTGTAGCATACACTTAGCCTGGGTTTGAGCCCAGTCTATCTTCATGCACTGCCTGTTTGGGCAATTAAAGTCCCCAGCTGGCCTGAGGCACCCCCTTGGCCAAGTCTGAGGCCCTCCTTGGCTGGAGCAGTGAGGGGAGGGCCATGATGCTGGGGCTGGGGCAGGAGGGTCCTGCAGAGGCCACGTGCTAGAGGTTGGGCTGCTGCTGCTGCCACTGTGATGCCAGCCCAGTGAGGTACCTCTTCCGCTTGCTGCGGTGTGAGGTCAAAATGAAGCCCTTCTAGTGGAGAAACAGGCAACCACGGCACCATCTTCCCCCTTGTCTACAACTTAGGTACACCCAGGTGCTCACCTGGTGGGCTTTGGGCTGGTGGAGCAAAGCAGGGTGAGATGCCCCTGGGAGCAGGTTCAACTTCCAGCTGGGAGGTGGTGCTGGCTGCATCAACACTTCTCCTCAGCTCAGCCTCTTCAGCGTCAGATGTGATGGTTTAAGCCATCTGTAGCCGATGTTAGTTTGACCTTGCACTGGAACAAAGTGGAGGAGAGGACTTGCACGGCTGGCTCAGAGATGTGTCCTGATGAAACCAGAGGCAGGGATGTTGGGTCGCTGGCCAAAGCCTGAGGCACAAGCCTGGGTGGCATGTGGCTATGTCTATGCTAATAAACTGGGCAGGGGCAGGAGCTGCGCTCTGCTTTGTGGCTGAGCAACACTGTTTGGCCATGGTGTGACAGATAAACCCTCTTGCCCTCCAAAACCATGTGGACACATACAGACTACCTATTGGGAACAGTCCTGGCCCATGCTAACTCCTGGACTGCGCTTGGGAACGGTTTGGGAGAGCACTGTTTGGCCTGGGCCAAAACTGTACCTGGGACCTCACTAAGAGCTGCAGAGATGGATGGTTGAGCTCCCTGACTTGTGCCCTGATTCACTGGCTTGATTTTCTGCTCTAGATGTGGCCAGTCTGGCTGGTGTCAGGCAAGTTACGTAGTGCATGATATCAGAAGGAGAAGACTCTTCCAGCTTCATTTCTAGCCTTTGTCCCTTCGTGTCCTCTCTCATGTGGGGGTAAGAGTACATTCTTACCTACAGAGTAGTGAGACGGCCAGAATTGGGTACATTGGGAAAGTGGGGTGTGGTACAGGTGAAAGTCCAAATTCACTGCAGTGGTTTATAGAAATTTGATTCAGTGACGAGCTGGGCCTGTGGTATACACATGCCATAAAGATGGTATTCCCAGTTCACAGACCTATCGTAATTTTGTCCATGCTTATTATACAGTTACAGAAATGCATTAGCATTAAAATATGTGGGCTAAAAGCAGTCAGTTGTGTCCTATAGTCTCCTCCTGCCAGCCTTTGTCTTGACTTCATGTTGCAGTTTAGAAAGGACAGCTGAGGATCTGGGTCCCCCCAAGCAGTCTGTACACAGTCAAGAAGTCCCAGAGATTTGATAGACTATACATGATGTTTCTTTCTGAGCACAAGACATGTTTCCTAACCTCAGCAGTCTCAGAAGTTTGATTTCAGTGGAAGATAGTATATATAAATGATACTTGATTGAGAAATGCATATGCAGGGCTTATGAAACAGTGTGCCTGTCTGCATGTGCGTGCATTAAAATAACAGGGCAAAGGTGACGGCAATATATTATTTACCTGCTGGCTCAGATTTATCTGCCTGCCTTAGGGACTCCTGGCTCTTGTCTCTCAGATTTTGTTCCTAGTGAAAATTTCGGTGCGAAGAACTATGTTTGAGGGTGCTCTCCTACAGCTAGTGTTGGGGGGCAGAGTGGTACATTTAAACTGAAATCAAATGTTCCGCCCCGGTTATTTTGGGTGTGCTGATATTTGCTTGTTTGTGGGTGCATCTGGATTTCTCCTCTCCCTTGATCAGTAGTGGAAGCATTTTTCTTATTGATGGCAAGGAGGTGGTAGTGGTGGGAGCAGGTCTTGTTTGTGGCTACTGGCCAGCTGACAATGGACAGTGATAAAAACACAGAAAAAGATGGGAAGAAAGGAACGGATAGTGTAATTACACCTGATAAGGATCAGCACGACACTACATGTGCTATATACATATTTGAAACCTACACACATAAACACATAAAAGAAAACATTCAAGACATGGAATCAGGTTCTTCCACAGAGCAGCCACAATTACATAAAGAAACAAAAAAGGATTTTTTTATACTGTGGTGCTGGCAGTCAGAGCCTCCCCTCTGACTGCGCCTGGGAGATGAGTGTGTTAAGTGTGAGCAGAATAAATGATCCATTTGTAACCAGCATGGCAGACACCTGTGTAGCACCTCACTGCAGCACCTTCCTATGCGGCTCGGTGTCAGGGGCAGGCATCATGACTAGTCAAAAGCAAACCTAGTTACAGTCGATCTTGAGCAAGATCCTCAGAGGTGACTGTTGGAAAAATGCACCTGTGTGTTCCAGATAGATCTTTTTGCAGTGCTGTTCAAATCTTGCTCTCTACACTTGGACAAATGCAGACCTGGTTTTGCACGTTGCCGGGCAGTTGCACTTCTGAACAGGAGCCATTTTGCAAAGGAGGAAGGAGCAGCACCTACCCTACTCCCGAGCTGCCATCTCTCTCCTGGGGTTCAAGAAAACCAGAAAGCAAGCCCCCAAAGCTTTCTCCTTTTCCACGGTGGCACAACAGAACAAAACAGGATTTCCTATGAAGCAGTAACAGGACAGGCTTTGCAGCATTCTTACAAGGGTGAATTTAGATGCCAGAGAGTGGAATTTCCAAATGCATTTCCTTTCCTACACCTTTTCTTTTTCATCTCCATAAATCTGTGTCAGTTTTTAAAGAACCTATTTTGGGGGGAGGGAAAGGGGACAGAACAAGTGATGAGCTATTCAGAGCTAAAAGAAGAGATTCATGCTGCCAGAGGTAAGACTGTAGAAAAATGTGTCAGCGTAGCAGACGATAGTTCTCCTCTCTTAATGCCTCTCCTGAAGCATCAAGGTGTACGTGTTTCTCAAAGGGGCTGTACATCTCAGAGGTAGTCTATGAACTGCATGTTGAAATGGTTGCCATGGCAGTGACTGAGTATAAGTTAGAAAGCGTGATTAGCCAGAGCTGGCCTAAATAGCTGAAGGGAAGGAAAAAAGAAAGAAAGGGAAAAAAAGGCCAAGGACTTTCTGTTATTTCTAATACAGATCCATCAGCATTAGACCGTGCCAGGAAGAGGAAGCAGTGCTGATGGAGAGGAGCATGCAGGAGAGCGCTCCGCACCCCAGCCCCAGCCGGGGTACCACCAGCAGCACACGTTGCAAGGGGACCTTTGCCCCCTTACAACGTGCCAGCACAGCGGCTGCGCACTGGGGGGGGGCATTAGTACAGACCAGTCCTGTTAGTGTTGATTTGGTGAAATGGTACTTCTCCAGAGTCGGAGGTGAGGCCAGGGCACTGCTCGGCCTTCAGCGACCCAGAGAGCACGGTCACAGCGCTCTCCTGGCTGATGCGGGGCATAGCCACATTAGAAAGTGGGAGACTGGCCTGCAGAGAGGTTGCCAGGCTTGCCCCAAGTGACACAGAGGGCTGCTAGTCTGGGTGGGGTGTTAATTGGTGAACTCCCTGTCCCTAGAGCCATTCCAATTCTTCTAGCCCACTAACCTATGTCTGCTTGAAGCATGCCTCTGAAAGGTATCCCATCTTCATTTGGAGCCTGAGAATTGGAGAACGCAACCCTTTTTGTTAATTCATTGCAGTGGTTAATCACACTTGCTTGTTAAAAAATAATTGCACCTTATATCTAATTTAAATGTGTATGGTATTAGCATTCAGCCTCTGGTGCATGCTGTGTTCTTCTCTGCTATATTTAAAAAAAAAATAATCACTTCTTGAGATCCTGTGGGTTTTTGCTGTGAAGGTTTCTTATGCAGTAGAGTCACTTTCGAGCTTGTTTTTGAAGAAGTGAAGAAGCAGAATTCTTTCTTTCAGAGGGTTTTCTTTAGCTCTTCTCAGGGAAAAGTGGAAGACTGGGAGACTAAGGTGAAGACGTCTCAGTACCAGGTCTGGATGGAAAAATGTCCTCTCTAGGAGCTGTAGAGTGCCACGTAAGGGGCCAGATGCCCAGTGTAAAATCAACAGAAGATATTTATGCAAGCTGTGAGTATGCAGGTAGGTGTTTGCAGGAGCAGAACCTGTTAGCCCGATTCTCTTCTCTCATAGCTTTCTAAAGTAGAGGTTTGATTTACATTAGCCTGGAGTGCTTCTACTTCTTAGTCCTTTGAGTGAGATAAGTTATGAATATACTCAGGCCAGTCCATAACATTTGACCACTTACCAAGGATCTGTAAGTCCTAAGGGATCTGTAGGTTCCTCCTTTAAGAGGACTACAAACCAGCAGTACTTACTGTGGTTAATGGGCATCTGTTTTGGCTGGCGGAGTTGGGGTGAGAGAGATCGTATGGCCTGCACTTTAGGAGGAAGAAAAGAAAAACCCACAAGACACCTATTTGCCCTGCATATCAAGTTGGCTTTTGCCATTATTTGCAGGAGTCTCTTCCACTTCTTGCACCTCCTAAATCCTTGTCATCCAGATTTGAGAGCTGGAACTATCTTCTTTGGCACCAAGTCAACGGTACGTTTTTTAGCACCAGCAGCCGTTCATATATTACATTAGTGTTCCTCTCTGTTCCTTTCAAGCAATAATCGTAAATATCAGCTTTCATTCCTAGAGCGCCTTTTATCCCAGGGGCTCCCAAAGCACTTTCCAAGCTTAACAAGCTTATTGTAGAGTACTCCTTTAGAAAGGGTGAAACTTGCTTCCCATTAAAGCCTGATTTTGGGAAGAAAAACCCTGCATTATAACATCTTCAATACACGAGGCAGCCTTTGCAGCTGTTATTTACTGTACATGTTCCCTTACCAAAAAAGATTGCTTCTTGCTCCTCCATTCCCCCTGTCTCCCCTAGCTTAATCCAGCAGTGCTTAGTTACCTGGGGGAGAAGAGTGCAAGTAATGAGAGATGATCGTCCCCTGTGATCTGAGGAAGTGCTTTTTTTCTGGAATCCTATTGCTGCTCTCAACAGTTTCTTCTGGCAACTCCATTTCCATCCAGTCTATTTTCTCTTTATTGGGGCAAATGTCCTAGGGCAGAGTTGAATGTCCTGTGGCTTTAGCCAGAGAGGTCACCATCCATGTTTGGGCTATGCTAAGGATCATGTGAGAAACTGTAGTCCTCTTCAGGACAAAGTCAGCTGGCCTAATTTAAGTTACATCCCCTGCAATCAAAGCAAAGCCAGTTGCTTTGCACTGAAATGAATCACGACCTTTCAAATGGTCCTTTATTTGGCTCATCTGTGGGAGCAGTAAGCCCAGAAGAGAAGATTGTTGCTGGTAATTTCTGAACTGAAGAATTTATTTGCTAATGAATCATATGATTAATTTTAGGGCGGCTTAAATCTGACCAGTGTCAATTTGTTTTCATTGGTTTCAGGAGGACTCAGTATGGTGGGACCTGTCCATCTCGTGATGCACAGAGCTTTCTTCCATGCCGGCTGTGTGGGAAAGTGGTCTCTCCTCTGCTTGGCTGAAGGAGGCCCAGGTGAGGCACACAAACTCCCATTGCTTCTCCAAGGACACACCGAGAGTCTGTGGTAGAAGGAGGAACAAAAGCCCTATCTCTGGTTCAGTGCTTCAACCGCACAAACATAATTTATCAATATAGATAGCTTTAGATGAAAGATACATCAAAGCATATTTTTGGCTGCTGCCTTCAGAGGTAGTACTAAATCTCCTGGGGGAATGCAAGCAGTGAGATATGATCCAAGTATCAAAATCCTCATCTTCTTACTGTCTCTCCTCCTCTCTCACACTGGTCGGGTTCACAGGGAAGCCCTTTCTTGGGGTTGTTATGTCATCTGTTCCCACCAGTAGATTTTGGTTCAGGAATGCATTTTCATTCTTTTCCAACAAAACGCTGCCTATTTCAACACTAACTCTGAAGATCTGTAAATTGGCAAAGGATCCAAAAAGAATAATGAACCAGCAGTTACTGTTTACATTGGCCACCTCGTATAAGTGCTGATATTAGCATTTCTGAAAGGATTCATTCATCACTGAAAAAAGGTTTGTACTTGTGAATAAGAGCTTGCTTGGGAGGGCCTGTGTGCCTCCTTTCCTCTGTCAACAAAGCTTACAAACGTCAAGAGGTGGTTTTGCAATGGATGTTAATGCATACCTATTATTTCAGGATGAGAATAAGCCACTAAAATATTCCATGCCTATTTCTGATGGTGTAATGAAAGCAGCAGTAAATTTAAAGAAAAATTTTATTTTCATGTGTCTTATTTATTTGTTTATTTAGAGACCTGAATATATATGTTGAAAGTGGCTCTCTTGCGCTTTTTTTAAACTAAAATCCTGCGATACAACCTCAAGCCCAGTGATTAGTTCTCATGTCACGGAAAATCAAGTAGACCTGCACTAGAAAGAACAATGGCTGTTGAAAACATTTTGCCCTTTCCAGACTATGACGTCTTCTGGGGATGTCAGCGAAATAAACATACTTTTATGAAGTACCCTTAAGTCTTCCTTACCTCCTGCTGTTTGTCACGCTTGTTGCAATTTGCCTTAAATTAGTTGCCTTCACACCGAGGTACGTGATGCTGTTTTGCTTAAAAAAAGAGATTTGTATGTTCTGCACTGGCCCAACTGGCATGCCATGAGCCATGGCTCAGAGGTGGAACAGGTCCTCTGCACAGCCAGCAGCCAGCATTCGTTCCATCCTCACACTGCAGGTCAGGGGTCTCTCAGCAATGGAGGACACGTAACAGCGTTTGTGTGGGCGACAAAAATGTTCAGTCTCTGTGGGATGCCTACATTTTGACTAGGATTCCTTGGGATTCTGTAGGATGAAGATCAAACTCTTTTTCAGGTACGTTATTATGTTGTAACCCGTAGTATACCATTTTTCTTTTAACCTTTTGACTGCTTCACTTTTAGGCTGGAAGCAGCGGAGGGCTAGGCCTCTTCATGGGCACTTACACAGCTCCTGGCACGGTACGGCTTCAGTTCTGGCAGGAGACTTAGGCCATTGCTGCAATCCGAATGCACATTTTAAAAAAAAAAGAAATGTCTGGAAGCTAACCTCCTTGCAAGTGCCGCTTTCATGTGAAAGATGATGCTTTGCGAGCACTGTGTTTATAAAGCAGAGGAAGAAAGCAAGCGTGAATGAAACGAGAGACCAAGGACCAGCCCACTGGCTTCTGTGGGAAGTCCTCTCAGAGGGGCGCGAGTCTCTGAGACTTCCCAGGTGGAGTTTCTTCTCAACCCTTTAAATTGTCGGGCAGGGGAAGCTGGGCCGATGGCTGACGAGGAACCATGAAGGTCATCCCTCCACCCAGAGGGGTAACACTCCCTGCCTCTCGGGGGCCGTGATTCCAGCACGCAGCTCTGTTGCACGGAGGGAGCAGAAATAACGCTAGGAATCTCTAAAGGGGTGAGTAGGTACGTAAAAGGCCAGCAGTGCACATAAGGGATTTCATCGTAAGTGGTCAGAGAAGAGATGCCTGCTTTGCAACAGGCAAACATTTCTCTGCACAGAACCAGGATAATTTCCCTTCAATCCGGGGCGGATTGCCAGCAGTCTCAAATGTAATCCTCACGGTATTACTTCCAAAGATGAAACAAGGGTATTATGGGCACCGCCACTGAGGCAAGTAATCTTTAAATATAGCTGCAAATTGCCTGGTTTAATGCTAACAAACCCTAATGGTAAGGAAGACAAGACAGGTAGCAGCACTGATACAGCATAACATAATGCGATGGCTGATAGAAATGTGACTCATTCTAGCCAGAGGCTTTAGTATAGGAAGTCAGATAAAAGATAGAAAAACAAATCTGAATTTTTTTTCCTTCCCGGTGAAGGTCACCGCCAGGAATAGCATGGGAAATAATTAATGGAGGAAGAAATGTTCCCCTTCAAATTAGGAGTATTGTCTTGCTTCACAGTTTTGTTCTCCTCTTTGGGCTCCCGTAACAAACACCGGCAAACATGCGGGGCCTTTCTCCCTGAAGCCGCTGACGGATATCCCACCCGGTGGGTAGTGAATGCGAGGGACTGGCTGTGCAATGCTCACGGTGTCTGTTAATGGGCGTCCGCCTCGCTGGCAGTCCACCCACCAGCAATGCGCTGAATGGGCCTGGGAGACTGAATGGGGCTCTACGCAACGGCGGCCGGTTTTCCTGGTCAACACGGAGGCGCAGTGCCAAGGCTGTGTGTGAGAGCCCGTGCAGCCTGCTGCTGAGGGGGTTTCACCCCTTTCCCTCTGCTCCTGAGCCCTGGGGAGGTGGGTCTTCTTTCCAGCCCTAGCACAGGTCCTGCTCCCTCAGTCCCTATGCTTCACGTGGGAGGACATGGATGACACGGCGACCATTGCACTTGCGGTGGGTGGCATGGGCTGTTCTCTGCTCATCCCGCGGAGACCTGGGAGGCTCGGGGCTGCTGGTTTGCTCCCCGTGACCAGCACTGCACTTACACATGTGCAAGGGCAAGGGGAAGGCACGCAGCTGGGCCTGCAGTGCAGTGTGCATGCAACGCTACCCGGGGCAGGAGCGGTCCACGATGCAGCCCATCTGCTGCACAGGAATGTGATGCTGCAATTTAATTCCCATTCCTCAGAGTGCTTTTTGAGCGGGGATGGGCGAGGAGAGGAGCGAGTGCCTCTGCTTCATGTCACCACCCTGCAGGCTGGAAACATGGCAGCTGCAGGGGCTGAGGGGCTGCTGCTCCCTGGGGCACTGATTTGTTTTCTTCCAGGCAGCCGTAGCAGGGAGGAGTGCTGGTGGGAAGCTCTGAGCTTCACACTCCCGACTAAGATCTCCTGCATGTGACTCTGTCCCTTCTGCCACGAAGGACTGGTCATGTTTTCCGTTCTTGACTCCATGTGGCTGCTCTGAACATCCCAGGTTATCTGTGCGCAAACCAGCTGCCTTTCCCACTGCTCGGCTCTTGACAGCTCGCCAGGCCTTCATTGCTGCTCGGTGCCTGCATGCCGGGGTCATTAAGGCAGTTAGTGCAGTGTTAGGATACATTCATTTTCAGAGGGCTTTTCTTTTGGGAGCCCAGGAGGTGAGAGTTCAGATCCTCCCTCCCTCAGCAGGCTCCTGACCCTGCAGTGGACTTTCAGAGGTAGGAGCACTGCAGAAGTCCTGAGTACCCCGGAGCTCCCATATGGCACAGGAAAAACCTGTTACGGGAAAGCTGCTAATAGCAGAGGTAAGCTCTTACCCGCATTTTCCACTGGTGTTACAGACTCTGGAGAATCAGCTTGTTTCGGCCAGGTTCCCAAACTGCTTTTTGGTGTTTATCCAAAACAAGCCTGTGCATTGAGGTTTCCTACCCCAAAATTGTCTAACCAAATGAAAGGAATGACCTCAGTTGCACAGATGCTCCTCCATCTGGTCCTACAACTAGAGTGGGGCCAGGACACAACCCCAGCTTGACTCCCCTCTTCTCCCCCAAAAGGAGCCATTTGAGGACGTTGGAGCTCAGTCCAGATCTGACTTTCACAGCTGACCCCTCTCTGTGTAGCAAGTAAAATCCTAATGCAGAAAGCTTTAAGGCAGTTCAGAAATGTGGCCGTGCATAAATGTTGGGCGTTCGGTTGGTAGTGCTCATAATGCTGTTCAGTCTGGAGTATTTGGGGAACAAAGATCAATCCCATAAGGATGATCTGTCACTTGCATGTCTTCATGTTGGCTTGAAGTTTGGCCCTTTCATTCTGCTTGCTTTCTCACTTTCCAAGGCATATGTGTTGCTCTTCTAGGCATCTCCTTATGGTCATGAGATTTGGGGTCACACATTCTCTTATCTGGGGTTTTTACAGCTGCTGTTCCTTGAAATGGTTGCAAGGGATGCTGAGTTGGGTGGCATGACCTGTTGCTCTCAGGTTTATTTCTTTATAGCATCTCTATCAAGAAAGACTGTAAGACATATAATTCAAATAAATACTTCTAGATCACCATAGTCTTGTCAAACTCAAATGTTATGACTCCTTGTGAATGTGGGGTTTGTGAGCTGTTTTACCACAGTTTTTATTCTCTTTTTGGTGAAAAAAGAAGTTATGTAATTCAAGCTTTTCCTTCTTCCTTCTCTTTTTTGCACTCAAATTTACCGTATTTGCAGATAAACTGTGCCTATGTTAGCAGTTGGTGTGGTGCAGCGGGAGCAGATCCATGGAGGTGTCTGTTTGGTGCTGAGGACTTGATATGTCAGGGGATTTACATCAGACTGCCTCCATTCTGGTTCCCAGGGACCGGACACTCATTAGGGGTTGGAGCTCAGGAGGTGCGCTCCTGGAGTCCTTCTCCTGGTTTCCTTTCACTCAAAGGGAATCCAGTTAAAAAAATTGCTCCCTGACGTAAATCGAAACATGGCAAGTGGGACAAACAGGAGATTTGCCTCATAAACTCACTGCTGATGCAAACAAAAACAGGGACATAGAAAGACCTGCCAAGAGACCAAGGTCAAGAGACCAAGCCCAGAGACATCGCTTTACCCTGAGGTCCCACATGGTTCAAATGTATGGCAAACGGGTCAGTAATTTGGCTAGTGAAACAGCTGTTTAGCTTGGCTGAGCAGCTCTCTTATTCTGTCTTGGATATAGCTGCTAATCTATTCTTCCCTGCTCGTACACTTCCCCAACCTTCCCCTTTTCCAAACCCTCACTAAGCATATATATATATATATATATTATATATGTGTGTGCGTAGGCAGTTGTGTCTGCTGCCGGGATTTCCTCCCAAACAATACCTGTTGCGCTGGCCACAGCGGTTCTCTTGGTTCCCATGCTCAGAGCAGTTTGAGTTTCCTGCTGGCTCAGCAGCAAGACTTTCAGGGCTTTTTATACTTATTCTTCTTTGGGAGCCAAGCAGAGGAGCGCGGTTTGCCTGTGAATAGTGAGCTGGCTGGGCAGGCGGCAGGAAGCTTGCATACTAAACCGTGTGAACTTTCAGGAGGGGAGGAAGGGGGCCAGGGGCCGCTGGCTGGGCTTCGCAAGGCATTTGCTGCAGCCCTCTGCCTTATAAACTCATCATCTCAGCATAAGGATGCTCCCAGCCAAAGGAACGAAAACATCTGTAAAATGGGAGTGGAAAGAAGCGAGAGAGCTGAAAATGGAATTATAGAGGAAACATGGGGAGGGCTTGGAGAGCGGAGAACAGTGAGGAGGCTTGGGTTTTAATTATTCACGTGAAACCTTGTGCATGGGTTCCCCGCACAGAGCGATGCCACAGCACCTCGTGCTGCACTGCTGAACTCATGGGCCTGCTTGCTCACCCCCTCGCTGCCCTGACAGTGGCCGTACCGTCTTCTCTGGGTAGGGGCAGCTTTTCTGTATTGCCAAGGCAAAATCAAAAGCACAGAAATGAAAACACACTTCTTGCTTCCCCCTGCACTCCCCCCTCTACTCCTTTCTGTTGCTGTCAGCAAAAATTAATAAATAAGCAGGTTCCCATTCACAAGGACCAGGCATCGTGGTGGGGCTATGAATGAGCAGCACCGTGAAACACTGGCGCCTGCTTGTTGGTCACAGGTGAAGTTGTCCCTGGAGCAGGCAGAGAGGTGTTTCGGCAGGTGCCGTGGCTCTGCTGCAGGTGCAAGCGTGCTGGGAGCATCCTTGGAAAAAGGCGGGAGGCAAGAAGGAAGGAAGGAAGGACGGGCTGAGCCTGTCTGCCCACAGACCAGCTACCTGCCTCCTGCTCGTGTCTGCACAAACAAATGAGGAAGAGGCTTTGCCGTGCTTTGAAAATGAGGCGGCAGAGGATCGCGCATGCCGCGTAGATGCTTCCTAAGCAAGAGTGGCCTGATGTGGGCATGGTGCTGCGGCGGGTGTTGGCAGGATGGCCCCGTGCAGGGAGAGCTGCTGCACTGGCCTGGCAGGTGCTGCCGGAGGGGTGGCAGGGGCTGCGGGGCAGGCACGAGCACTCTGCATGTGTGTAGGATCTATTTTTAGGGTGACGGCATGATGGAGAGAGCCAGCGGGAGGTAGAAATGCTCAGCAGAGTGACAGACTGGGAGATGGGGTGCGGCTCAGCTCGGTTAGTCATGCTGTAGCATCAATGTGAAGTGATGCGACCTTCCTGGCCTGATCCGAAATAACAACAACCCACAGCTTTCCCTCTGTTTGGCAGCACCCTTCTCTGAGGGTTTTCTAAGGTGCCCATTACTCCAGGCTCTAAATAATCCACAAATACACAGTAAATCTGAGAAGCCGGGGCCCTTGCTCCCTTGCCCAGCTCAGCGGCACTCTGTGTCTAGCTCCCAACCGAGTGCTGAGCAAGGCGACACGTCTGCTTGGCACCTGCATCCCCCTGGTGTCCCCCCAGGACGAGTAGCCTTGCCTGGAAGTCCCCAGGCACTGGGGAGATGGGGAGATATGGCTCTGGGTCCCAAAGTGGGCTCGTGGGGAGCCAGTGGAGGTCCTGGGGAGAGCCACCCGCCAAGCTCATCTAGATCCCAAACAGCCTCTGCCTAGGCAGCTTGTGGCAGAGCACAGGCACCTCCAAAGGTAACCAGTGCCTTCACCATGGTCTTAGAAAGTACAAAAGCAGTCCCAAATTTGGGGAATTTACCGTCAAATTCATGCATTTTCTGTTCATCTCCACTCCTGGCTCAGCAGAAGCTCAGTTTAAATTACATGTAATTGATGACTTCGGTGCCTCTGTCTGTTTTTAAGGCTATCCAACATTTCTTCTAAGACCAAATGTTTAGTTGCCTGTAAACCCCTGAAAACTAACCATTTACCACTTAGCTGTTTTTTTCTGTGCTGAATGCATCTGGGAAGCTTCAGCAAAAAATGTTTTTGCTTGCTTACAAAAGAGAGATGAGAAACAATTTTTTTCTTCATATTCAAACATGTTCTTAAAGTGATCTGTTGAGAAACTCTAGCACTTTCTGCCTTTGGAGGAGAGGCTTGAAATTTGGCAGATATCAGGAATGCGCCTTTGGTTGTTCTTCATGGGGGACAAAAAACGTTGAACTAAGAAACCTTAGGAAAAAAAAAAGCCTCAGATCTCAGACACTCAACAGAAACTTCTTCAGAGTTAGAAGCGGAATTCTCTGAAGGCACTTGCTCAGTGGAGACTTGTTTAAGTCTGGCGGCTAAATCACAGATGAGAGTGTGGCAGGCACACTGCAGCCTCCTGCTGCAGGTGCAGAGCAGCAGCTCTTTGAAATTGTTTTTCCATACTGACAAGGTCGCTGTGGTACTGGGGACCAGAGCCTGGAGATGCTCTCGGATGTGCTCTTTTGCTGATACTTAGGTCAACATGTGGGAAGGCTGATGTTGACTAGGGCTAGGACCTGGCCGAGGGAGGGAGGGAGCCCTACTGCAGTGCAAAGGCTGAGGACCCCCCGCCTGGAGAGGGGGACTGATGTCAGATGTGGAGCTGGATGTGGGAGCAGGACCAAGGCAGAAGACAGGCTGGAAGGACCAGGAGGAGCAGGAGGAGTCAGGTTTGGGAGTATTTCTCCCCACCAGATCATACCTCCTGCAGAACCTGGGATACAGCAGCCCCAGGGATTTCTGCTGCGCAGTAGTTGTCTGTTGTCAGCAAATATTTGGGGAGGCCATTGGCACAGGCCGTGACTCATTCCTGCCTGCTCCCTCAGCAGAGGTTGATGGGCTATCAGTATTCCCAGTTATTCTGCTTTTCAAGCACGATGGAATTAACATCTGAGAATAAGAGCCAGTCCTGCCAGTGAGTCATGCGGTGGCTGGTGTGATGCCACGTGATGGGATTCCTGCATTTTTGTTTCAGTTTGCCTTCTGCAAATTGAGGAAATGACACAAACCCAACGTAGACTGAAAGTATGGGAAGTTTGTAGGGTCAAGCACTCGGCGGTTAAAAATGTTTAATTTAACACTGACCCTTGCCATCTCAGTGCGGCTCCCATCTGCGCAGGCAAGGTGATAGTATTGCTTTTAGCTGCAGGATCAAATGCATATGTAAATATTTTTTTTTCCCACAACAACTCTACCTCTTTTAATGCCCAGGGTGGGCAGTTCTTGGCAGGTGAGTGGAGGCTGTGTGGGAAAGGGTCCTCATCCTGCCTCGTTGCAGCTGTGTGGACGAGAGGATCCCCGCTCCGCCTTCAAGCCACAGCAGACTCCAGCCCTCGGCAATGGTGACGGCAGCCAGCGTCTGCGTCCCTGGCCTGCAGCAAGACCAAATCAGATGGAGTCCTCAGATAAATTATCTGCCAAACTCGAACAAGCCCCCATCGGGCACGTGCAGAGTGAAGTTTTGTGTAACTTGTAACTTCACCACAGGTGAGAAAGCTCAGGACCCTTGCGAAGGCACATCCCCCTTCCCTGGCTGAGTATCGGTGCCAGCCTCTGAAGACAGGGGCGCTTAATCTCTCGATTTGAACAGAGCAAGCTAACATATATCTTGCTAATCTTATTCTAAGAGACAGTTGAATTATTTTAGCTAAAAATTACCAAAAGAGTCTGCCTGAGGCAGACATCCAGCACAGAGTATTTGAGCTCGAGCAGCTGAGCTTTGGCAAAGCTGTGCGTAGCAGAAAGCAGTCATTAATGGGAAGTGTTAAGCAACTTTAACTCCAGACAGCGCTCACAGGAGGAAATGAGAAACTCTGGCTCTGTGGATGGCCCCACCAGAAAAGATGTACGTATACGCATGAAATCCTGCCGCTTTGCATTCCGTTAGCTGATCGCTACAGATGAATACTGACCTGTATTTGTAATACGGCATTTGCAGGCTCCAAGGGTGGACCTGCTGTTTTGCAGACTTACCGGTTACTTCGTGATTTGAATCAAATGCTGAGGAGAGATGGTATTTTAGTGATGGTAAAGCGTGAAGAGAAACACGTCAGATTTCTCTTTCCCTGCAGGAGGAGGAGGCGCAGGGGGACGGGGACGCTGGCCCCGATGCTGCTGGTGCGTGGCACACGTGGCGTGTGTGGCAGGTTGCTTTGCGGGAAGGTCTTGTCATCGCGGCTGTGAGCGGTCCTGGGGACTCCTCCCCGCTCACCTGACAACCTCTACACCGACGGAGGTTTGGGTAGGGTGTTGAGAGGGCTGCGAAGGTTAGTGGCGGGGGGCTAGCAGCTCTTACTGCCAGTCGGCATTTTCCTTTTCTGCAGGAAGAGGTATTTTCCTTTCTTGTTACGCTTCATCTAGAGCTGTGTAAACAGCAGTCTCTCCTTGATGTTGACACCTTCAAATGATTTTATCTCCCTCTCAGGGATTTATTTACCCAAACTGTACTATTTAGTTATTTAATCTTCCCTTTACTTATTTGATTGTTGTTCATTACTGAATTCTTTCCAATATACCAACGTCTTTTTGGCATGTGAGTGCCTGCAGTTGCTTTCTCTGTTTAGAGGACGGCTCAGTCCCAGCAGCACACTGCAGAGAGAAGCCATCTTCCTTCTGCTTTATTATACGATGCTCTTCACCTCTCTGCAGGTCAAAATCAGGCCCTCTCATTTTATAAACCAGCATCTAGTTTGCTACTCACTCTTATCCCTATGTTAGGCCCTTTTCAGCAGCTGCTACAGATTATTTTTCCAAATATGTTTCCTTGCATTGCCCATGTCCCAGGCAGGAGCTGTTAGATGGTGTTTTCCTTCCCACTCCCCCATCTCAGAAACATTTTTTGTGAGCTTGAAATCATAATGAGAAACCGAAGCTCGCGCATTCTTCTCTTCCTCATTACTAAATCCAAAACGATCCTTGCAAAAAAAAGAAATGCTTTACAGGTACGTAATTCTCCAGCCTGGGAAACAATTCCTTCCCATTCACAGCCGCACTGTGCACTCCCTGGGACTGGGCAGGCTGACAGGGGCAGTTTGGTTACATGGAAAGGAAGGGGCACTAAAACGGTTAGCAAGGCTCTTCTGGAGAAGGATGGGCCAGAGCTGTCTCAGTCCAGCCCTTGGTTATTCTGGGCACTAATGCATTCTGCCAAAACTCAGGCAGAGGTTTTAAGAGCTGATTGTTTGGACAGGTAAAAGCTTTGGAATGATATATGCACTTTGTATGTGCAGGCGACGCTTCATTTTTATATTCAAAGTGCATTAGGACATGAAAGGAGCCAGTTTCAACCTAGTCTGCAAATAACACCTAAGCCCAGCCTGTGAAACATGCACTACCTGAAGAGCATTTACTAGGATGTCTATGCAGATTTCATTTTTCTTAAGAAACCTTTTTGACTATTTCTTCCCTGCAGGCATTAGAGGTGGAAATAGGATAGGTTTTGGACCTAACCTCACAATCAGGGAAAGGAGAGAGGCAAAGGGCTTTGTCCGGGTAGCTCCCCAGTACCATGGCGTTAAACCGGCAGTGAACTGGAAGCTTCTCCAAAGCTATGGGAGCCAAATGTCCCACCCTGTTTGCCTGTGGCTGCCGGGTTAATTTTTCTCCTTTTGAGGTCTGAACCCTTCAAAGCTTTGTTTTGTATGGGTAAATAAAAACTAGCTACAGCCTATGGAGGGACCTGGAGACCATTTGGTGCAGAAAGATCACAGGACTCTCAGAATGAATGCAGACTTCTTTTTAACTGAAAATAATATATACGTTTAAAGAGCAGAACATGCAAATACATTCATAATGGCTGCTATCAGGAACTGCTGGCAGTTTCTCTGAGCAGAAGAGTCCTTGTCTTGGAGATTTCTGCTACCCCTCAGGCTTCTGTCCATTTCTATGTTGTTACTTGCAGTGTTTAAGCCCCATTAAGTTTAAGTGCATAAATTTTCTTCGGCTATTCAATCCCAGCCACTTTTGGGAAGGAATTGGCCAGAATCCCTGAACCTAACATAATCAAACGTCTGTCTTTCCACTAAAAAGGCTGCCATTTATCTGACAAGCAGTGCAAAATGGAAGAGGTAGCTCAGTACAAGCATCCTCCGAGAAACCTGTTGTTGCAAAACCAGGCAAGTGGCTTGCACGTAAGCAGATAAGGTACCTTTACCAATACCCAGGTTCTTGTGCGGCATGTCAGTATATTTGGTTTCATAACACGTGTTACTTTTATTATCAGCCTCTTGGTTTCTACCACTCTCTTTAGAAATATTCCAGCCACAACTTGTAACCTTTACAGGCTCATCCAAGGAGCATGGCCTTTCAGACACTCCCTTCGCGAGTATTTGTTGTGCTCCACGAGAGGATGTCTTTGTTTCAGGATTGTTCTGGGCATGAGAAATAAAAATCAAAATGGAGATGGTGGCCAGCACAAAGAACCAAGCAAAGTAATTTTAATGGATTTCTTTCCATACCTGCCAATCCACCCTCCCCTGCAGGAAAAACAACTCTCAGACGAATAAAGCATATGGCATGGAAGATGGAGCGCTGATGCCAAGTTTGTCTTTGCCTTAGCAGAACTCGCTGCAAAATGCTGAATCTGCAGATCTTCTCCTGGAACATGCTCTTCGAGAGAAAGGGGAAGGCATATTCCCACCGCCTCTTTAGCTGGGCTTGTGCGCTCTCACTGTTTAAATCCTCAATGGGTAGGGCATTACTGTGGCTGCAGTGTTGGGCAGTCACACAGTACTATATTCAAACTAGCTGCCATGGATAGCAGTGCATGTGGCAGCAGCAAAGAAAACCCATCAATGAGGTGGGCTAAATATTTGAGAAGATCTGAAGCCCACACTAACCTGCCTTCTGCATGCATGTGGGCTAACTAGCTGTGACGACTGTCATTTCGGCAAGCAGGCATGCCTGCTGGCGTGTGGTTAGACACCCTGTTCCTGGCCATGGTTTTTTATCCAGTTGGTGTTTATGTTGCTGGGAATATTTGAGGACACGATCGTATTTGAGCTGTCCAGAAGTGAGGCATTCAGTGTAAGTCCCTCCATCATGACTTGCTCTACAGTGAGCGGAGAGACAGCCACCCCCACAGGTTATTTATCCTAAAATAGGTGTGGAGTGCTGTGAGAAGGTGCCTCTCTCTCTTCATAAGCTCAGAGAAAACCCTCAATGCTAGCTCAGCCTGTGGCCAGCCGTTACAGGTCTGTCTGCTCCCAGCTCAGCCCCATCAAGTGAGGCTCTGGGGGGACACATTGCTGGTGGGTCCTGATATGGCACAGGTAAATAGGACCTCACCACCAGCCTGCTCAGCTCTCTTCTGAAGGAGGTAGGATGCTGGAGGAACTTTCATTTAAGTGCCTCTCAGCAGTACGCCTCTCCACGGCTGGGCGACAGCTGAAGAGGAGGTTTGAGAGTCTAAATTAAGAAGTTAGGCATCTAAGGCCTTTATTGGACCTATCTCTGCGGGGACTGAAGCTGAGCAGACTTACGTAAAAGGAAAAAATCCCCTGCTGAGTTACTTTAATCTTCCAGACAGCTATGGAAATGTTTGTGTTGTGTACTCTTACAGACGTGTTTCTTCTATAGGCGCTCTCAGACCTGAGAGATGAGGCCATCATTTCACCTGGACGTGTGCCATGGGGATACACCATGGGCTGGGCGAGGGCTGCTGCTCTCCCAGGACCTCTTGCAGCACTTTGGCTTGGAGATGTTTCATAAGGCGGGAGGTGAAGTCCCCACCTTTGGACCCACGTGTCAGGAAAGCCTCCCACTCTGGGTAAGCAATGCCTCTCTTTCCAGAAAGTAGAACATACCTGACAGGGTGATGAAATTAATGGGCTGGGGAGCTCCTTTGTTTAAATGAATGCTGGGAGAGGCAGGGGGAGGCTTGATTTTTCACATGGTTAATGTTCCCAATCTTCTTTTTAGTCCTCTCATGGCAACCTGTGTACTTTGCAGTTCAAAGTCACATGAATCTCTGCTCAGCAGAAATGTAAATGTTTTGATAAAACTGTTCTTAACAAGTTTGATTCGTTTAATCAGCTTGATTAACTGCAGAGCTTTATGGTCTTTAATTGGGAAGAATTTACTACAAATTACCATTTTTTGTAGTTTTGTAAAGAACGTAGTGGTGCGCAGGATCTTGCTGCCTTGGCAGTAGCGTGGGAGGTGCCCGTCTCTGGCACCCAGCTGCTCCCCTGCAGCTTCACATGTTTCAGAGCCCTGGAGACCTTCGGGTGCTGAGCCTGCCCCCGAGGCCAGGCAGATGCCAGGCTTGGGGCAGGATGGACGTGCAGCTGGAAGCATCTCAATAGACGCTATTTCTTTTCTCTTGTGTTTGCATCTCCTAGATGATTAATCTCCCCTTCCAGTAAAAATGCAGCATGCCTCTTCTGCTGACAAGTCCCACAAGAAAGGAAGCACGGTCATCCACAACAGCCCTCTCCTTGTTTTGGTTCATAATCAGCCTCAGCCTGCACTGGGTTTTCAAAGGCTGGCTGAACAAAATCCCCAGGTTTACCAGTAGAAAGAGAAAAAAAGGGTTGATCAGAAAATCTCAGTTTGGGTACACGTCACAACTGGTCTTTCCTCTCTTCCATTTAACGTGGCAGACTGACAGGCTGTAAAATACGTCCAGCTGGAAAGAAGACAATTTTGTTTTGCTCTGCCCAGCCTCATTTTTCAGAGCTGAATGTCCAGTCATATACCTGTGTGAAACCTCTGAGGACCTGGAGGCTTAATGCAGCAATATTATTTTTTTTAATAGGCAGTTTATTGTCCACATTACATTTTTCTGTGCCTTTTGGTCAATATCCCAGACTAGAGAAACCAAGGAGAGACTGAAAACAAATGAACTCTCCCCTTAAATTTAGAGTCTGCCCAAAGCACCGGAGCAACTGGAGCATCGACACAGTCTTGGCAGCAGCAGGTTTGCTCTTTGCTCGGCGAGCACCGTTCTCCCGTCGCACTGCTGTGCTGCAGGGTTGCTGCTCAGCAGGTCTCGGAGGTCTTGTCATCAAAATGCATGGGCTGAGCAACATGGTTTCGCAGCTCTCTTCAGACAGCTTTGCGCTTTTACTCCCGTCTGACTCTACAGTGGAATGGCCCCTGAGAAAACGGTGTATTTCATAAGAAAGGAATGTTTTTCATCCTTTCCTAGCACTTCCATGGTCCTTCTGCATGTACGGCTCTCACGGGCCAGCGTGATGTAGGAGGAGGCATTTCTAACAGCAAACAACCCAGTTCCTCTTTCACCTTTCACATTTCTACACGATACGAAAAGCTCTCGGCCGTTCACCAGAAGTTAGTATTTGACGCTTCTTTTGCCTTTTTTTTTTTTTGCACAGACTAAATATTCACATGTCATCTCCTGTACGAGCAGTTGTTTTAATGGATGCGCTGCCAACAAAGACGCTTGGGTTTAAGTGACTGACCCTTTGCGACCATAATGGCTTTTTATGAAAGGTTTTGTCTTCGTAAGGCCAAAATGTTCTTTACCCAGCTTTGGCTTTTGAAAGAAACACTGCAAATGTTTTTGGATTGGATGTGAAATGTTATGTAAATTCTGTAATATCAAGGTGGAAAATCTGTCCTTTCCTTATTAATAGACTATATATCAAAACAGAGGGGGTTAAAGCCTAAATAGTTTTATACACTATGAATTCATCAGAGTTTTACATCCCCAGCAAGGGGAATATTTAAAAACGGAAGAAATGTGTAAAAATAAATTAAATATGAAACGAAAGAAATATTTGTGTGTGTTTGGTGGGGTTTTTTTAACTAGATTTATCTTTTCTTTTCAACTCCTCTTCTCTGAAGTTGCTTGCACTTCGGGGCTGTGCATCCTGACCCCCGGAGGCCTCTGGCAGGAGCAGGCAGGGACACGGGAGCCCCGAATGACTCTTGACAAAGGCAGAGATTCAGAGCTGTCCTTCGAAATGATTTCAGTTCATGCTGCAGCCGCTGCGGTGTGTGCTTGAGGCTGAGGAGGCCACAGCTTACTGGTGCAGTCAGAGGAAACAGCGAAAAGCTCCATCAGTGTTCAGGATGCAGCATGCTTTGGGTGGCTTGGAAAAAAAAAGTTATTGCCAGTTACTGGATCCAAGGAGAAAGCAGCTACATGTTGCTGATTACCACCTGGGAGAAGTAGCAGATGACTGACAACTTTTAAATTGCTCTTTCATTGTGCCGTGTGAACTGCACATGGGGACTGGAGCTGCACTGGAGGCTGTTGCATCACAGATCATGCTTTCAGCAGAGCTTTGCAGAAAAAAAATGAAAGTAAACGGTGTTATTTTCAGCCTGAACAGTGAGCAAGTTCTCAGTATCTAAATGAGAAGTAAGCCTTGAAGTAAGCTCCAGGTGTTGCAGGAAGTGGTGGAGGTGACTCAGTAAATGTCACACTTCCCTCCAAGTCAGTTCTGAAGTGGTGTCCAAAAATAACATTTCATGGGCATCTGGCTGTTTGAGATGGCCCTGCTTTTTCATGAAATTCAAAACTAGTGCTACCTGGCACCTTCCCGATTTTACACCACCTTTCATGTCACAAGTGTCTGCCTTTATCTTCCTGTCTTTGTTCTTCCCTATAAAGCCAAAGATAGGACAAGTTAAGTCCTGTAGGTCTCTAAAAACAAGCATTAACCCCTTTCATCCTCATTCCATTGCTTTGATGCATTTTTTAAAATATTTATGCCCCTTGACTGACCGGTATTTCCTCCACTGTTTTAGTCCAACATATTTTTCTTTGCAACTGCCCTATTCAAGCATTGATGGGGGCAACTAAACAGCTGCCGGGTTCAAGAGGGCAGAGAGTGGTGCAATGGAAAAGAAAAACCTTTCATGTCTAACAGTGCAGACTTTCACATGCCAGTGTGTGTTATATGCAGGCAGTGGGAGAGGGCAACTGAACCCCACAGCCTCCAAGACGGGGGTTGAGGGCAGCCAGCTCATCCCAGCCCACCTCCTCAGCGGTAAGCAAATGGCTGGTTACTGTCATGCCAGGCTCTGGTCTTTATGGCTCTCCATGTGCCTGTAGGCGTGCTGGTGGGGAGATGCTTCACGCTCAGCCTGTGGCTTGGTGATGTGGAAACTTCAGCAGCAATGCCGATGCGGGATCTTGTTAATCCATGGCTCAAGGGTTGACCCCTTCCCTGGGGGAAAGGGGAAATGTCTTACCCCACAGCAGAGGGGGTCAGCAGGGGTAGGAAAGTCCGGCTCCTTACTTGTTACACTGAAGACTAAGAAGTCCCAGGAAGAAAGGGGAAGGGAGGTTGGAATACAAAGAAGTCCTAAAGGTTGTGTTAGGGTAGAAGAGAAAGTGTGGGCATGTCATCCCAAATCCTCTCTCCCTGAAGGCAGACTTAGGAAACCGGGTGATACATGACGGGGCCGTAGCCAGAGAACCATCAGCTATTTGTGCATGGGCATTGCAGACTGTGGGTGCCAGGCAGGCAGAGGCATCAGGATCTTTGCTATTCTTCATGGACAAGTCCGATAAACTTCTGTAACCGCTGTGTAGTTTAGATTTTGTAAACTAGCACTTCTGTTTTTATCTGAGCATCGTCTGAGAGTGTTTTTAAGGTAGTTGTCTAACCACAGGGTGTCCGCTCCTGCAGCTACAGCAATGCTTTAGACCAGGTACTGGTACCTCCTTAAAGTTAACCCTAATGCACTACTACAAGGAGGGATCTCAACCCCAGACCACCCCAGCCCTGAAGGAGTTGTCTTGCAGCAGTTGGTTAGGTGCTGGGTCCTGGAGACGGCTTTGGCCATGCTGTTAGCTGCCCTGGCTGGTGGAGATGGACAACGCTCCTGGAGGCTTGCCGTGGCCGCTGTGCCAGGGGGAGAGCTCTGTGGAGGTGCAGCAGGGCGGGCAGGCTGCCTGCCCACACCCCAGCCCTCCCGTGTGGCACACAGCAAACTGCATCTCATGCCGGCAGTGAAATCACCCCGGAACCCCTTGCCTTAGCATGAACCGTCACCTCCCGCTTTCACAATGACGAGGTTTCATATCCTTCTTACAGCAGCTCTTTTCTGGAGCTGCCCGGGCTGCAGGCCAGCCCGCCCAACTGCCTTCTCCTGGTGGAGGCTGGGGCTGAGCTGGATGCCCTTGCCGCGCCGCCTCCACCCCCGTGGCCAGGCCTTCGCACAGCTGTGGGGCAAGCGCTTGGGTTTGAGGAGCACCTCCCTCCTCCGTCGCCGCAGTCTGCGGGAGCACAGTGTGGGCTGGGAGTGGAGATGGGGATGGGAGGGCAGGGAAAACCCTGTCCTGTCCTGCAGGATCCCAGTGTGCACAGGCAGGGACCGTCCCTCTGTGTCCATCCTCCTCCGCAGCATCGGCCAGCACGTTGTCCTAAATACGTTCCCTCTCCTTCCCCTTCTCAGCCAGTGCCCTCTGTGCTTGTGCCTCGTGTCAGGGTGCCTGGATCCACCTGGGCCGCTCATACAAGTCAGTTAGTAGCTGGTGAGCAATGGTGCTGGGGCTCTTCCACTTCTGTGCCCAGGGCAGACAGATGAGCTGGAAGTGCCTGTGTTAATGGCTCAGTTCAGGCTGGGGATGCCCTTTGAAGCAAACCTCCTGGTTGCTCCCACACACTCTGCTTTTATTCACCTTGTGGGGTGGCCTTGGAATGCATAGGCCAGGTTCCTTGTGGAGGAGACTAAGCTGGAAGATGCTCTCCAGGAGCACTTCGTCTGCTTCCCAGCTCAGTCCATAGAGCCAGACTGCAGGTAGTCTGACGTAACCCCCCTAAAATGTGTGTTACGTGGATGTCATCTCCTCAGCCCCGCGTGCTTTCCCCTACAGATCTGCTCCTATTGGGCTGCACGACTTGCTCTTGTAGCCACAGCCCTTGTGACTGCTGCTGGGATAAGTGAGCAAACCTGAGCTCTCTTGGTAGCGGCCACGGTCCAGCCTTCTGGGACGTTATGGTACACTGAAATTGGTACCAGGCAACTTTGACACACCAAAGTGTGAACTGTAGCAGTTCGGCAGTGCTGGCAGAAACCCACAGTGCCCGGCCAAGGCAGATAGGTGGGATGGGAACCACTGCAGTCGTCCCAAAGCAAGCCCTTGGGGTCTTTGTCTGCGGTTCTCTGCTGCAAATGGGGGGGTCGCAACATTTCTGTACCTGACAGGGGTGTGATGGGGGTCAGAGGGATCTTACAGTCCTTGAAAGACGCAGGGGCACTACACTGAGGAGCATCGCAGAAGCACTTGGGTGGCAGCACCCGCTCAGCCATGTCCCTGTGCTGCACCCGCGGTCCCCAGACGGGATGCAGAGGTGCGGGAGGGCAGGCAAAAGGCACAGAGGCCAAGGGATAGATTTTGTTTCTGAACACTCAACACATCACAGGTGGTGGGGTTTTTGTCTGTGGGTCATTTTAACCCCATAAGTACAGAAAATGGGGGCTGTTTTGCTTCTTACTTATACTGAGGGGATTGTGTGTGTGTGTGTCCCCATTATGCATCGCATTTCTTGGCACACAGAGCAAGTTTTCAGGGCTTCTGTTGTTCTGCTTCAAAAATTCCTACCTTTTTGTTGACTTAGATGAAGGAACCCTTTGGAGAATGATGTCACCTGCGCCTCAAATACTCAGAAGTTTTTGATCATGAGTTTTGGATGGCTTCAGGGTCAGGCTTGCTGATTTACAAAGCGTATACACCTGCTCTTCAAAACTTGTAAAATATGGAAGCAATTTGTGTATGGTTGGGAGAGGTGCTCACATGCTTGAAGTTTTGGGTTTTTTGCTGTGTCTTTACAATTTCTGAATCCCTGGGGCTTTTTACCGTTTCTTTCAAGCAGACCCAAACGGCTTATAAGGAGCACAAGGCTTTGGCCCTTTGAGCGCAGGAGTAGGTACCTCCGAGAAGCGGTCAGCCCTAAAAGCAGCTTCTTGTGCAGACCCTTCTCAGTTTTCTCTGGGAAGGAGCCAGCACAGAGCACCCTGCCTGCCCCTGCGAGCCCATCCGAGACCACAGCCTTACAATCTCCAAACTCTTGTGTTAACAGGATCGCATGGGTACCCTTTCCAAGCAGCGATGGCAGCCGACATCCACGGGAAGATGACAGCTGAGTTTGCAGGTCCGGCAGCCCCCTGAGCGGCAGGGGCAGGCTGTGCCTCTCTGACCTTTACAGTGAGCTCAGCCCTGGCGAGCCGATCGGCCCAGCTCCCTCTCTGCTGAGGCTGCGAGGGGGACAGAGCCGAAACGTCCAGGCAGATTTCTCTGAAAAGGTCAAAGTGGTGCAGCTCGGCGGTGCTGGCAAGGGAATGGTGGAGGGGGATTTCGGGCTCATTCCTGGGACAACAGCTGTGGGGTGGGAGCTCACCCTGGCCCCCAGCGCTGGCTGTGGGGGGACCCCGACTGCCGCCCGCCCCGGCGGTGGCATCTGCGGGTCTGGCGGGGCACCCCGGCACGCTGCGTGGCTCGCTCGGGGTCTGGCAGCCGCGGTTTCCTGCCAGGGCCGGCGGCTGTTGCAGGGGATGATTCAGAGCCGCTCAGCAGGGCAGCAGCTTTCTCACGGCGAAGCGCAAATAGCCCCTCAGCAGGCAGGCACAGGCGGGTGGGAGCAGGGGTGGGGGGCACGCCGGGACCCCGGCTGGCACAGCAACGCAAGCGGAAAGGCACACTGGACAGCCAGTTACGCCGGTGCTCAGCATGACGCCCGGGAGGTGCCGTGGGAAGCGGCGTGGGGCCAGTTCTCCTTGCGCTGGCTCAGGGTTTACATCAATCCCCCCAAAACCCACAGAGCCCTTGGATGCGCTGGCCCCCGCCGGGTGGCTGGGAACCATCCCCAAGCGTTTCTGCCGGGCATGAGCAGAGCTGTAGGGTGTGGGCGATATGGCTGTGCCTGCTGCCCTCCTTACAGGTACGACGCTACTTAGCAGGACTTTGCGTAATTTCTCAAAGGGAAGGATTTGGCAAGACAGAAAAGAGGAAATGCAAATTTTTTCCTTTATTTTTATTTTTTTGCTAGGAAAGCCACAGCCTTACGAAGTCACCATTCATTTTAGGAGCCGAGGCAGCTGCACACATCAGATTCAGTGACCGGACGCTGCGGTCCGGTTGTGTGTGTAGTCAATGCAACGCTTGGAAAATAATAAACACAAGCTTCACCGAGCAGGGCATGTCCGTTATTGCGTGCACGCTGTAATTCAGGAACTAGCAGATGTCTGAGCTTTGTGCCCAGCCTGACAGAGACACAAGAAAGGAACTGGTTCGGGGTTTGTGCACAGCTGCGCTGGTCAGATGACTCTGTCAGCTGAACCTGCCCCCAAACCAGCCCTGATTTATCATAGCAGGGACTCTGACCTTTGTTTGGTCACAAAAATACTATCTTGGAAAGCTCTCTGAAGGCTTTGTAAAGAAGGAGAGTGGTGGTAATAATAGTTCAGGGGCGTCCCTGTAAAGGACCCTTTGCCTGCCGGCTGAGATGCGCAGCCCTCTCCCTCCGTGTGCCTCTCGCCAGGGTTGGTCAGAGGCAATCACAAAAGACATTTTCAAGGAGCCTGGCTCATGGGATGGTTAACATTTTTGTTTGCATTCGTCTGGGGATGATGGGGCATTGCTCTGCCTGGTGGTCTTCCCACCTTCAGGCAAGTCGTGCAGCCTTGCCCGCAGCATGGGTGGCTCAGACCCACGACCAGCCCGTGGCTGTTTGGTGGCCGGGGTGACAAGACTTGGCAGCTGCCATCGGATCGTGTGCCACGAAACCAGTGTACGTTGGCAACCTCAGCCCAAGCTGAGCAAGCTGGGCTCAGGGCCTCCTTGCTTGGAACTTAAAACCTGGGCTCAAGCTCTGCTCTCCACATGGTGGGGTGGCCAAAGGCTGTCTGAAGATAGCTCTGCAGATCGGTGTGGCAGGACTCGACCACATCTCTAAACATAGCTGAAAAAGAGAACCGGAGAGGCCTGTGGATTTCCTTTCAACCTCATCTGCCATGGCTGGGCACATGGTGCTGCAGACCGTTGCGGCCACAGCCGAGTTGTTAAAATGCTCAGTCGGAGAGCCTGAAGCCGTGTAGGCAAGGCTCTGGGGTGCCTTTCCTATGCTTTGCCGAGACCATGGAAAAAAGCAGGCTACCGCCTGGGCTGCGCCTGTTGGGTGTGAAAATGGGAGAGTGTTTTCTTTCAAATGAAAGTGCTGCTTAGCAGAGTTACGTATTCACCAATGCTCCTTTTCTTTCAAAGTCCAGGGGGTAATTGTCTTTGCGTACTGTGTAAAGCGATAGGGACTTTCCATTTGCAGGAATAAGGGAGCATAGGTTGGTGGCTAAAACTCGGGAATGGCAACTTGGAGATATCAGCTCCATTAACCTGCGGGCACTGCCACGCTGAGTCGTAATTACGGATAGCTATTAATTCCTTCCAGTTTTTTTCTCCAAAACGCACTGATGAAGGTTGCGAATGAATCCTGAAAGACCCTGTTGTCAAAGGGACCTCAGCAGGCAACTCTGCAGAAAAGGCTAACATTATGCAACACTTCTCTGTAAAGATCTGTGACTTGTTCCCCGAAGGCAGGCACATGAGGAGGCATACGAGGAGGCACGGTATTTGCAGCAAAGCCCAGTCTGTAGCCGTGGCTCCAAGGCAATCGCAGCTACTCCTGCCAAATATGACTTTGTTCAAGACCTTTTCCTCAACCTTTACAGCAGCACGTTAAGTTTCATAGCTTAACTTTAAACAACCAGCACAAAACGCCCCTCAGAACAACAGGCAGAATGCCACCAAGTTGCATGGGTGACCATAAGGAAATCAGGAGATCAGGCTATGGAAGGACAAGAAGAATGTGCCAAAGTCGGTGATCACATAATTTGTTTGCAGTGAGTCATGGTCTTCCACTTTCACACATTCCCCTCAGCCTCCTGCACAACGATGTACTGTCTGTCTTTGTGGTCTCTCGACTTTCCTGGACAGTCCTCTTTTCCCTTGCCTGCCCTGGTGATCCTGCAACTCGACAACGCCTGCAGTATCGTTTCATTAATGCATCTGATTTTTAATGCTTCAGTGATATTTACTTAAGTCCTGTGGCCACACTGAGGAAAAAACTGCTCCTTTTACCAAGAGGAGCCTAATGGAAAGGGTGTTTCATGAAAGGAACAACATTTGGGAAGAGGGGAAAAGTCAAATGAGTGCAAACACCGATCAAAGCTGTTCTCTTGCTCAAAACGAATACTAAGAAAACTTGCTCAGTGGGTCATGATGAGCTCATTCAGTCCACTCGATTACTGGAAAAATTTTCCACTTTGAGAAGTATGCATGTGTCTGTGTTGAGTCAGAACCTGGCACAGCAGCTTCAGTACACATTTTTGTTACAAAAAAGTCCCCTTTGTCTTTTGCAACCCTAAAAAATTTCTGGCTCAAACACTTTCTGTGTTTCATGTTTTTAACATAGAAAATGTGGATGCTGTAGTGTTACGTTTCGCCTGGAAGGTGGTATCTTTGAGCCTAGGGTGAGTCCATTTTCCTACCTGCAACACTTCAGCGTTGTGCATCCTTTTATTTGCTGTCCAACCGCCTTTTATTTAGTATACAAATAACGGTGTATGAAAAGGTTGCAAGTGCACACCTGCACATGCTCGTACGCAGAAATCGCATTTTGAAAAGTTTGCTGGAAGCGTAGCAAAATTTTTCTGCTGAACTTCTTGGCATATTTTCAATGCAAAGCTGGCAGCTATTGCATAATGCCTCCAGCCTACAGTACAGGGGCCTCAGAGAAAATGATGTGTTCGGTGAGACTGAGAAAACACAGTCACAGACACCACAGAGCTATGCTGGGATGGGCAGAGCAGTTGTGAGGAGGGGTCATGGTCAAATACGCTATTTCAAGCAAAATCTGAGATGAGGATGTGTTCTCAGCCACAGGAAGAGTGTTGTCTTTGTCAGAACGGTTAATCATGCAACATGAAGAGAAATACGTACTTAAGTCCTCATGATTTCTGTTTCCAACAGCTTTTTTCCTCCTCTGAAATGACTTGCATATATTTTGGTGCTGCTCATTGGCAATATGGTAGCATCTGCACTCTGGCTTTGTTGATGGAAAGCTGGAGGTTCTCTGCGTGGTATGAGCCATGCTTCTGTCACAGAGTTAACCTCCATGTGCCTCTTTTCAGGAGGCAGGCAGGCAGAGAGAAAGAGAGGAAAAAAAAAATGTCCTGCTGACGTCAATGAAGACCACACTGTACTGGCTAATATTACTGTGTACCTCAACCGCCCACTCCCTTTAATTTACTAGAAACTAAGCAAGCTGTTTTGAAACCCATCGCTTCCAGCGTGTTTGCACTGTTCTCCCTCGACCAAAGGCTATTAATTGTCAGGACCTTGAAAGCTACCTGATTCCTTGTTCAAAGCACTGAGGCAGAGGGGATTTCCATGAGTAATAATTTCAGTCTGTGCCTGTGCAGCGCACCGTAGGCTAGAGTAAATTGATCCAGCTGCTTGCAAGACTAGATGGAAAAGTGCCCGGGGGGGCCGGGAGCACATCACCAGATGGAGCTGGATGCTGTTGTCATCACGTGGGGCTCCCCAGCTGCTGGGCATGCTCGGGCTCGACTTCCATCATGAGCAGGGAGCGCTCAGCCTTCCTGTCTGCGCTGACTTGCAATGCGAGGCAAATTCGCCAGCACATGTTGCAACGTCTTCTCTTGTAATAAAAAGGATAATTTTAGATTAGCCAGAACTGTAGTCTCTTTTTTTTCTTCTCTCTTTTCCTCCCTGCTCAATGTCCTCACCACGCTGACCCCAGTATTTTGCGCATGTGTTTTGCTCAGCAGCAAACTTCCCTGTGACAGAGACTATAAAAGCTTCCGAGAGGCCAGCTACTTCTACAAATAATAAAAATTGGCAGGATTAACCTGTAACCCAAGGCGACGAAAATACAGATTCCACTAGCCAGATGGCAGAGTTCAAAGATCCACTCACTTCCTGGCGGAGGTTGCACAAGTTAATTTTTATCCTTGTTAAAAAGAAGTAAGAAGTGAAAACATAGCAATAAAATGTGTGCTGCTTGCTATCTCTGGTTTTAATCACATTTATTTTATTCCTTTGTGTTTTGTTATTAGAGATGTTAGGAAAATACATTCTTTCTCTCTTCTGGAGATGTTTAAATCCTGCTTGGGTTTTTTTGTTATTTTGCTGGGGTGTTTGTATGATCAATTTATTTAGTCTGTTGGAAGAATAGCACTATATAGGAGGAACTAAATAACATAGCAGGAATGCAATTCACTTGTTTTTTTAAATGAACAGTTCAGTTAGAGTTGCAGGGAAAGAAGGTGGCACCCTGGATTCGGTGGCCGCTTCCTTGCGGGAGAGCCCAGGGCTGGCAGCGTGACAGCGGCTGCCCGGTGCAAGCTGGGCGAGAGCCCGGCGTGCTCGGAGGGTTTAAGGGCTGCCTGAGCCTGAGCTCTCGGGGGAGTTCATGGAGGGAGAGATCCCCATCGCAAACGAGGTGCAAAACCATTAAAGAGGTTGCGCAGTAGTGGGGCAGGGGGGGGCGGGGAAAGGCATCCCTCGAGTGCTGGCACTGCGTGCTGGGGATAAGAAATAAGGCATGGAGGCTTTCCCTCCCAGCTGCAGAGCAGCTTGCTTGGCAGGAGAAAGTCATTTCACAGAGGGGGACACTGGAGCAGGGAAGCGGGATGTGGTTTAACCAGGCAGTGGCAGGAACAGGACTAGCGCAGGGATGTCCCGCTCCGTGCCCTGTGCACCATGCTCCTGTGGCAGGGCTGGCCAGCCAGCGCTTTTCATGAGCAACAAATCCAATCCATTTCTTTGCCTTTCCTATTAGTCCCCTCTGACAAAACCAACGTATGCGGACAGTGTTGCAGCATGGGGACCTTACCGCACCCCTACCGGATCCGCAATAGTAAATTTACTGGAGAGAGAGGATCAGGGTATGTTAATCTGAGAGCAGCTTTCGGTTCTTCTTTCTCTGGGCCTGACCATAGAACTTTCTTCACAAGCTAAGTGTTAACTGTGAGAAGAAAGGCTGCAGAGTGTGAGGTTTAGATAAGAGCCTGTGTGCCTTGCTATCATGTGGCTGTCATGAAGTGTATGCAAAGGTAAACGGCTCAGCCAGCAGATTGCAGAAGCAGGAGTGGAAGAATAAAGTTCATGGTTTGTTTTTGTGACGGTTTGTCCTCCCTCGCCGGCTGGGCCATTAATGAAAACAAGTTGAGCTGCTGGCAGGGTTTCGGAGCCGGCTGCAGGTACCCTTCAGGAGAGCAGCACTGGGAGTTCCAGGCAGGGAGTTTATGATTAATTTTGCAGGCATTTATTGTGCAATGCGAGATGGCCACTGGCCAGCTCAGAAGTTAAGCCAGAAGGTGACTGTCAAATGAAACTGTTACATTTGGCAGATCTTTCCAAAACTGCTGTGCAAAACAGGCATACTGAAGTTGATTTCTGGATTTTCCAGACCCTCTGTACGGCATATTCTTGTACAGCAGTCTTCTTCATTTTCCCCTTTTCAGCGGAAGAATTGGGTTTGACTTGCAGGCCGCATGGATTTTAGGTCACGATTTGTACTACAGGCAGCCCTCTCCATGCCTTACATTTACCAGCAAACCTCTCCTTCTGGTAATTCCTCCTTTAATGATCTTACAAGGAACCAGCTCTACTTCACTTGGCTTTCTGAAAACAAAACCGTGTTTTCTTTGAAAAGCCTTTTTAGCCCAGATGAAGGTGAGGAGGAGATGAAAAGGCTGGTGGTGCGAAACGAGCCCTGCCCGTGCAAGCAGATTGCGATAGAAATTTCCCTCTTGTGTGGCTTACCCCAAGCTAAGGTCAGTCAGTTAACTCTGTTTGGACACCGTCTGGCATGAATACTTCAACGATAAAGCTTAATGTGTAACCGAGGGCTTTTTTTCTTCTGTGTCAGCAGTTGGCAAGAAGATACTGTAAATAAGGCTCCCTGTGAGTAAATAGATATGTGTGGAGAGGGGAGAGGAGCACTGCAGTAAGCAGTTTTGAAATTCATGCCAGCGTTGCTTCAAGTGATAAGGTTATTTGAGTAACCTGCAAACCATACGGATGCACAGGTTTCAAAAACAGGAAAGCGTCTTGTTTAAAAACCTTCTGAGGCAACCCGAGGGCTTAGAAAAGAAACTGGCTTTGCGGTTAAGTGATTGTACTTCCTTATTGATATCAGGATTGAGGCAGTGCAAGGCCTGACGGGACGGCGGTGCTGCAGCCGGCGAGCGGGCTGGCTGCAATGACCACGTTTGCACCCGGCCGAGGGGCTTTCTGGAAGGATGAGAAATCTCAAAGTTTCCCTTTTCATTTCCTCTTTGCGCGAGTCGGGAGGGTTTTTTTCTCACTCTCTTTTTCAGTAATGTAGTAAGAAATAAGTAAATAATCCAAGCGGGCTGACATCCTCAGAGGACACTGTTTCTGAGCTCGCCCCGTCCCCGGCTCCCGGCAGATATGGCCTTGCCGCGGGCCGTGCCGGGCTGGCTGGTGCTGCACCGGACGCCTGGCTCCTGGTGCTGCCAGCCCAGCGCCCGAGCAGGGGTGCCTTTGGGAGGGCAGGGCGCAACGCTTTTCTGAGGGGTTTAAATGTGGATGTGCAGAATTTGCTGATGCTTTTGGAAAGTCTGATGGCTACATTTCTCCATAGATAAACCAAAGCCACATACTTTCTGTTTGACCTTTGTTTTGGATTAAGAAAATCAGCCCACGAGATCTGAAGTTAAGTTTCCACGGGAGAGAGAAATGCATATGCCTGGGCGCACGTGCCTGTCAATGCACACGTGCCTTGCTGAACACAGTGTGACCCCTGCTTGCATTGGCAGCACGCTCCTCGGGGATTTACAGAGCCGGTACCTAGAAAACACAAGACTTTCTTACCTGAAATGACATAGCTGACACAGTTCCAACACACTCTGTTATTATTTATTAAACAGGAGTCAAAGCGCAAAGTTGGGATGCAGCCTTTATCTTTCCCAGTGTGCGTGGTTTCCAGCGGAGGTTGTGCTCATTCCCGTTGGGTTTGGGTATGTTTGTTCTTCAAGCACTCGGGGTCAGGCAGGGACCCGAGCAGGTCCCTTCCCAAAGGGACAGCTCTTCTCCTTGTGGAAGCGGAGGGGATATTTCAGTCCCGCCCCGGCTTCTCCTCCCTACCCACCTTACCTTCCAGGATGTCCACCTCGGCTGGTTTCCTCACCGGTGGCAGCTGTGGTGCTGGCCACAGTGGAGTTACAGCAGAGATGACTTTGGCCCGTCAGGTCCTGTATTTTGATTGCTCTTCAACTGAAATGTCAATGGCTTCTCAGCTGTAAGTCAGCTTACAGCAAAGAAAATGTTTGAAAAACTTTAGGAAATTAATTTAACTAGACTTGGAGCAGAATTTTTTGGCTAGAAATTCAGGCTCCAGCCATCACGGCAGACTTTTGCCAACTCATTGCCTTGGTCCTAGAAGCCAGCAATGAAAAGAGAGAAAAAAAAAAAGAAAAAAATCCCCTCCATTGCCCCTTAGATTTAATTGTGCTTTTTTGTAAGCCTCATAAATCCTGCCCAAATCACGTCATCAAGCCACAGGGAAACTGAAACCTTGCCCAAGGCAGGAGGCAGCAGGGCTGTTCAAGCTAGAAGGGTTACATTCAGGGACGAGTTCAATGCACTGCAATCTTGTTTTGAATGGGAATGCGCTCATCTGTGTGTATGTGAGAGAGGCACCTGGGGGCGGGAGACGGTCCTGCCTTTTTCCTCTGTGGATGTCAGAAAAGCTACAAGAGGAAGAGCTGCACGAGTGGAGGCAAAGCAGACATCCTCGCCGCCGCCCCCCGAGAGCCTTTCAAGTACTTTTCCTCTTGTGCTGCAGTAAGGGGGAGCAGGAAGGGAGGGACGGGGACTCGCACTGAACGGGCCCGTCCAAGCACTTTATTTTTTCCTTTGGCCATCAGACAGACGGAGGCAGGAGGATTAAAAAATAAAGATGTCTAAACTGAAGTCCTGAGGGTTTTCTTCCCCTTCTCTCTTGTGCTGCTTTGTTATAAATTTTTTGCATGTAACTCCCAGCCAGGAAGAGAAAAGAGAGTTTCAGCTTGGAGGCAGAGCCTCCTTGCTGCCTCCGGTGCGGTCCCTCGGTCACAGCTCTCCTGGACGTGAGGCGGGTGATGCCCAGCTGGGAGATGCCCCCAGCGGCATGTCCCCGGGGGAAACCAGGGCCTCCCCAGCCCTGGCCCAGCCAGCCAAAACAACACCATCAGTATTTCCTGGGAGGGGGTGTGCGCGAAAGGGCCTGCAAGGTTCCGGCAAGCGCATTTTTTGGGTTTTCACCTGTGGGGCCGAGAGCAGAGTTTGGCCTGAAGCAGCAGCTGGCACTGTGCAGGGGCACAGTTGCTTGCCCATGAAAGAGGGGCGTCACATCGCGCCCCACTGTGCACCTCCCTTCGCCTCTGCAGCAGGCAGCCCTGAAGTGCTCCCACAGCCCCTCATCTCTCCAGAACGGATAAAGCTAACAGCAGCAGGCTTTGATGGGGGCTGAGCTATCATCGCCAGCAGTGTTTAGTCACCCATCTATGGACTGCAGCAGAAGCTGAAAATGTTTGCTTATTTTTATTCGGCTTTTTTTTCCTGCCTCGCGCAGTAAAATATGTGTAAAAGCACAAGGGAATAAGGCTCCCTCCTGCCAAGTGTCAAGCTGAGCCCCCTCAGCTCTGCAAAGTCCCGGCACCCTGACCTTTGCCTTCAGTCGGGCTTTTTTGAGACTCATCATTATTTTGGCTGCATTTGTGCTGCGGAGGAATGCAGGTGTTTCCTCTGTTCCCACCAGCGTGCCCATGCTCTGATTTCTGAAAGGCTGGGGAGGCTGCTCATGCGTGTCCTGTCGTGCTCAAGGAGGCATTTGAGGAAAATGGGGATGCAGTTCAGGCAAACGACCAGGGAAACGACGCATTTGCATGCACTTGCATGTAAGTGTAATTTAGGCAGGCAACATGCCGAGCTTGCTTGAAAATCTGGCCCATGTTTTTCCATTTGTGGGTAGGTTTTTTTAAGTTAAGAAAAAGCAAACAACTTGTTCCTCCATTTGATCTGTAATAACCTGAGCTGGTTCCCTTGGAAAGCTTATTTATTCTCCTTGGCTGCTGAAGTGGATGCCGAATTTTGAGCATCCTGAGAAGAGACGGTGTGCATATGGGGTTCTTTGTTGCCGAAGCTTTTGTTGGACGATTATGAGACTCATTTATATAGCTGTTTATGTATTAAAATTGTTGGGTTGCCTGGAGCTACGGATAAGCGTTCCTTGTTTGACATATCTCTAAATAAATATAGAGGCACATTATTAATGGATATAGCTTTAAAAGCAAACACCCAGAGATGCACTTACAATAACGGGAGGAAAAACCAAGGTTACATCATGTTGCTAGAAGCCAATTGCTTTGTTTTCTAAAATGTTTCTCTGTAGGACACAGATGATTTTTTGACTCATTCAGTGTTTGAGCATCCAAAAAGTCTCACGGTTGTTCAAAAATTCTTTCAACAGCATCCCAAATGGCATTAACAGATGGTTATAGTATTTTACTGTCCAGCGTATCCTTTTTCCCCAAGGGACTCATGTTTGATAGGGAGGTTTTGGAAGCAATATTTTTGTATTTCTGGAGAACTGTGTCCCTGCTGAGGGAGGAATGAGCATTCGGGGGCTTTTCAAACTACATCATTTTGCAGTCTCAAGAAGAGTGGCTGTCCCTGGGCTTGTCCATGAGTGTGAGTGCAAGTGTACCTATGGGTGAGCGCTGTGGGTCGCCCGGAGAAGATGAAAGCCTACTGCTCCCGCTGTCATGCTGCTAAACCTTTAGGTGCCTAGCTATGGCTGGCACAAAGAAACATCTCCTAAATGCATAGCTGGTTTCCTAACTGGCAATTACGAACTGGCTTGTGTGCTCTCTGCCACCCCTGCTGCACCCCTTCTCTGGAGAGCAGTGTTCCCGTCGCTGTGCCACCTCCTCCTCCCCAGCCCGCTCAGGCTTGGAGCCAGAAGCTCCGACCCGGCTCTTGCTCATGGCCCTGCTGTTTGCTGCTCAGCCCCGCCAGACACTGGTTGTTATTTGTTTTGGACCTGAAGGGCGCAGATTCAAGCAGGGCTGCGACCAAGAACAGGTTGTCCTGCCTCCGCACAGGGAGCTGAACCAGGGGTTCAGGACTGCAGGTCGGGTTGCGAGCTGACAGCTGGTGTCCTTCTGCTGTCATTGCAGAAAGATGGATGCTTTTGCTGCCATTTGTGCCCTGAGCCAACAACCTGCAGTTTTGGATAGAGGAACCACTGCCAACCGCCTCTTCCAGGGGCCAGCCATCTCTCTGCTCAGACATCCATGCTCAGCAAAACCCATGTGATGACATTTGCGACATGGGACTGAAAAGGGCCTGCCCATCTTCCTTGCGGAGCTGCAGCAACGCTTCCAGGGCTGTGAGTGTATCCTGCCTTGGCAAGTTCGATGGCTGCATCCCTGCACACACCTCAGTGACGCTGTTCTGCCAGCAAAAGCCTGCAGCACAAACCTGGCTGTAGGCTGTAGTTTTTGTGGGCACAGACTAGCTTTCCACGGCATGTCTGCTGTGCCCCAGGGGCAGGCCGGGACCCCGAGCCCTCCCATGGCACCCGGGGCCAGAGCACAGCTGGGTGCAGGGATGCTAATGCTGGCCCAAGGGGGACATATGGTTGAATGAGACCCCTCCTGCTCCTCACCAGCTTTGGTCTCGGTCGTTACTGATCACCCAATTAAAAAAAAAATACACTGTGCTTGGAAAACCATTGAAGGAGCAGCTTGGCCGGGTGGGAGCAGCGAGACCCCTCAGCGTGGGCGCGCGGGAGGCCTGCTAGCTATTTAAGCCCTCAGAGGGGGCAGCGAGGCTCCTTGCGGCTCCTCTGGCTCCTTCCTGGGACACACAAACCCCCAGGCTGAGGGCTGGTGGCTCTCCGGAGGGTGGAAGCGGGGCAGGCCTCCTTACTGCCTGCTTAACTGGCCCCTTCAAGTGGCTAGCCTCTTTCCCATGTGGTTGTTTTTATAGCGATCTCATCTGTAGGTGGGTGAATTGTTCTCTTCCTCGCCTGGCGCTGCTCCTGCGGGCTAGGAGGGTTTTGGCTGGGGCGCTCCTGTTTGTTTGCTCTCGGGAAGTGGTGTGGACGCACCTACCGTGGGGAGGGTGCAGGCACGGCAGCCAGCGTGCCTCTGACCCCTGCAGCGGCCACTTTCGGAACCAGCTGTTCACAAGGGCTCCTCAGACTGCTGCCGTCTTCTGGAAACGCGTCCCTCAGCATCGCCTGGGCTGCTGCCACAAGCAGGGATGGTTCCCCAGCCCGACCCTTTGCTCCGTGAATAGCCTCCCCAAGAGGCGCAGCCTTGCGGCTGGGTGGCTGCAGGAGAGCCACCGACCCAGCCAGACGTGGGCATCCCCCTGCGAGCAGCCCTGGCTGTGACGTCTCTGCTTTGCTGGGTGAAAGTTGCTGTCCCCGCTCCTGCCACCCTCGAAGCAGTGACGTGGTGTCCGAGCAGTGACTTCTCCCTGCGGGGCCAGGGGTCCCATGGGCTGGGGACCATGCACAGAGGTGCAACACACGGCAGAAGGGAAAGGAGGGAAGAGCGAAAGAAGACAAAAGGTTTAACAAAGAGTGCAGCCCAGTTACGGTGCTGGACATACCAGCGTTGCACCAAATCTTTACCCCATTCACTTGCCTGTGTTGCGGGGATGTGGTGAGATGGCAAAGGGGAGCTGGCATGGGCACTCGTGGGCTGGACAGGAGGTGTGTGTGTGCGACTCGGCCTCTGCTCAGCTGCCACTCGGATTCCGGAAAACTGTGAGACTGGCAGGAGGGCAAGACACCTCTGGCAGCAGTCTACCATCAGAACGAGAACTCCCGTAGCACCCCTAACCCAGCTCAGGGAGGCATTATCGCCAGTGTCCTGGCCAGGCTCTGGGAGCTTTTGCAATCCACCACCTCCAACCAGCTAGAATTTGGTTGTCCTAAATGACTCCTGCCCCCTCCCGTGAACAGCCCTCTGTCAACCCGTGGGACGACTCTCCCGAAGAAAGGGAACAGAGCTGGCTTTCATCTGCATGCTGTTAAACATTAGCTGCGTCCCTCTCGGCAGGCAGCCACTTCCCACCTTCTTTGCTGCACACTTTGCCACGTGCACTGGGGTGCTTGTGGTACGAGGCGCTCACTCCTTATGTTCCTCAAATGGGCAAGCAAAATCACACGGTATCAAGCTGAATACATTTAACTTTTGGTTAACTTGCAGACTTCCATGGAGGAGCTTTGCGAAGTGATGAAGGAGACAGAAGTGTTGAAAAATACGGAGAGAAAGAATAAAAGGGCAGGCTGAGCTGATCAAACTCCAGCCAAAAAAATCTCCAAAGCAGCAAACCAGAGATGGATAAAGAATTGCCAGTGAGTCAGGGGGAAGGAATGGCAGCATTGTCCCTTGTTTAAGCAAAGAATCTGTAATGGAAGATGAAGTGCCAGGGAACTAATATGCCTCTGCAGCAATTGTTTGATCCCTCCCTTCCCCTCCAAAAAAGCAAGTTGCTGCTGGCTAGCTAACAAGTAAAAAAACCCGGTCCAAAACCTAATCTAGTCTCTTGTGCCAATAAGCGCATCTGTCGGTGTGTCAGTGTTGATCCTCCTTCAGTACATGCCACATGCTCGTTTCTTTACACAAGATGGGCTGGAAGGGCCATTAACTAGATTAGAAATTCTAAGGCACAATTAAAAAACATGCTGCTGCTTTGCTTTAATCTTCTCTCCTTTAGCTTCCAGGCTTGTTTTCTCCCTGGCCTGACACAGTCCTAAGTTGTTTGGCGGTGGTAGGGTATCATTACACAACTGGGGCTGGTTTCTAAACTGTGAAACATCATGCATTACCTTGGCAGCAACACGCAGGTCCATGAGGCTCTCCAAAAAAGGAGTAACCCCACCAACTGGCAAAACAATAGCTGCATTTACCACCTGTCGGGAGAAGATTTGAGCATTGAAGCTGTGCAACCAAGGAGCAAAATGGTGACTTGCGACATCCTTTTCTGCGCAGTTTACTCTCCAGAGTTACCCAGGAAAAAAAGAAAGGAAAGGAAATGTTTGGTGTATTTGTTCATAATGCAGCTATATGTTTGTAGGCCTACGGCAGCTGGAGGTACATGGGAAGGAGGGCGACTGAAAGGTGACTGACTATCAGTAGTGCTCAGCGAGGCAGGACTCATGCCCTCGCAGCCTAGACGAGGGACCCCACGCCAGCAGCCAAGATGGCTGCATCTCCCCCGTTCCCATGCACACCATTTCTCCGGGAAAAGCAGTGATGCTGCAGATAATGCCGTGGTGCGCACTCCTGCAAGAGGGGTCATGCTTTTACACCTCCTGCAATCCCTGCATGGCCGGGGCAGGGATGTGGACTCTCCCCATCCCACTGCGAGCAAGGGGTGTTCGGGCAGACCCTGCCCTGTGGCTGCAAGGCAGCGAGGGCGGCTCTCGTCTGCAGGGCTGGTACCTGTGCCCCGAGGGCAAGGAGAGCCCGGGAGGAGCAGCACCATTTGGAGCATTCCTGATAACACAGGGTAGATTGCAGCCTGTTTTCTGAGACGGGGAATTGCTGCTTAATTGCTACTGCATTGTACAAATGCAGTGGGAATTTTACAGAGGACATAACATATTCTAAAATGACTTTTTTTATTCCTTGGGTAAGTGTTTTCCTCATGCAGAACCGCGTTTATTACTATTATTAATGGCCTCACTGGTCCTTGTGCTAGTTCTGAATCTTTATAGTTACTGTCATTATACAATTTTGAAGGTACAGACCGGATCCTGGCCTACCTGCATTAAGAACAGTAGAGTTTAGGGATTCGATTTTTCACAGGTTTGGACATCAGGATATTTTTGCATTCTCTCGTGTGCTTATTGTGCTGAAAAGCTCTCATCATCACTGCCTATAGAATATAGCAGGAAAACACTTCCCTGCTGTAGAAAATTAAAGACATTATAATTGCCCCATTAATCCCTATGGGATTTTAGAAATGAATGCTATAGTGTCCTAGTATTTCTATAGGACCCTATTTGCTTATCCTTTTTAAATACTGCAAGATTTTTCCATATGGTTATGTTTAGGATGCATTATGGAGGCCTTTCATCTTCCTCTGAAGCATAGGATGTAATACGGGTCACTGCGAGAATAAAGCAGTAAGGCTTTGTTATCCGGTAGTCTGCTGCATCTGATATGGCAAACCCTGTACTGCTAGAAAAGCCATCGTCCTTTTGGGAACTAAATGGCTTGGCGAGGTTGCTTTAAAATTGGAGCTACACCTATTTGATACTTTTTTGGATGAAAGAACAAGATCTTTCACACTCCTTACTGTGGAGTGCCAGCCAGGTTTAAAATTAATATCAACCGACATTGAAGAGGGAAGGAAATGAAAGAAACAGTTCTTCCCCAGAAACAGCCCTGCTTTCCTGCCTTTTCCATAAGTGCATAGACGTCTGTCAATTTTGGCACCAGAAAACATTAAAAATAAGAAGTTTTTTAAATACCGGGAATTCTTCTGCACCTTTAAATGTCGCCCAACAGGAATGCAGAGGCTGTAAAACGGACAAAAGAGAATTGAGCCAGTCAAACAGTTAACGTGCTTCTGCAGAGAGTGGTTATTCCCGCTTAACAAAACATCTGAAATATCCCGTGTGTTTTTGGAGAAGGCTAGAACAAGGTGAAAGGCACTGCCTCTTGCATCCTGGAGCCTGGAAATTGAGGAGAAGCCCGGAGCTGCAGAACAGGGGCTGAGTTTCCTGCTGTCCCAAATTCACTCCAGCTCCCCAGCAGATGACAGGAGTCTGGGATAGCTGTTGCGAGATGCCTGTGGTCTTTTTTGCTAGAAATACTGAGTACCTATCCTAGTCACTGATTCGGAGCACAATAAACTGTGGTAAATCAGGCTCTTGGCACTCAGAATACAGACGTTTGAAATGAGCAGAGGCTCTCTCAAGAGAGATTTTTCCCAGCTATAAAAAGGGGGAATAGCTACATTACAAGAGGGAAGGTTAAATCATGGCGTTTTTTGTAAACTGCTTTGAAGCTTTGGAGAGGAAGCCATTACAGGAGTACAAATTGCTCTTTATTTTTTATTTTATTTATTGCCTCATTTTCAAATAATGAAATTCTGAATGTACCTCCTCGCTAGCTGCTGAAAAATAAGGGAATGCAGGAGGATTCTTAATGATACTAATAAACCCAGCTGAACACTTTGCCAACGAATATTTTTTTAATTGCAAAAATACCATTTTATTAATACAAATGGTCTTTATAGGATTGCATTGGTTGCCACACAGTTTTGTTTAGAAAAATATACAGACCAAATTATTTTGTTCAAAATGTTCCCTTTTTATCTGGTTGGAACGGAGCACTTCATTCCAGAATTTCATTTTGTAATGACTTTTTTGGTTTGGACAGTCTAATTTATATTCCATAATAAAAATATAAAGAATTAAAGTGACGTGATTTTAATGAAAGTGCAATGTATTAACATAGGATATAGTTTTATGTAAGTGGAAACATCAATTAGTGGGAAAAATGCAAATATACTGGTGGTCCACTCTGCAGCCTTGCTGCCCTCCTCTACTGGGGAGGAGATGGAAAGCTTGCTGGAGTGTCCAGAACAGCCCTCTTTGCTTCTTCCGTTCAATCCTCCTTGTTCTTAACACCTTTCTTGGCTGAAAGATAGCATGATTTCAACCGCAGGTTATTTTCTTCAGGCTGCAGTACATAGATTTTTCCCTCCTCTCGCCTGTGTGGAGATCATGGCCATGTGTGACGAGGGGGATCATTCACCCATTCAGCCAGCAGTGGTGTGGGGGTGAAAATCAGTCCCTTTCACTCCGCCCTGCCACTGGCCTCCCTCTGCCCTGCCGTGCTGAGCTCGACGGTGCTCTGTATTTTGATCTCCACACGCTGTTCCGTCTGGTGGGTGCTGTGGGTGCCCACCGGTCATTCTCTTCCTGCCATCCCCTTGGGTAGCACGATGCTGGCCAGACAAATTAATTGCTACACTTCTTAGGGGCTTTTGCCTGCTGATGTGATGTTGCCATTGGGGTTTGGCTGGTCTCTGACCTGTTGACATGCTGATCGTGATGTGCAGTGAGTCCCACGAGCACAAGGAACGCTCCTGCCTTATTTTGGGTAAGAGGGATGTGGAAACATCTGCCCTTGGCAGCCACCAGGAACAGAGCAGGAAAAGGGTTGAGAAAGGTGGGACATAAATTCTGTTAATCAACAAGCGTTGGAGGTGATGTGATGCTCTGAGCAGTCAGAGCCCAGGCAGAGCCCCGTGCAGTGTGCACAATACGTGGTGTACTCACTGCTGAAACCACCGCTGCTCTGTGCTTTTCCAGGAAAAACGGAATATGTGAGTCTCCACAAAATGTGCACTCTGTTAGGCATTGTCTGGAGTGGCTTTTCAGGGAGCAAGGGAGCTCTCTGTGCATTAGCTGGAACAACTCCTCCGCTGAATGTATGCTCAGCTCCCTCGCTCCTCCGGACCACTCCCTCCCATCTGGCTCTTAGCACTTTCAGCCTTCAAAATGTTCGAATAACTCAGTTTATCCTCACAGGACCTCTGTGGGAGGGATGGAGGGATGGGTAAATCCTTAGTTTACCAGTTGGGAAACTGAAAAATAATCCCTCATCCCTAATCTGCAGTGAGACTTCAGTGTGCCAGGCAGCCCTCAGGCCACGCTGCAAGCCCGTGTCTGCGCGTACAGGAGCAAATGCACACTTCTGGGCGCCTGTATACTGATATATCTGTATATTTATGGCTCGGTCAAGCTATGTGGATACTGCAGGCTTTAACATAACTTGCTTTTGGTTTCCCTCACATAATGCTCACCTGCTATGACAGAGTCTGGTGCAAGCTGTTTGTAAGAGATTTATTTCCCTGTTGGGATTGGTCCGCGAGGAGGAGGGCCGTACGACATGCAGTGACGCCTGTAGCGGTGCGTACACGGCCACAGCAATGTGTAACCCACCAGCGGTACTAGCCAGGGGTGCCGACACGTGCGGTAACCGCTTGCACATACCGCAGGGCGCGAGGAGCCAATGGCACCGCTGCCTCGGGGCGCTCCGGGGTGCATCTGCTTCATCTGAGCTGTTGATTTGCTTTTCCTGGAATCGAACTAGAACCCCCAAAGGATGTTGCATGAAACTTGTAAACCAAAGTCAGGCCTCTTTGTCTTGTGATGCTTGTTTTAATTTTACTGTGGGCTGTCAGGAAAATAATTTGTGATTAAAACTGAAAGCTGCCTTGAAGCAGCTGGCAGGCTGGGGGGTGTCGCTGGGGGCTCCGAGGGGGTTAGCTAACTCCAAGTCCTCGGTGTGTTGTTTTTCCCTGCTCAGATCCACATGGAGGATCTATTCCCAGATCTAATCAGGATTTGCACTTGCAAAGGGGTGAATGCTAGAGCTGTGATTGGAGTCTGGGAGGAGAAGGCAGCCCTTGCGTGATTTACCTTCAGGCTGCTGCGAGCTGCTGAAACCCTTTGTAAGAAAGGGGTGAGTCTGATTTAACGAATCTACCAAAGCTCACGGGTTTGTGGTGAAAAGTCAGTACAACAGGTCTTTGTGAGCTGTGGATTTACGACATGTAAATAAGTTAGTGTGCTAATTGTGGCCGGTGTTACAGGTAGCAGGCTGTTAAAAAAAGCCTCCCAGGGTGATTTATGTGGGTTATTTCGCACACACTTGTGTGAAATACGTTTATAGATCCTCTGCCTCCCTTCCCCGCAGCCGCAAGGGTAGGAGCAAGGAGCAGCGTTCAGTGTAGGCTGGCCCACGCTTCCTCCCCAGGGTGCCTAGCTCCAGCAACCAGGAATCATTAAACTGGGGGAGGGAAAATGGCTTTTGGCTGCACCCGAGCCCTCCTGTCAGTGTTGCCCTGCAATCTCTGTGCTGAATGGAAACGGTTTCCTCTCCCCCAGACCTAAGCTTACAGACTGGGTTTCCTGCCTTCCTGTTAGTGCCTCCGCCTACCCAGACAGCTCTGACACTTCAGACTTACTGATCAGCTATTTTCTACCACAGCTCTTTTAGCAAAGGTTTTACGCGGCGGCGTAACAGCTGACTAAGCAGCGAGCCTGCGAGCGAGAGAAATGAATGTAGGGCTTTTTTTATTCGGTGACCTGACAAGGCTCCATCTCAAAATGTTGAGGCATTTCTCCATGTGAGCAGCCTGTTCAGTGGATGGGCTGGCGTTCAGCCGTGCTCTGGGAGCTGGGAGGCAAGCCCTGCTGGGGCCCCCGACGAGGTAAAAAGGCAAGGGGGATGTTTCAAATACAGTACCTAGAAGAGAGGAGCACAGGCAATTTGCATAGTGAAACGACGACGGGAAGATATGCTGAATATGCAACTCAGCTTTGAAAACAGTTATCATACGCAAAAGCAAATACATAGGAAAAATGTTATAGAGAGAGACTCTGTGGACCAGAAATATGAAAGTACAAAGTGATTTTCATATCAGAGAGCCTGTCATTTCAGAATGTCCCAGAATGGGACATTTTGGGGCACCACAGCCAAGCTGGAACCAGCCAGCCAGCTCTGAACTGAATTATAAAAATCTATCTATCTATCTATCTATCTATCTATCGATCGATCTATCTTCCCTCCCCTGTGCTGAATTCCCTCCATACCCAGGGTAGTGCAGCCATTCAGAGCACATGTCCACGGTGCTTTCAGTTTTCATGCTCACTTTTGCAAATTACTCCCAATATATCTCAAGAAACAAATCAACTCTGTCTTCAGTTAGTGATGGATGTACCTTAAAACATTCAAAGCACTTGAAAAGTTCTGATATCTTTGGTCTGATCCTTAGCCAAATGATGTCTAGCCTTGTTGGAGTCTCTGTTTTATTCAGACACTAGTGGCAAAAACATCTGTAGACTTCCATTTTAGCACTGTTAATCTACTGTCATCTATCCTAAATGAGTCTTCAATCTTACCATGCTAGGCAGGTGGGGAAAAAAACTGGGGCATACTCTTTTGCAGATGTTAGGAATTGGGAAAATTTATGTTACTGCTATGGGACCTGGTTTCTGCTGTGAGGTTATCTTATTAAGTGCCCCCTTGCCCGGTATTTGAGGGCAGAGGGGTCAGGGCACCGGCAGGACGTTAACTCTTGCCTGCTGATGAGACACACTCCTGGACAGGGGCTGCTAACACTGGGAGGGCACGTTCCCTCCTCCTGCCTGGAGAAAAGTGAGAAAGAGGAGAGGAATGGACAGTTATTAACAAGGCAAACGAGCAAAGGTGCTAAATGAGTTCATAAGGACTCGAGAAGGAAAACGGAGGATAGATGCTCAGGGAAGTATTCGTGATGAGAGGAGATGAGGTGGATGGGTTTTGTGGGGGATGGAGGCTGGTTCAATGGCAGGACGGAGCAAGATTAGGAAGTCCAGGGCTGGCCTGCGTGCCTGAAGATGAAAGGACCTGGAGGGAAAGGTGACTTCATCTGAAGGTACTCATTCAGGGAGCTGGTCATTTCTTGTGCTTTGCCTTTTAAGAACAGCAGTGGCACATTTCTACGTGTATCTGCTCCTGTCTCCGTGCTTACTGGTACCCCGTTGGTGCTGAACAGCTAACCTGCAGAGCAAAAAGGCTGAAATATCCCTTGATATTGGGAAGAGGTGGCACTGCTGTCATTCAGGAGGGACCTCAGGGGTGAATTTTTTGCCTATGGAAAGTGTTGGGAAGGCAAATCTGCAAAATTGAAACCTCTGTTCTTTATACTTGGTATCACGCACATGGCCAGGAGCAGGTTTGCCTTCAGAGCGTGGGGAACTGAGAAGGATGCTCAGTACCAGAGTTTCTACTGAACGGGTCAATAAGCCCACTGATGTGATGGTGCCTTTCACGGCATGCCTGTAAACCACTGCTGAATGTAATGCAGCATTGACACTTCAGTGAATCGATTTCTCTGAATGCCATGCCAAGCAGATGAGAAGCCTTTGTCAGCCAGTTTGGGTCAAGTCCGTCATCCAATCCCCGACCTATAGCTTGTGGGAATGGAGTATGAAGGATGAAGTCATCAGAAAAGTGCAAAGGTCTCGTGTCCTTGGAGGCGAGAGGTGGATGTGCAAGAGGAACAATGTATTCAAAATAAATCAATAAATCAAAGATGCCAGCCCTGGGCAGATGTGTTTCTGTGCTGATTCTGGTGCCTGTGTAGGAGTGCAGCAGAGCAAGGTTTGGCTGGGTGCCTGGGGGGGACTTTCATGCTGTAGGTTTGAAATGTCCAGTCACCACTGGAGCACCAGAGGAGAATTAGCATGCAGCGCTGCGTGCCTTTACTCCCCTGACCTGGAGGACAAAAGCCTTCAGAGTGAGAAGGATTTTTCAAAAAGTGGTGTGGCAGGCAAGCAGAAAAAAAGAAGGGGATTGTGGTGTTACAGCTATTCATTGTATGTAAATGTCTCTTTTTGTTGTGTTCAGATTCCATTTTCCCCAAGCCTTCCTCTGAGTTCTTCATCTCAGCAGATGTGGGTCAGGCTCATCAGTATGTTCAAGAGGGAGATCTCAACTACTGCCTCTGGATAAGATGCCTTCAGTCAAATGTCACAGCCTGCCCACTCCAGTAAGGGGCATCACTGCTTCTACAAGCATGATAACATCCCAGATCCTAATGCCAGCATTGCTGGGCAGCGTGATGGCTTTTCAGCTTTTCCCTTTCCCTCTCCCTCTCTGTATCTCCACGTTGATCCCAGGATTCGTGAGATGTCAGAGAGGCTGGATGTTCTTGTCTCTGCAGTTTGGACAAGAGAAGGAACAGGACTCATCTGGCTCAGAAACTCGGGATATTAGTTACAAGTTGGTAGGCTCTCCCAGCAGGGCATGCTGACCACTGCACGTACCAAAACAACCTTGGTTGCTTTTTCTGGCATGGCATTTCAGCTCTGTGCCTTAACACGTTTGCATGGTAAGTGAGACAGGGGCAGCATTTTGAAAAGTGAGAATGCAGAGATACGCAGAGACCATTAGTGGGAGAGTTCACTTGAAGAGCTGGAAAATTAAATGAGGAGAGTGTAAGAACAGTGATTTAGGAGTGTAGGGGCAGCAAGATGCCAAGGCTATGGATAGATAAATGGAGCATCAATTTGGAGTAAATTGCAGTGTAACAGCTCTGTGCACACATGTATTATGGGATTTTAAAAGCCAGGCAAGTTTAACCCTTATACCTCAGGGCTAGATGTGTCACTGTTGTGGCTGGACTGGGTAGCTCTCACAGGTTGCAGTGCGTCTGTGGCTTTTTAAAGCTGGGACAGTTTTAGATCTTGTCACAGGTTGATGCATTCATGGCTCCTGGATCCTTGTGTGGGAACAGAAGAAATGAAGTGAGGAGCCAAGAAGAGTCTGGAGAGTGAAAGCCCAGAGACGGGTGAGCGGGAGCAGGAGGTGGGAGGCATCCGTGGGTCTCCGTGGTGGTGGAGAGCAGTTCAGGGCAGTGGGAGAGAAGCCACAAGGCTGTGGCAAGATGACATTGTCAAATCGGTGAGACCACATCCAGGCCAGGAATAGAAAAGCCATGACTGAGCCCAGCGCCTGCCCCAGCATCGGTGCACTGTGGCAGCCCCAAGCTGCTTTGTGGAGGTAGCTTTGGCCTGTGTTGTACCAGCAGTGCTGTGGTGTGGTGTGCCTGTGGCCTGGCTGACCAGCCCTCCCACCGCTATCTCATGGGGGTTTGTTTGACCTGTGCCAGCTCTCCATGGGTCACTATCCTTGTAGGTTGGGGCCACAGCCTGCTCTGCCCATGGGGATGCTTGCCAGATTTCACAGAAACATAGAATCATAGAATGGTTTGAGTTGGAAGGGACCTTTAAAGCTCATCTAGTCCAACTCCCCTGCAATGAGCAGGGACATCTTCAACTAGATCAGGTTGCTCAGAGCCCCGTCCAACCTGACCTTGAATGTTTCCAGGGATGGAGCATCTGGCAGCCTGTTCCAGTGTTGCACCACCCTCATTGTAAAAAATTTCTTCCTTATATCTAGTCTAAATATACCCTCTTTTAGTTTAAAACCATTACCCCTTGTCCTATTGCAACAGACCCTGCTAAAAAGTCTGTCCCCATCTTTCTTATAGACCCCCTTTAAGTAATGGAAGGCCGCAGTAAGGTCTCCCCAGAGCCTTCTTTTCTCCAGGCTGGACAACCCCAACTCTCTCAGCCTTTCTTCATAGGAGAGGTGTTCCATTCTTCTGATCATTTTCATGGCCCTCCTCTGGACCCGCTCCAACAGGTCCGTGTCTTTCCTGTACTGAGGTCCCCAGAGCTGGATGCAGTACTCCAGGTGGGGTCTCACCAGCGCAGAGTAGAGGGGCAGAATCACCTCCCTCGACCTGCTGGCCACGCTTCTTTTGATGCAGCCCAGGATACGGTTGGCCTTCTGGGCTGCGAGCACACATTGCTGGCTCATGTCCAGCTTTTCATCCACCAGTACCCCCAAGTACTTCTCCACAGGGCTGCTCTCAATCCCTTCATCCCCTAGCCTGTATTGATACCAGGGCTTGCCCCGACCCAGGTGCAGGACCTTGCAGTTGGCCTTGTTGAACCTCATGAGGTTCACATGGGCCCACTTCTTGAGCTTGTCCAGGTCCCTCTGGATGGCATCCCATCCCTCAGGCATGTCAACCACACCAGTCAGCTTGGTGCTATCTGCAAACTTGCTGAGGGTGCACTTCATCCCACTGTCTGTGTCATTGATGAAGATATTAAACAGTACTGGTCCCAATACGGACCCCTGAGGGACACCACTTGTCACCAGTCTCCATCTGGACATTGAACTGTTGACCACTACCCTCTGGATGTGACCATCCAACCAATTCCTCATCCACTGAACAGTCCACCCATCAAATCCATATCTCTCCAGTTCAGAGAGAAGGATGTTGTGGGGGACCATGTCAAAGACCTTACAGAAGTCCAGATAGACGACATCTGTAGCTCTTCCCTTGTCCACTGCCATAGTCACTCTGTCATGGAAGGCCACTAGGTTGGTCAGGCAGGACTTGCCCTTGGTGAAGCCATGCTGGCTGTCTCGAATCACCTCCCTGTCCTCCATGTGCCTTAGCATAGCTTCTAGGATCTTCCCAGGCACAGAGGTGAGGCTGACAGGTCAGTAGTTCCCAGGGTCCTCCTTTCTACCCTTTCTAAAAACGGGTGCAGCGTTTCCCTTTTTCCAGTCACCAGGGACTTCACCTGACTGCTATGACTTTTCCAATATCATGGAGAATGGCTTGGCAACTACATCAGCCAATTCCCTCAGGACTCTGGGATGCATCTCATCAGGTCCCATAGATTTGTGTATGTTCATGTTCCTGAGGTGGTCACGAACCTGATCTTCTCTTATGGTTGGAGGGACTTTGCTCCCCCAGTCCCCGTCTTGTGGTCCATCCACTCGAGAGGTGTGGGAAGAGAGGCTGCCAGTGAAGACCGAGGCAAAAAAGTTGTTGAGTATCTCAGCCTTCTCCTCGTCCATTGTTACCAGTTCACCAGTCTTGCTCATCGGGGGTGTACGCTTTCTTTGACCTTCTTTTTCTGGCTGACATACCTGTAGAAGCCCTTCTTATTATTCTTTACATTCCTTGCCAAGTTCAGCTCCATCCGCACCTTGGCCTTCCTGACCCCATCCCTACACAACCGGGCAGTGTCCCTATATTCTTCCCAGGATACCTGTCCCTGCTTCCACTGCCTGTGCATTTCCTTCTTGCCCTTTAGTTTGACCAGCAAGTCTCGACTCAGCCATGCCAGTTTCTTGCCTTCTTTTCCTGATTTCTTACACCTAGGGATCCTCTCCTTGGACCTCTCCTTGCTGTCTGTTGGGTTTTCCATGGCTGGACTGCCCTCTGTAGCAATCCTGCTCCTCCTGTGTGCCTGCCTGTTTGATGAATGTGGCCTTTCTCACCCTCGATCTCAGCCACCCCACATCAACCACTTCAGCCGACAGCCTGGCACCCCACCTGAGTAGAGCCAGTCCTCATTGGAGAGGTGCTGGGAGCTCTCCCACTGTGGTGGGACTTTTGCCTCGCTGGTATTATGATAAGATGCACAAGAGCCAAAGCCCAACTCTTTCCTAAACCATTTGGATATCTTGAGATGAGAAAATGTGCATGTGGGTCCTGCATCCATGCATCCCCACCCTGGGGGCCATTGTCAGCCACTCCCTGACTCCTTTGGTGCTCCATGCAATCCGTTCACCCACTGCAAGCCTGCAGCGAGACCCAGGGATACCAGCTGGGGAGAGCAGAGCCGTGCACGCTCTGACAGCTCCTGGAGAGCAGGAGCTCTCGTTGGAGGAGACCAGCATGGCCAGCTGCTGAGCCAGGAGAATGTGCAGGTGGAAGATTGTGTCTATGAGCTTCTGTTGGGCCAAATTTATGCTGTCAAATGACTTGGCAGTCACCAGATCTGATCTACCCGGAGCCCTCCCCCACGTGGAGGGAGAGCTGCTGGTCTGGGACTCACTCCCCCATGGCCTCCAGCAGCCTGGGGGTTCACCACCTCTCCAGTCATGCCCTACAGCCCAGCTTCTGTCCAGGCGAGGTTGCCCAAGGCGCTGCTGGGGAGAGAGCTTCTCAATTTAATTTGAAGTTTCAGTTGTTGTCAGGAGCACTGTGGGAGTTGTAGTGGGATGAGTCGTTGCTGTTTCTCACTGTTAATACCAGTGACATTGTAATTTTTGTGGCTGTAAAGATGCCCGGAGCAGGGGGCGGGCCTCCTTGGAATTAGTGGCAATTTAATTTTTTTTCATACTGAAAGGAACAAATGGTCTTTCCAGCAAGCAACCTTTGCTTCTGTTGCCATGGTCTGTCCTCCTCCCAGGGAAGCACTCACTTCGGAAAGACTCGGCAGCCCTGCGGAGTGTGAAGGGCTGCTCACAAAAAAGACACACACACACAAAAAAACCCCCCAAAGTAAAAAACAGCTGCTGGAAGTAAGAGCTAGGTTAATGTGGAGATGAAAGCATTTATGCAGAGCAGAGGTGGAGAATATTGGCTCCGTGGAGTGGGCGGAAATGTCCTCATGAATGAGCAGCACGATGTGGGGCTGCCTCGAATAACAAAGAGGGAAGGAGGGCGTTAGGATTTGATAGTACAGACTTCGGAAAAAATGAGAAGCTGAGAAGAGAAGGAAATCATGGCTAATTTAAAACTGCCTTGGAGAAGCAGGTGGGAGGAAGACCTTGAACATTTGCTACACTGTGACTTGAAAGTAAGGAAATGGAAAAACAAGGGTTGGAAGGTAGAGCAAGGGAGGGCTCGTCTCCTGCTCGCTCTTTAAAATGAACAATACGGACTCTTATAGAGAACATTAGGGATTTTCTGAGAAAATGCAGAGTTCCTGGAGTGAACTGTTCTAAGAGAAGGGCTGAGGAAAGAGGATGAAGCCAGTGTCTCCCAGAAAAATTATGACGATATGATGAGTCAGAGACACTTCCGATTGCACTGAAATATTTACTCTTTGTCTGCCTGTATCCTCAAAGCCCACATCAAGAAACAAGGGCAACCCTTCTTTGACAGGTTAGAGTTATGCTATCAGGTGGTGTGCTAAGGAGATAAATAACAGCAGCCAGAGGAGCTTTATCAGCTCTTCCTGCTGTTACTTGCTTTGGACTAAATTCTTATTGACTCGGTTGGGTGCGCGCTGGGGTGACCGAGCGCGGAGCCTGGACACCTCTCCCCAGTGTGCCTGCATTTCCTTTTTTTGCATGCTTAACTTGACAGAGGTGACAACTCCATTATGCAAGGCACATGTGACAGTGGCACTGTGCCCCTCTTGAAAAGTTGCCCAGGTCTGTATCTCACATTTTATACAAAGAGAGCGAGGACCATCCAGAAAAAACAGGCGCAAGCAGCCAATACAATCAGTTTCAATATATTCTCCTCTTCTCAAAAAACCCTGAACATCTCTCCAAAATAATCAGAGCTGTTAAATAACACTTATTCTGTGTGGAGGAAGTACGGCACGATGGGACTGCCAGCCCATGCCAAGGAAAACACTTGGACTTGCTTGGCCTGTAACAATGGACCAAACTGAAGGGAACTGGAGGCTGTGGTGCCTATGGGCTGTGCTGGGAGGAGCGGGGGGAAGCAGAACCCGGTGGCAGTCCCGGGGGAGGATGGGTGTGCGGCAGTGGTGCCGTGCATCCGGAGCACTCACCGGCTCGCTCTCCCCCAGATGGTGTCTCCCAGCGGCCAAGCCCAATTCAGGTCATGCAAGCAGAGCACCGTCACTGTGCAGCAGGTTGGTGGTGATCAATCAAATCACAGTGATTTCACTGAGGGAAGAAGTTCAATTTTATTTGCAAGAGTAAATACATCTCTTTTTTTTTTTCTTTCCCCTCTGCTATACCAAATATTACCTGCTCATATTCAACAAATAGTCAGTATTTCTGAAACACTGTTCATGATCCCAACACCAGCACCGAATAAAGATGTAGCACTATGTATGTAAAAGCTTTAAAGCTTGGAGTACAAGGATGAAGAAATCCTTTAAGAACTGCATCTGATCAATCCCATATTCTGCCTCCACCTTTCCCATGCAGTATTAATAATCCTGTTTCTAACCAGACTGTCTCTGTCCCACTTCGCCATATCCCACTCTCACAGGTATGTAGATCTTCAGACATCTATCCTCAGATGCCTGCTCAATAGTATTAGTATTTAGCAGCCCAGACTAAATGCCAACTTGGCCCAGGGTGGGAAGGCAGGGAGGCAAGCAGCCTGCTTACCACAGACTGCTGGATGGAGAGTGCTGGTCATGCAGGGCCAGATTATATTCTCTGCTGCAACAATGCAGCATCACGGCACTCATGCAGAGACCTGTCACAAACATGTCGTGTCATGCAGAGAGCCATCACATGACAAATACGCCACTTGCATGCATAGGTATCAGTTAAAAAAAGAGTAGTATTTGGCCTATACACTTTATATTAGCTGTGCATGCCTGGTGATGGGAGGGGAGGGCTTCAACTGTGTCAGAGATTTTATATGTGAAAAGAGATTTAATGAAGCTCTCTAAGCTCACAGTCATTTTCTTCTACTTTTCGTGGAGCAGGAGGTGAAAAATGTAGATTTGATTAGTGTTGCTGGATCTGTTCTGATAAAAGACATCTTTGTTATGTCTTCCCGTCCTCACATGAGGAGACATTTTAGGTCCCGTGTTTCTTTTCTCTACCTCTGCACATGAAACAGATCTTTCCCTCCTATAGGTCTGTCTGTAAAGATATTTATCCTTGATCTTTAGGTGCCCTAAGTCACCCCCAGTCTCCAGCACTGCTGTTCCTGTCTATGGCTGTGCGTGGGGCAGCCCCACTCCCCCACAGCCAGCCCCTCGTGCAGTGTGGGGCAGCTGCAGCAGGGCTCCCTGCTGGGCTCCTGCATCCCACCAGCTGCTCTCCTGGACTGCATGAGATCCCCATGTGATGGCCTCCATGCAAGCAGGACATATCATGGTGCTTAGTTGGAAATGGGGACACTTACAGGAACTGATGTAAGGATGAGGTGTTCTCCCCCTGGGATGGCCCCTGCTTGCAGGGAGCGGGGCGAGGACGTGGTGCTGGGAGGACCGGCATCATGCCAGGGCAGGGCTTCTTGTGTCCCAGACCTGCTGCACGGGGCAAGTCCCTGATGCCCTGGAGGCAGGAGCATGACGGGAGGAATGGCTAAAACACCAACTGCTGACAGACTTATTTTGGTCAATGTCCTGCTGAAGTCAATGGGATATTGCTCCAGGAAAAACTGGATAAGGATCTGGGGATTTGGCAGTAGGAGAGGTTCTGTCTTCTCGCTGTTTATTCTCCAAGTGGAGCCCTAACCCGCTGTTTGTGACTTCATGATCATTTCCAGAGCCTGCGCTAATGATGTCATACCCGGGGGATTCTGGCTTCAGGTGGGAAATTAACAGCAGGAGCAGATGAACTCTTTAATAAACAAAGTTCCTGTTTTCATGCAAATGTCTTTAGAAATAAGGAATGAGGGGAGTGAGAAATACAGAAATTTATGGTATAGAAGCAACGCTGTTTGGAAACAGACTTTTTATGAGTTTTCCAAGAGGCGCCAGCTGCTCTTTAATGTTTTCATTTAAGAGTTTTATGTATGAAAGCTCTAGCTTGTGTAAACAGCAAGGCTGAGAAAGTTGCAGGGATTGTTGTTAATGGTGAACCTAACAGGCCGGGGATTTGGCTCGGAAAAGACAGTGAGTGTTGATGTTTATTCAGAGCGGAGGTTTTTAACATGGCTGGATGACGCCTCTGACGTCCCTGTTGTTCTCTGAGCTCTCCTGCCTGTGCCCCTCATTCTCGTGACCACCCCCAAAGCCTCCTGTGTCCGTCCTTCCTCCTGAGACCTGGGAGAAGGTGGCACAAGCACATGGGAAACCCTCCAGCCAGGGCAGCCCCTTCTCCACTGTGCCGCACCTTGTTGTCTCTCGGGGAGGCTGGACCTCTTACTCCCCTGAGGAGCAAGCCCCAGGTTAGGAGGTGGCCACATCGCCCCACTGCCCTGTCCCTGGCTGTGGAGGCAGGGCTGGGCAGGGTGGTCCTGCAGCAGCGTGGCAGAAGTGCATGCCAGCCCTCCCATCGCCCTCTTCTCCACGTGCCCTGGTACTCCCTGCCCTCACCAACAGCCATCGCTGATCCGCATCTATTAATCTGCTATTTTGGGGAATGCCTATTGTGCACTCCAATTAATGTAATTGCTTTATTTTGCTGGAGAGAGTGCCGGAGCCCATGCCACAAATAGCTTTGTGCGCGTTCTTCTGGTGGGCTCCCTTTGTTTGGCAATTAGCTCTCCAGGGGTGAAATGCGTGGCACCATATTAGAAAAAATAAATGAAGTCCCTTCAGCAAAGCCAGCAGGCACGAAGCAGGCAGCTGCACACCCAGCACTTCCCAAGGAGGGCCTGAGCGACGATCCTTGGTGCGTGCCGCTCTCCATCTTGCTCTCATGTTTTTCTGCAGCAGCTTTCTGTTTGCTCATCTACAGGAATACTCTGCATCTAGCCTGCCTGTTTTTGAAAAGGTGACTGCTGATGACAGCTAAGATAACAAGAGGGTGTTTTTTTTTTTTTTTTTTGTCTTCATGAGAACGCCTCCAGTTCTATTAATAAAATCCTGAATCTGACTTGTCCTTCTGAGAACTCCCGGCCCCTCTTCACCCATTCAAATTTGTATTTTTAAGCTGCTGTAGGTGGATTGTCGACAATGGTTGTTATGCAAACTCTGAGCGCTGGCTTCGGGAGCTTCTTGGAAACCTGCAATGAGTAATCTTTATGTTTCTGACAGGTCTACGAGGAGGGAGGGGGTGCAGTTTTGCTGCAGATAGGTTGACAAAATAAGTGTCAATTCACGATAAACTAACTGCCAAAAATACTCACATCAAACACTGGAAACAATTAGCGAACAGTATGACAGAACATCTCTGAGGCTGGGGAGCGCACCGAGGACAGAGCCCCTCACTAGTAAACTGATATTTTAACCTTTTTTTTTTTATTTGGGTCAGGAGAAATGATCAGGTCCTTTGTTCTCCAGTGTTACTTGTAGGTTTGGTGGTTTTTTTAACTCATAGGCTGTGGCTGTACTTGAAAGATGAGATAGGTATGTTTATTTCCACAGCTTGTTGTGTGAAGTGAGCGCTGATCACACGAGACCTGATTAATACCATGAGGTCATAGAGGTGTGAGATGGCCATCAAAATTTGAGGAACTCTGGTCAGTACTAACCTGGACTGCAGAGGCTTCTGAACTCGGAGCTGAAGCAGCAGTCCTGTGGTCCAGTGGTCTATCAGTAGGCTAGTACTTTCAGAAAAAATTTCTCCGAAGAAAAATTTCCCTGAATAGAGAATTGGCTGTTGATAGCTCCTTTTGTACACGGTCCACATCGGAAGTCCAACGCACAAGCCTTCAGATGCCAAGCTGAGCAAAACGGGGAGAGAAGGGCTTGTTAGGGAAAGGAACTCGCAGCAACATCAGTACCCTCCCCGGGTTGCAGTGCATTTGGGTGGATCACCATGTGGTGCAGTTTGCTGTTTGACCATCACATCCTACGCTGGCTGGAATTAGGAAGTTTGGCTTTGTGGTACCTGTTTCCTGACTGCGATGAGCAGCTCCTGCAGCTGAAGAGCACGCCGGCAGGAGATGGGGTAGAGGAGCCAGCGCAGTCCGGTGATGGCCCTTGGGCTTGGGGCTGCTCCTGCCTCTGACACCCAGGGCAAGTCACGTAGGAGTTTGCAACAGCATCAACCAAAGTGGCACAGGCTCCTCTCAGTTGACTTTCCAAGGTGCCAAGCTCCTCTTAATGATAGCTCACACTGCTATCGCACTCCCAGCCCTCCCCACAGCAGACTTGCATTTGGCAGAGGTCTTGAGGTGTCTTGTCTGTAGCATAGCTGCATGGATGTGACCCTGGGGTCAGCAGTCTCTGAAGGGCACAGCGCCAGGTGCCGTATATTACCTTACATTGCTGTTCTCTGTAAAGCACCCTGTGTTATTGTCAGCTGTCACACCCAAGTACCCATAACAAGCCACATCTTTGCATCATGCTGGTAGTCACAAGGAGGCAATACCCAGGAGTCCACCAACTGGAAAGCCCCATCTCTGTGCACAAGCATTGCTTATTACTACACCGTAGCTCACAGATCTTCAGAAGGCGATCCACTCTGTGAATCGGTGTTTTCTAATGCTGAGAGTCCCCATGCTCCTGCCAGTCTGCTAGTTCCATCGCTCCCCTCTCAAGTGAGTCAACAGCCATCTGTGCATGCTGAAAATCAAATAACTTCTGCTTTAAGAGGGCTTTTTGTCATTTATAATGAATCCCTCTGCATCACTCTATGTGGTACCTAGTGACGTCCAAGATGAAATCAGGAGGAAAGAGTATGATCTGAAGCCACCCACAGCAGCCTGGTATCACCTTTCCATCTCAGCTGCACTTCAGCAAGCCAGCTGAAACAAGGCAGTTTTCTCTGTGCTTGGTGCCAAATACTATTCTCACTGAAGCAGAGGGAAGTTTTGTTTTTCCCTAAATAGGAATGATTTGGCCTTTGGTGGTGCTCAACTGGAAAGAATCCAGCACTTTTCTGATCTTGTCAGAGTGGCTGAGATGGTCATAAATCAGAAGGGCTGCTCCAGAAGTATTTTCCCTGGGTTTGATTCTCCATCCCACCATGCTGGTATAATGAAAAGAAAAATTGGGCCCACCACTGGTTTAATTTTACAGATAACCTCTCTCTTTCCAGGCAATCTTTGTGATTAATTTTTCTCACAGTCTGTCTTTTTTTTTTTTGGGGGGGGGTGTTTCATAGGGCCGTTCAGGCTTTTTTAGCCTCCTCTCCCCTTCCATATGAGGAAGAATAAAGTGAAGAAACAACATTTTCAGAGAAGAAAGACTTGGAAAGAGTTGCTGTTTTCTGGGAGTCTGCTACAGCTGTTAATTTGTGGAAAACCTCAGTGGAAAGTAAGCAATATGGCAGCATCACTTTACATGAGAATTCAGCAATGGCCTCATTCCAAACCATGGCTGATTTAGGTTCTTGGCTTGCACAGCCAAAGCTTCATGTAGTGTCATGCTTTTTTTTGTAGATAATGTTGATGCAGCTGTGGAAGGCTCTGATGTTCATTTTTTTTAACGTGGAATTGTCGTCATTCAATCAAGCTTAAGCATTGTGGAACTGTGATGTTGTTTGTCTTTGCTTGTTAGATGTTGGCGGGTGAGCCTGAGACGGGCTGAGATGTTGTTTGGGAAAGAAGAAAAGGCTCCCTCCCTTCTTCCTTGCCTCCTTCACAGAAATGCACACAGACCCAAACTCCCATCCAAAAAGGCAGTAACGCTGAGAAAATTTGGAGCTGGGCTTAAAACATTGTGGGTTGGGCCCCTTCTGCCTCTCCAGAGCACGCACACTCTTCTCTTCCTGTAGACTTTGTTCCTCTCCAGCATTTGTCATGCATAGTTGGTGGCATATCAAGATTTTGAGTACTGTACTGAGTGCAGCAACCTCTTTTTCTTGGATGGACATTTTGTTTGTGGAGAATACAGCATGGTGCTCAGTTGTCTGGGCAGAAATGAACATTGAGGAAAATCTCAGCTATGTGACACCTATTAGATCAGAGATTAGTTTTCCAGTAGAAATGTCCAATTATTCAAACCTCTCCAGTAGACGAAAGAGCTTTTGACAATCTGTTTTGCTGAGAAACCCTGCAATTCATTTGGCATGGATTAGATGACCTATTAGAGATTAGAAAAGGGGAAAAGGCTTTCTACTTAATATCAGCCCAGCTGTTAACTTGAGGAGTATCAGTGAGTGGTAGCACAAGGCGACTTCTTCAGATATTTCTGTGATTACGGTTCACATGTATATTGCAACCTGGACCTGTAGCCTTCTGCATAGAGCGTTGCACAAGTTCCCCATTCCCAGGTAAAGCATTAGTGTGCACTGGACCAGCTGCTGCTTCTCGGCTCTGCCTCCTCCTCCAAGGCAGGCTTTTATGAATGGGTAAGCCCCATTTTTTTTCCAGTGCTACCTTGTCACATAATGACTGATTCACTCACCTCCTTATCTCTGGGCCATATGACTTACTTTGATTGCATCTTCCTTGCCAACTTGGCTATGTATCTTGTTTCTTTCCCCAAGGGCGAATTAGGGCAGAATCCTTGAATCCTTAGAGTTTCCCGCAGCATCTGGAAAGAAGAGGAAAACCAGAGATGGGCCAGAAAGAGGCAGGCAGAGAGAGATGAAAGAATTTGGAGGCGGGAAGTATTTGTTCTTGGAATGAAGCTTCCTCCTGGCTGGCCTAAGGCAGAGCAATTTACTCTTTTCTGCAACATGCAGAATGGCCCAGCCCCTGCTCTTAGCAGTAAACATTTCAAAGGTGCCTGAGGGACTCCCTATTTATATTTTTATAAGCTACTTGGTCTCCTTTGAGTCTCAGGCTATATCCCCATTGCCAATATTGGAGCTAGCTTGAAGTGAGGTAGTGTCTTGTGGAGATACCTGAGCTAGGCTGAAGAAGTTTAGCTGCTAGAAGTAGTTTACCCACAGCAGTGCAGTTGTCAGAGTGCTATACCTGCCTGCTGCCATACCTTATCCTGTGCCAAGTCCTGTTTAAAGCTATTTGTAGCTCACACTCGGGACTGTCCGTGTAGCAAAGGCTTTCGCTGCAATCCTGGCTTCTCTGCAGCCACCCGCTGAGGCTCAAGGACCTCAATGCCAGAGTCAGGCTAGAGCATGGCGTTTGGGAGCTGCAGTCACATCAGTGCTTTTGAAAACTTCTTGTAGGGCTGAACCCACACTTGCTATTAGCACTGTTAAATGCTTTCCTGTTTTCCTCTGTCCCCTTGAACTCACACTGCAGCCCTAACTGACTATCGTGTTTTGTTTTTAATGACGGAGCAAAGGTGCCAAAATATTTCAGTAGCTCCCCTAGGAACATCTGCAACTTCTTTAGCTAGTATTTTCACAGCTGGTCATAACTTTATTTTATTTTTGAATGCTAATAGTAGCAAATCTGGGATCCTGAAGGAGAACAATGGCTAATTTCCCTGTATCAGGTTTTAGAAGTTACAAAAAGCTACTCTAGCGCCTTTGAATAAATGCCCAGGAACAGAGCTAAGGGGGAGTTTGTTGTTTGAAAGACAAAGTTGCTGAGCTCCAGACAGAGCTTAGACCAGCCTTCAGACTTAAGATAAAGTTTGTGTTTAGAGCCACCAGGATCAAAACCTAGAGACAACTCAAATGACAGAGCTGCTGCTGCTGCTGCTGCTGCTGCTGCTGCTGCTGCCGCCGCTGCTGCTGCTGCTGCTGAGGTTCATGCTACCGTGTGGCAGGAGAGCCACCTGATCACTGCCTCCAGTGCAGTTTCTGTCATCTTTGATGAAAACGGGAAGAGCAAAATCTTGCACCTCTGATGTGATACCAACATCTAGGAACCGGAATTAGGTCTGGGAATTTGAACTTCCACCCAGCAAAAATGCTGCAGACCTTCAATTGCAGCTCAGATTTATTACCTGCTAGCTATACTTAGTTGGTCTAACAATGAAAATAAGTCGAAGGCATTTAATCATTGTATCGACCTATCACTCATAATCTTTGTGCTGCACCTCTTCACTCCCTATACTGAGCTAGCAAAGTGTGAAAAACCAAAAAGCATGCTGCAAAGCTTCCGATTTTATTTAACCACTAACAAATCTCTTAAAACGAAAGAAGTTTTAGACTGAGCTCTTTACCCAAATGTTTTTTCTCCTACAGTGGCATAGTCTTCGACTCCTGCTGGTGCGGAGTCCATACCTTACCTCGCTCTCAGAGCTGCAGCACCAGGTACCACTTCTGAGCGTGGCCCCCACCCACCCGTGACAGCTGCACCCTGACCCCCGCAGCAGCTAACAGGCTGCACGCTGTTTCTCAAGGGCAAAATGCTGGGGTGGGGAAGCAGGTCTGCAGCCACGATTTGAACAAATGTACGAGTGGCACTTGCAGGCTGAGAAGCAAAGAAATACGCCAGTCCGCATGTTTCCTCGGGACGTCCCATGTCATCAGTGGTGTCTTCTGCTGGTGACACAGGCAGGCTGCAAAGCAGCACTGGCTGTATCTGCTCTTGGAGAAGTCCTTGATGGCCTACCTTTTTGGGGGAGCCGGAGCTGCCAGGTGAAGGATGCGGGTAGTGGAGGACAGTGTGACGTGCCGCTTCCTGAAGGCGGAAGACACAGTTTCCCAAAGACATTGCTTCCCAAATGCCGTATCTGTAGGTGGACCCATGCCAGCATGCTCAAGCACCGATTAGATCTGACTGTGAGATTTCCCACAGCTCAGGGGAAACGGTGAGGTGGGGTAGGATTCAGGGTTCCTGTTGGGGCTCGTTCCCGACACAGGCAGGTATCTCTGGTGGGCTGTTACGGTGCTCCCCTGGGGACAGAAGGCCAAATACCCCTCTCGCTTACACTGGGACCACGAGCTCGTAATTGCAGCTGAGCCCAGCTCAGATGCAGTGGGCTTTCTTTTGAGGTACCTCTAAGTGGGAGGGAAATATGGCTTGTCACTTTTTTCACATTCCCATGGACCTGCCCTGTCAAACTCAGCAGGAGCTTTGCCATTAATTGCAACTCAAGCAGACACGTTGCTGAGTGTGATAAAATCCAAAAGAAATCTTTAAAACTCCCCAGATTACCTCCATTGCTGCAGTTAATTTTTTGTCCATGACTTCTCTACGAAACCAGATACAACTAAAACATGCAATTCAAGAAGGCTTAGTGCCCTGACCTAAGTGCTAAGGTATTGCGTGAGCTGCCTGCCAGATACCACAGCCCCCGCTGCTACAGACAGGTAATTAGGTCACCACTTGTGAACTTTTGACACACAGACTTATGGCCTGATAACACGGATGCCCTCAAGCAAGTAAAGGCAATTCACCTATCAGCATGAATCTAACGAGCACTGAACTCCAAACAGTCATTTAGAATAAGATGGCTTCAGCCCTCCGTATTTTAATCCTACCTGAAGGCACAGAGCTTGTCTACGTGGGTGTCTTGCTGGAGATGCCCAAGGGAGCTGAGGCAGCTGCTGTGCTGGTGCGGTACCATGCAGGGACACTCGCTTGGGTCCCGTGCAGAAGTGTGTGCAATGCCCGCTTTGGGACCCTCCACAGGGAGAACGGTGTGCTTTAGCACTTTAACACCATGGCAGGAGGTGTGTGTATCTGTGCCACAGCAAGCCCTGAGAAGCAATGCTGGACCGTGATGGAGGAGCGTGGCTAAGGACCAAGCCTGGTGGTGCCGCGGTTCCAGGTGTGTGGGAGACAGAAGGTGTTCTAAAAATGTCTCCTATCATCTTTCGTAACTGGAAAATGCAGGGGCTGCTCAGCTCACCTCCCTCTCTCCTTGCTGTATTTGTGTATTCTGCATATTTTTTCCTCATACTCCATCTCAAGACACTTTCCCATCGGCTCATGCTGTTATGTCACTCTCCAGTTGGTGAACTCAGTACGACCAGGAAACACTGAAGGAAAATGAGATGCAGATGTGGTCAATGCAGTTGCTGTTGGAGAGCTCGGACTGTTACTTCGACTTTGCTTCTCCATGGAGCACGCTTACATCAAAGTGTCAATCTTATCTGCCTTTCAGTTCAGCCTGCCTGCCCCTATGGACCAGCTTGTTCAATACACTTGCATCCTCCCCGGTCACCCTCCACAGGGATGACTCAGTCCATAATGCAGCACATCTGGTGGGGACCACTGGGGACACTGGAACCTAAGAGGGGCTTGGATCTGCCGTTCAGTTATGTCATGTCTGAGTGGTGCTTGTTTGTGTATTTTCAGAAAACCCAGATAAAAGAATATGAGAAGAGAAGAGTAAAAAAGGTTTTTCTCCATAAATTAATAGTGACCTCAAAGCTCCCGTGGTGGAAAAACTGCTAGTGATGCAATTCCAGTAAAATAGAAGCAACTGTAACTTCACAGAAAAAGCAGTGATATTCTGATTAATTGCTGTGTTTTCTGAGGTTTCAGTAAAAATGGCTGCTGATTATTTCTGAAACTTATGATGACTGTCATAGTGCATAACCCCTTCTTAACATCAATTTGGCAAACAGAAAAGGAAATATATCATACAATATTCCGCTTGTAGGGCCAAGTTCTGTCATCTATCTGCTTGCAAAGCCTCTGTTGACTGCCTTGGGATTTCTCCTTGCAGAATGATGGCAGGACATGATCCAGACCCAATATAAATGTAACATATGAACCAGTATATCTTCAGATGGAGAAAACGTGTGTGGAATTTCCCTGCGCTATCATGTGCATACTTTATAGGCAACTGCATCCACAGTTATTGAAAAGAAGCACAGACGTCTGTGGTTAGACATCAGTGACTATTGTGGGAGGGAAAAGAGGGAAACTGGAAGACTTAGAATTTGTGCTTGATTGGTTTACTGAGAAATACAAGGCGAGAGAAATGAAAACAGTTTAGGATAGAACCGTAAGGAGGGGAAATTGGCATTGCTGGCAACACTGATGAAATATAATGTCCTTGCCAGAAGAGTATAAATAATGGGTTTCCTGATAGAAAATGTTGATGAGGCCAGTAATGGGGAGAGTCTGAGGAAAATGTATGCATGTGGAAACTGAGTTTAATTTTGGCGGTGACTGAAAATAACCATGAAGCCTGGAGCTTGTAAACTTGGGAATCCTGAAATTAATAATTTTCAGAGTTAACTGTTGGAGAGTGACAGCCCCATGAGGACCATTTGTTTTTCAGGTCCTGCATATCCTTGCCTATTTTAAGTCCTCAGACTCACTGCTGGTCGTATAACATCTTGTGGAGCAGTAGTTAGCGGAGATAGCAGCCTTCATTTAAACAGCAGTCATGGAGGCCGCAGGAAGTGCTGGTGGCAACAGGTTGTTTGGTTACTGGCTCTGCTTTGGGTAGGTTTTACATTGCACACATCTCCGCACTACCTGATTGATGCCTTCCTTAGGTGTGTTACATACCACCACTATCTGTCCTGTGCTATTTTTTTCTAGTCCTCTCTCCTCAGGGAGGAATGTGTACCATAATACTATGTTTCAGTAGAGTTTCTTGCTTAAGTCTACACCATGGGACACACTGAAGCTCTGGAGGTCTCTTATCCAAACCCTTGCTCAGAGCAAGGCTAGCTTCACAGGGAGATCAGGTTTTTCAGGGCCTTGTTCAGGCACATTCTGCATATCTCCAAGGATGGAGTTTTCACAACTTCCCTGCGCTGTAGGCCTGCTTCATCAAGTAGGATGATCCTTCTTTATAACTTTAAATGATTGGTGCTGATCCAGGTTTTAGGTCTTTACAACAGAGGATGCTATTCATTGCCTTTGGGGCAGGTTTGGGCTGCTTGAGTAGAAGCAGATGAAGGAAGATTCTCTTGGCCTGACAGCAAACCTCAGTTTCAGGCCCAAGAAACTCGATCTAAAGAGGTTTCCACAAAGGCGAGCCTTAGGCTACCTGGCAGAGAGAAAGAGGCTTCTGCGGGGAATTGTTCAGAGTACCTCTGAAGCTTCTCTTTTGAAACGCCCTCAAGAAGTGCTGGTCTATATTCACTGATAACGACAGGCATGTAGGAGGATTAGCTTCCCCTCTGCTTCCTGTGTGCATCCTCTGTGCATGAGCCTTTCTACCATTAAGCCTGAAATTTGCACCCTTTTTTCTTCATCTGGACAGAAAACTAAGGAGATCTGGAAAGGCAATGGGGAGAAAGGTGCTGCTGAAGGGCAGTGATTCAACAGCTTGGATTTGTATACAGTAATGATAATGCTGATAATTCACCAGCCCTTCAGCTCATCATCCTGTGCATAAGTTGTGACTGTCCTTCAATAGACTTGGGAATTTGTTGAGATAGATAGAGCAGTATGTGCGATCAACCACTGTTTTTCATTGCCTGGGAGCTCGAAAGTCTTGGTCTTATAAGGGATCTCCCGGCCAAAATCCCAAATCTGCTGCCTTTACACCTGGTGGCTCTCCTCTACAAATACAAATGTATTGGTGGTTAAGATCTCAAAACAGTCCATCAAATGCATCCACACATGTCAAAGGAAAAGCAGACTGGTGATCAGTTAAAAGACTTGCTAGACTGTGCCCCGGATTCCCACATAGTCAGACCTTGGTGGGTAGCAGAGAAGAAAGGTTCTAGGTGGAAAGGCTCCTAAAACCCCTTCCTCAGCACCAAGAGCTGTAGTCTGAACAGTCAAGCAGCAATGACAGTAGATAGGGAAAGACAAAAAATTAGCGATTGCCCAGACCAAGCATGACTCCATCACTTCTTCACCACACCATGAAAAAAAATACCAGAAGCTTCCCCAGCATTTTCCTTTCACATGCAAGCATCATGCTCTGCTTGGGGATTGTCATCGGCTGAGGAGCCACGTGGTGCAGCAATCCCGGTGGTGTGCTGCCCAGCTGTGGTTCAGGCCCCTCCATCCTGGGCAAGCTCCTGGCTGGGAGGACGTTGCAGAGGTGTTTGCTACATCCTCTTTCAACTTCATCTGTGCTTAGTTTTTCTGGCAGATAGGGCTGAACCTCCTAACTATTCATTTTGGAGGAAAAAAATTAATTTGTGTGCAATGGCAAGACACTGCCACAGGATGTTTCATTTTTCATGCAATGCTTGCTTTGGTCCTTTGCTCCATATTGGAATTCGATGTTGTAAGGAAAAATCACGAGGTGCTGCCACTTTATTCGAAAATGTTGCGGGTCACACGAAGCTAGTGGGGTACAGGTACTCCTAAAAATCCACGCATGCCTACAGGTTGCGGGGTGGCTGGTGAGCCCCTCTCAGACTGCCAGTGCAGCAGCGTCCCCCTCGGTATAATGCTTCTCTTCTGCTGCGCTTGCAGCCTAGCTTCCCAAGAGAGCAAGGCTTGTGGGGTCTTGCTTCGCATGTGTGTGAAAGAAAGTCCCTGACAAACATCTTTCAACATTTGGCAGATTTCAATCAAATTTGTCAGTAGGGTGGAGATCTCAGCAACTTTATGTTCTTACAAGTTTTGTGAAAATAAACAGCCAGGTAAAGAGGAGACAAGTCCTCGTTGATATTCCTACTGTGGGAAAGGCTAAAGTAGGAGCTTGTATCTCATTACAGCATCTGGATGGGAGACACAAAGCTCCAGGGTTTTCCCTGGCTATGGAGCTATTTGTTTATTTCCCCATCCCAAGTCAAGGCGAAGCACTGCATAGTGTGAGGTGGAGCTGGGGCTGGTTTCCCATCTGCAGTAAAGATGGCAGTGCTGTAAGTACCACACTTCGAGCTCAGTCAACACGCGGCCTCTTTCCAGGCCCCTCTGCATCTCTTCTGTGTCCGCTGTGGCAAAGGCCGGTTCATGAAGTGTGTGCATGTCTCCCTTCTGGCTGCTGGCAAACAAGGACTTTTTTTTAAAAATGGAGCACAAATGCTTACCCAGAGTCAACTGTCTCTGGCCTCCTGTCTGCAGAATCTCTTTTATGAAGTAAATGTTTATGCTTTCAGACTCCCTCTAGGCCTGTATAATCATTCAGCACATGGCTGCAGGATAAATCTGTTCTTGCAGTTAGCAAACGAGTAAATGCATCCTCCAAAATCCTCAACGAAACCACGAGAATTGGAGGGAAACCAAACCAAAACATTCTTCTCATTTAGGCTGTTAGAGCTGCTGGGAAACTGGATATTTTGCAAAGGAACTGGCTTTTTTCCCCGCTTCACTGCTTTTTTTTTTTCCTTGAAGTCTGCTGCAATGGAATGAGTGAATTATTTCCTGGGGCAGCTGCTGTGTAACATCCAATACTTTATTCTTTGAGCTCATAAAAATAAGTGCATCGAGAAGAAGAAAGTGGCAAGTTGCTCAGCGTTCCAGAGGATCAGGCGGCTCCAGAGATTTCATGTTTGTTTTCTTGGCATGTGCTAGACATGTCCATCTTTTTTCTTTCAGCTTCTGCAGGCACCACCTGCCCCTTGTTCTTCTTCAAAAATAGATGAAGTAAATCTGAGACATGGGGCCTCAAGGGAGTGCCTGGGGAAGGAGCGGAATAGAAAACAGTAGGAAGAGAGAGAGGCTTGTATCTCTCTTCAAGGGATGGAGATGATAGATATAAAAAAGCCTTAAATGTCTGAACAGTTGGTGAAAACTGTCAGCCATCACACCTTACTTGTGTCACATACCTGTACAGGCAGATTTCCATCCACAAGTTAAAGGAGCAGCCATTATATAAATTTATGGCCTCAGTCCCTTTTACAGCTGCATTCCTCTCCAAGCCGTGCAAGGCATCATGGTCCTGCAGCAATGGCCAAAGCTTAGGGCAACCAACTGGCTGTGCAAAATTGCTTTGCTCATCTCACAGGATCTCTGATGCAAGCTGTTGGGGTGGAAAATGCAGTTCCTTCCCCCTGGAAATGGAGGTTGAGCAGGCACTAGCTGAGGGTCTTTGCCGTGGGGTCTGAAACATCCAAGCTCACCGTGAAGGGGAAATCTCACTCTCACTTCTGCCAGCGAGGCAGGCTGGAGGGAAGGGGAAGGTGTAATCAGCAGGCTGGGGAGACCAGTTAAGGTGCACAGAAAAGGAAACCAAGGGCTGTGTGAATTATGCCTCCCCTGCTCCGCAGCGCATCAAAGTCAGCATGGCATAAACTAGGGCTTCCTTTTCTCTGAGGCACGCTTCACCACAGGCTTCCTATCATAAATGGTATTGCAACATGCCCATCCTAACAAATAGCAGAGAAAAGAGCAAAGCAGCACTTTGGATTTGAGGTCTGCTTTTAAGCGGCTTACACCTAAGAGGCGCCCGCCCGGAGGGGGCTGCCTGGGAGCCAGTGCCAGTGGGGTCCCATGCCATGGTGCTGCTGGGAAGCGCCGTGGGCAGGGGACCGGCATGCAGCGCCCACCCAGGGCAGCATCCTTCACCTCCTCCCCTCCCTCTTTGCAAGTGGCCACAGCATCAGCTGAGGCAAAGCTGTGCAACTTGTGAAAGTCCACGTGGCTACACTGATTCACACTCTCCGAGGATGCGGCCTGTCCTCACTGCCTTTCTAGCTGGTCTCCAGATCAATGTTATCTTAGGGACTTCGGACACCTGTGCACAGGAAGCAGCTACATGCTGCAGCTGATTGCACTTCAGAGGAGCACTTGCAGTCCATATTTCTCCGCTCCTTGAAATATTGGAGTGGTCTCTGCTATTTCATACATTTAATGCAAAAAAATCATTCCCTCCTGCTTCATCTTAGAGGTAGGTGTGGCAGAACACATGCTTGGGACCTTCTTTTGGCAGTTGAGGAGGGAACAAAATATCCATGGATCTCTTTCATCCATCCTGTGCTGGTTTAAAGGCCCCTGATACACCCTGATATCACTGGGACCTTCTTGGGTATAGAGAAAGATGAGTGTGAGACCCTATCAGTGTGTGGGGCAGCAGCAGGGTGTGCATTACATTGCGATTCCCACAGTGTATGATTTGTGACCCCCCCAGTTAATCTCTCTGCTCCTCCTCTTCCCATCTGTGAAATGAGACATCTCTTTGCCTTTGGAGAAGGCTCTGAGATACGTGGAGGATCAGTGCTTTCCTCATTGGTAAGTACTTCTGTTTCTGGCTGACTTCTGGGTTTACTGGTGTCAAATGGTATTTAGTATTTAGTATTTTCCTAGTTATCTGTGGAGGTTGGGAAGAGTGAGAAGGATATTACTTGAGGTGAAAGCAATCCTGTCTATGGCCTTCTAAGGTCATGTCTCAGAGCACATTAAGAAAATGTACAGACAGAGACTTCCTGGCCAGTATATTTGCCTCCTTATAACAATGTGTGTGAAGTGTTTTGAAGAAGGAAAATACGGAAATGACAAAAGTGATGAAATCAATAAATTAGTATCATATTAATAAAAAATCACTTCATCCACAGAATGAAGGTTTAGACAAACATTAAATAGGAAAGAAAGTCGCCTGGGAGGGAACCAGTGCTGGAATTAACTGTAACCAGATGAGAAGTACCATTATCTTTCTGAACAATGTGCATATATCTCCAGCAATAGTCCAAAGTGCTGCCACTTACTGTAATGCTAGCACAATTGTTGAGGACTCTGCTTTGGCAAGCTATAGTCTTTTTTAATTATAAAAGGGCAAATTCTTATATGATGGGAGGGGTATGCAATGAGACATACACATTTTTTAAATTAAGAAAGTCCTTTCTTCTCCTAATGTGGGAGGAACTCAAAAAGACAAACACGGAAACTTTCTGTTTCTGTGCAAAGTCCTGACAAGCTCTGTAGAGGAATCCAAATTGTCCCAGTGCCTCACCACAGGTCTGCCACTGCTTTACTGCATGACCTTGGACAAGTCACTTACCATCACTGTCCTTTTATCTATATCTCCTCTGCAAAAGGAATAAACTATCCTGAAGCAGATGTTAGACAGTATGCTAAAAGCAGGATCCAGAATTGATTACAACAAGGAAAGTACCATGTTATTACAAGCAGGTGACCTCCTCCAGGACAGAAGCATTACAGTGATGGTCCTTGTAATGAAAAGGAGGTGAAATAATGCAAAGAGGGAGATCAAAGCCTTACCAAGAACACTGTCAGTGAATTGGCATGGGCAGCTGTCAATGGGGGCTGGTTTGGGGATAAAGTCCACTGGTTCAGCATCCTAGTGGACTTCCTAACCACGGTTTGAGTCTCTGTGTGCTATTCAGTCATCCTCCACAAGTAGTCCCATGGACACCGCTGCTGCTCCTGGAGCACAGCACCGCTCCAGATGTGCAGGGTGGTAAGAGTCTCATCCTAAATCAATCTTCAGAACAGGGATAATATGCCAGAGACCTTTAGTGCATTCACTAAAAGTAATAGTTTTCAAATGCTTCCATAAAGTGGCACAGCTGGAGTTTGAAAAGGCATTTATGGCTTTGTGTTTTGCTTCATAAGTAAAGAGCAGAAAGGAATACATGCTATGTATGGCTGTGTTTATAAGAGTGGAGAGATCTGGGTGTGTAGATTGAAATCCTGTGTGGAAGTGTGTGAAGCAAACCAAGTATGTCCTTGGGAATTAAAATAAAAATAACCCATGACCTTTCCCTAATGAGCTGTGTGAAAGGTTGGTAGTGATGGCCAATAGACTGCACTTGTCATAACAGCATCTCATATGCTGTTTCACAGCGGGATTCACAGCAAGAGCCTGATTTCTGCATCCATTTCCAGCATAGCATCCATTCTATGCCCAGTCCTTTAACCACACCCATCCTCGAAGCTACAAATTGCTTTATGTGATATCTGAGTGCTTATGGTATCCCCAGACCCATTTTCTTTAAGTGTGTAGTGTATCCCATCTGGTTTCCTTTCCCCCCTGCATTTCACATGGTTACCTTGAGATTTACAGTACCAGGGCCATGTACAGAGGTGCACATGCCATCACGAGCCTTCTATGCATGCAGCAGTTTGCTCTACGCTGCCAGAGGGGCTGGGGGCTGGACCCTTAGGAAATGTCATGTGGTTGTCCACTAGCTCACAACAGCAAGGGGACAGGGGCTGCAAAGCCTCTCCTCGTGCATCTAATATAGATTAGAGATGAGTATTTGACCCACTTCTACATGTCAAGCAAATCACTGCCAATATTTCAGGCCAGTGTAAGTGAAGGAAATCCATGCAGTCCTTATGAGGCTATTATGCTGGCACAGCATCATTAATAACAGACTTTTTACCTAAACTGCCAATGTGTACTTGATTTTCATTCTTGGTAATAATTTTTTCTCTCTCCTCTCCTCTCCTCTCCACAGCGGTAGTACTTCATAAGTATGAGAACGGTAATAACTGTGGGGCCTCTGGCTTTAAAGTAAATGCTTTCCTCAGTGGGGAAATGCCCTCTGGTTCCATGAAGAGCATGCATACCACACTGAAAAGCAAAACAAACAGTCATCAGAGCTTCCTGCAGAAATTTGGGAACTTGGGTTCTCTTTTTTGTGTGTGTGTGTGTTTCTTTTTAAAGACTGATGAGGTTTAGTAGGGAGGAAAATGGCCAGTGTGAGGGGTTTTTACTGTTTGCTCAGTGTGCCCACGGGAGGGTGTGAGAAGAGGAAGAGCCATCAGGCGCGAGTGCCGAGCGTGAGCATGAACTTGACCCACGCCATTGGAGGTGGATCGTATGCTTGTGGTGGGAGAAGAGCAGGATGGCCACGCCGGTGTCACCAGCGACAGCAGCAGCTCTGCTGGCAGCAGTGGTAATCAGCTGACTTTAAGGAAGCTGAGCAAAGCAGCACGTCGGAGGAAAGGCATCTCTTTTGCTACGTAAGGGGCTGTGGTCCACCCTTGTGCCTCTTTGTTGTGCTTCTGAACGCTTAAGTATATTTGCACTGATGGCACCTAAAAATCCCCAGTTCAGAGGGCAGTTTCATCTTCTGTCAGGCTCTGTCATGTTAGCCAGAGGCACTGTGCTGCCCTGTGTAAGCTGTACATTCACCCTCCGGGTGAGCTCCCCCTCACACCCAAATCCAGAGTGTCTTGTCCCTCCTGGGGCCCTGGGGCTGGTGAGGAAGGAGCTTGTGCCCAGCGAGCCCCACTGGGGCTGGCTCCTGCTGGCCTCCTGGGATGCTCAAGGCCACTTGCCTCTCTGCTGGTGGGACCACAGTGTGCTGTGGCAAACACGAGAAGTTATCTAATAAAGCAGAGCTTATTGGAGAATCAAAGCGAATCCATACAGAAAATGTAGCTTGCCCTAAGTTGTCTGAAACCCAGCCTTTGATGTGGGAGTCTCCCTAGTGCCCCCAGAAGAGTCTTGGGCCTTGGGTTTTCAGCCTGGTGTCCACAGTTCGGTCCCTGGTGCCACCGAGACCCACCTCCTTTGTGGCTGTGCATCCCCCCTGCTGTCCTCTTGGAGCTCCCTCCATGAACTAGCCGTGTTTAGCCAACATGACCCTGCTCACCCAAATCATAGGATTTCAGTGTTTGAGCAGGGGCTGTGTCTAGACAGACAGTTACTCTCCGCTCTCCTGTCTCTTAAGAAACTTCAGTGCAAATGTCTTCTTTGACCTTGCATGTATAATTATTTGTCTTCCCTATAAATAATGGATTTCTTTGTTGCTGGTTGGTGCTGATTCATTAATATTTTGTTACCTCCTTGAGTTTCAAACACACTTAGCATCTTTCCATTCTACTCTTGCACTGAAGCCTTGTTCCTTTACGTGCTTCCTAGCTCTTCTCCTAGCTGATATTTCCAAGTTTTCCACAATCCCATTCACTTTAACTGTAGATCCTCCGCTGACAATATCTGTGCTATCACAGCATCCCAGCTTAGCTTTTGTTCATGAAGAATGGGATGATTTGCAGAGTTTCACCCTGCTCATGTATTCAGACTCCGAGAATCTCCTCTTCACATTCATCACCTTCATATCAAACCCAGGAATCTCAGTTTTGCCCGCTAAGGGAGAAGGAGAAACACTGCAGAGACTTGCAAAGTGGGACCAAACCTTGGGTTTGGGGATGTGCACTTCACATGAGTATTTTCCCAAGGCGTTTAGTAGCAAAGCCCCACAGAGGGCAAACCCAAAATGAATCCGATGAGCATGTGGAGGGTAAATTCCTAGAAGAGTTGCAATAGCATTGGCTCTGCTTCCCAGGTGATAGCTGGCGGTCACGGTTCTTCAATTTTCCCCTTTGAAAAACAACCCAAGTGAGGTTAGCACTGCGGGTCTCGGGTAACCCCTCGCAGAACACGTCTGCTTCTGGGGGCAGGAGCAGCATCTCACGAAGCTTGGTGCAACAGAACTCCAGCTTTGGTTAAGGCCCCCTCGGGCACTCCTCTAATTGAGACGCTCAGTATGGTTAATTAGTAAGGGCGCTAATTGTCCATTTTTAAGTTCTCATCTTTCTCATACAGCAAATTGGCTGGTAGAGAGAAGAAAAGGCACAGGAACTGTCAGTACCTCTCTGCAGACAGCTCGCTGCACTTAAGGAAATAGTCTTTGAGAAGTGCAGTAAATTTACTGTAATCTGCCCAAAGGCACTATAGCGAAGTCAGCACGTTGTGAAAATAATAGCAACCAGTACCCTTTTCTCAGGCAGGACAGGAATTCATAGCATGCTTGTTGAGATGAACTACAAACCTGGCAAGGGCTATACCTCTCAAATGGGATCAAAAGGGCACGGGAAGGGCTGCCCAGAAACAGGGAGGGCAAGCAGGGCACCACACTCTCAGATCCCTGCTTTAGGGGCTTAGAAAGAGCCCTGAATCTGTAATGTTACAATGCACCTCACTAGTGCGGGGAGCGAGGTCCTAGTCCCACATTTGCTGTGAGCCCCCTGCTCCACCCCTCTCCCTGCATCTGGAAGAGCTAGGTGACCCCTTGGGAGGTGGCAAAAAAGGCAGCCGGGTGCTGGGGCTGCCTTTCCAGGGTGAAGGACCCAAGCGTGGTACATGCCAAGAGCCCAGCGGACATCATTTGGGATGGCCCAGGCTCCCCATCCTCTCTGTCCTGGGTGCCTCACCCTCGGCAACGGGCAATCCATCCCTGCCTGCTCTGGGGGCACAGGGGCAGCACCACCACACTGGGCAAAGAAGCCAGAATTGGGTTAAAGTGGTTGAAGCAGAGGTCTCACTGGCCCTGTGCGCCACGTAGCTGTTTACCACAGTGTGTGCGACGCACCCGAATGCCTGTAGCGGTTCACACCTGCTCACACCCTCCTCGCACTGCAGAAACCAGGAAATTGGCTCTTCCTGACTGTTTGCGGCGGTGCCGGGGTGTTTCTCCCATTGATGGAGTATTGCAAAACCACACAGCACTCTGCTGCTCCCCTGGGAGTTAAAGGAAGCTGAATTTTTTCTTGGCTTCACTGGGATCAGCACGAGACCAATACACAGAGCATTAGGGATGTCTACCCTGTGATGCCAATGAGTTCAGGCAGATCTTGAGCTGCTTCTCCTGGCAGGTTTTCCAGCGGCAGGCGGCCCTCCCAGCTTCACCCCACATGCAACCTCGTCCTGCACAGAGCCTGCCTCTGCTGTTGGCAGCTGCCTGTCCCAACAGCTCATGCCTTGACTGGGGAACAGGGCATGCTGAATGAGCTACTCAAGTCCACTGAGTCCTTAACCATAATTGCTACGACAAAAATGATTTTCAAACATTTAAATTCATTTAAAACCTGCTATATTTTTATCATCTTCTTTCTTTGATCACCCACTGCATACATCCTAAAATCCAGCCTCCTGCAAGGCCTGCCTACCTTTTTTATGTTGCTAGTAAGACTTCTGCAGCCTCTCCCTCCTTTTGCATCCCCAGTGTTTCTGTACAGTGAGAGAAAGACAAGGCAGAGGTGGAGTGGGGATGCAGTGCCTGTACTGCCCTGCCAGGGAGCTGGGAGGCACCTAAGGCCGTGCCTTGGCACAGGTCTGCCCTGGTAGGGGTTACTCTAGCTGGACATCCTCATGCCTCAAATGGCTGTGCTACAGCAGCAAGCAGAGCCAGGTTTGATTGCCAGTGGCAACTGCTAATCAGATGTATCCCCATCAAGACACGGGATTTCCTCCATCCTGTGTCTTGCTGCTTACTTGGGCTCTCCAAGGCTGTTGCTGTCTCCCACAGTGTGTGCAGCCCCGATCCCGTAAACTGTCCAGCTTGGAAATCCCAGAACTAACAACTGGAAGCAATGAATACTTGGTACTGAATACTGCTCACTGGGTCCACGTCCCTGCTCAGGCTGCTGGTGGCCAGCTGGTGGCTGGTTCCCATCATCTCCAGGGATGGTGGGAACAGATCATTTATTCCTGCTTCTCCTTATGCTGAGGTGTTGGTGGGCTGATCTGGGGTGAGCAGTGCAACACTCTCGGTTCGAGATGAGCTGTGTGAGAGCGGGACAGTGCATGTAACCCGCTGCCAGACGGGTAGCCTGGTGTCTTGGGAAATAGTCTTCGTTTGGTGTCTGCAGCTGGCTGGCTGGTCTGAAATGCTGATGTTTGCATTGTTTACAGGAGGCCCCAGCTGCAGATTTCAATTTCCCCAGATTTAGGGTATTTTGGATCTGTGGCTTTGGTTTGGCCTCTTGTTCAGAGGCGGGGACCAGTTGTTTTAAGTGGAGAGTTGAGTTCACATGATAAATCTGCTTTCCACGGTATTGGGCAGTAGCTGGATTCATCCGGTGTCTTTGTGTACAAAATGCCTAGATTTCAAAAGCTGTTTGTTCCATGAGCTATGGAATTTAAAAAGCCCTATTTCTTACAAATTTGTGTCCTTTATCTTCTGCAACGCCACTGAAACAATCCCAGTTCCTCCACCATATCCCCTATGGCTTCCTCCACCACTTAGTATCTTCAGCTCCTTTCCAAGTCCCCGCCTCCCTCTAACTTTCAGTTGTCTTCCACCTTATTACTGCTGTAACCTCAGCTCTTTTCCATGCTCCCATCTCCTGGATCGCAACATCCCCTGGTACCAACCATGACCTGTTCCCTTGGGAAATCTGGCTGAAAAGTAAAATCAAGGCTAAGCACTTTAACTGGATCAAAATTGTATTTTTACAATTTCTGCAAATGCAGCAGAGTGGATTTTACTAGAAACTACGCACACTTCAGAAACCTTTGCAAGGCCAAGCACTGCCCAGATCCAGTGCCGCACCACTGCAGCAGGGGCAGAGCATCCTCTGCCATGTCCAGACCTCAGGCTGCAGTGTCAGGCTACCATCAAGCTCACCTAAAACCATGCTACCAACACCAGAGAGTGTTCCTGCATTTTCCCTGGTTCACGTGCCCCAGAGTGCTGTGTGAGCAGTCCTGCAGCCATGCTGTGTGTTGGAGCAGCTCGCCGGTCCAGATGGAAATGAATGACTTAGTGGGGCAGGGCTCAGTCTCTGGAGGGTTGATGAGCCAAGGCAATTCACCCCACAGCTTCATGAGCCCTCAGTCTGACACCAGGCAGGTGGCAGGAAGGTATGAGCAGAGATGAGAGGCAGGATAGGACCATAGCTTTCAGCAGTGATGTTGTCTTAAGTCAGTGTTGGGCTGACTGTGATGCTTGTGTCCCAACACACGCTTCATCCCAGCAAATGTGGGAATGACAAGTGCTGGGTGCAGTAGGCTAATATGAGCTTCATGCCTGGGGGGAGGAGGAGGAGGAGGAGGGGAGGTCCACCCCTTTTGATGCCAGTACAGGGGTAATGTTCAAGCAGCACAAACTCCCTCCCCAGAGCACGGGAGGCCACCGGACTGTAAATAAGCTACTGCATCCTATCAGACCCATGCCGTGTCACCAGACATCAGCCCTTCTCTGTTAATACTCTCTGTTCCAGAGCAGATTTCATCAGTGCCACTGGATGCCTGTTTCCTCTTTCAACAGAAGACACCCAAGTTAACCCAAATCCCCACAACTTCCATTAAGCAATGCTATCATATTAAAAGAAAACAAACTAGGGGGAAAAAAAGCCCAGTTCTGGCAGTTTGCATCAAGATATGAAGACAGATTTCCAGACAGTTGTGTGCACAGGGGCTGCAGAGCGATTTGGTGTACAAGCCAGTGCTGTCAAAGTGGGAGGCAACGGTGTCAAAACTATTGATGACGGGAGCTGTGCTCACACAAGGGAGCAAACCCTTCCTGGTGCAAGTCCAGGTGCCTCAGAAATGTTCTCAGCCTATATCTCTTTCACTCAACTTTGGACCAACTTGTTTTTTCCTTTCTGCTTCTACAAACCACGGCAGGCTCATCCAAAAACCTGTCATCCTTTTTAACAAAAGGGTGAAATAAACATCCCAGCATCATTCTCGGCAACCTGCCACAGAGAAACTGCTGCAAGATATGACAAGACGAATACTGCCTTTAAATGCGATATGGAGAGGAAACGAATGACGCCCACTTGGAAGAAGCAGCATTGGGGCCCTGCAGAGCTGATCTGCCAGTGGCAGGACAGGGTGCCAGCATGGCAGCAGGCAGGGGAGGGCTGGTGGGGTCACCTCCCTGGCACAGCCCTGGCTGCTTTCCCTGGGAAACAGCATGCGCTCCTTGCGACCCCAAGGGTCCGTTGGTCACCCTGCGGGCCCCATCTTGGCCCTCCCTGTCAAACCAGGATGAATTTCTGTTGGCCTGGGCAGATAGCACTGGCGGGGCTCTCCCAGATGGTGTGGAGACAGCATCAGGGCAGCTGCACCTTGTTTTGTTAAATTGCCTATAAAAAGGGCAATGCCTAAGGCAAGCTGAATTTAAATTAAAAAAAAAAAAAAAAAAGGTAATGCTAGTGGATCTAGACTGAGGCAAGAGGAAAAGGCTGACTTTAAACTTGCTAAAGAAAACTGGTAAGAGAAAGAGGGCCTGTGGGGAAATAAATGCACTAGGGGGGGATGAGAAGAAAGCAGGGTGTGCGAGGCTGTCAGTCTGGAGGCCTTTGAGCCTCCTAAGGGCTGTGCAGGTGCCCCGTGCCCAGCTGCTTGGCCTGCAGGAGTTTGGTGCAGAGCTGTATCCAGGCATCAGCAGTGGGTGACTCTGGCTCCCGGGGATGTGGTTTAGGGGGTGGTCTGACTGCTGAGCTCTCCACCACGTTACCCTGCTTGGGTCCGCTCTGTGCTGCGCTGCTCCTTCTAAGGCAACAGCACAGCATGTGAAATGCACTGAAATGTTGCCATTTAAAGGTGATCTATGGTTTGTCCTTCTAGTTCTTCGCTTTTAAAGCTTCTCACTGCCAGGGACCCACCATAAAACACAAAAATATAGCATGCTCTTCTTGGAGAGACTTGAGTTATTTCGACTCAGTGTCTCTAATCTCAAAAGCACATCAGAGAAATGTATAAAGGATGTAGTCTTTGCCCCAGAGATATGATCTAAACATAGATAAAGCATAACTAAAAAGATGACATAACAGGAGACTAGAGGGAAAGGCACTGAGGTGTTATATTGATGGGGTACTGCAGCCTTTGCTAAGTTTATGAAGACTAGCGATGGTGATTCTGTGTGTAAGTGTCTATGCACATATGCACACACGTGCATATGTGCATATACAACCATTACTTTAGCTCTAGTTGCTAAAAATTCATCCCATAAATAATTTGAAGAGAAAAAGTCCTTAGTGATGCTTGATGGTCAAAGGAGATGAAAAGAGGATGGAAGAGCAGGAGTTTTCCATGGCCACCTTGTTTCCCCTCTGAGCCCTCCAAATGCTGCTCAGCTCTGTGTGCTGAAATGGCACCTCACACATACTCTTACATGTCTTCCATGAGCTTGAGACCCTGTCTCTACCGGTTCATTAGAGGGCATTAGCTGCACTGATGGTAAAAATGCTGCCTGGGACATGTAAATCTTTGGCTTTCACGGTACCTGTGCTTAGGTTCACTAGCTCACAGCAAACCTTGGGTAGCTCTTATAACCACGACTCATTACAAAAATATTCTTATTGTCTGGAGAATGGGGATAATGCTTGGTTATCTTTCTGCCAGGAGTTCTGATAATTAATTATTTAGTCTTTATAGCGCACTTAGATATTTGGATACCTCTTGATAGAATCACATATCCCCTTAGCTGTCAAACCACAATAGCACCTTTTCAGCCCTACTGGCGATGCAGCGAGAGATAGTAAAACATCCCTACTGCCTGAACACACAGAGTGACTGGCTCTACCTTTATCAAAGTAAACCACAACGGGTTTCACTACTTGAATGAAATAAAGCCTGAAAGGAGATATGAAAAAGAGACAGTGAGGAGATTAATGCTAGGCTTGATGGAAGACTTCCTGGCTGGCTGCTCTTGCCCAGAAAGTCCCTTAGAGAATAGAATTAGTGGGTTTTATGCACAAATTGGCAGCACTTCTTCACCCGATGTCATCCATGTTCTGTGTGCTCTCTTCCTCTCTCATGGGTCTGAATGCTTCGTGTTTGTGGTTATGTAGCCTGGGTCGCCCTTTCTTTTGTGGCTGCGTGGATGGGTTCCTCTGCAGTGTACTGCATAGGTAGAGCAAGGTGGGGTAAGTGGACGATACTAAAATGTCACCGCCTGTCTGGATGGGGGTGCGTGGGAAGGGCTGTGGGAAGGCTTATAGCCTGGATGTGAATCTGCAGTGCTCGGAAATCCAGTTCAGTGGCACCAAGGGACATCCCCGCGGGCACTGCTGCTGTGCGCGCCCAGGCAGCCTGTTTTAGGCAGAAGGTCAGGCCGGGTGCTGAAGGAGCCAACCTGAGTCACTTGCTCAATTATCTCTAGTCCCTGTTAGCAAATGGTGATGATGCAATGCTCCTCACTCCTGGCCGTAAGCCATGGCAGTATGGTGCCACCACAGGGGACCTCCACTTTGTGCTGCCATGTGGTACTTGGAGCAAGGCAGGCTGTTTTCTCTCTTAGAACAGGCACGAAATGGCACATCAGTATTTTGAAGCAAAGTTGGATTTCAGTGCAAGTCAGACTTTGTGAACTTCAGCAGACCTGAGTTTGATTTAGTATCCTAAATTCAGGGATGGATCTGTTCTGGACCTTATGATAATTTCTGTTCCCTGTTTACTCTTTGGATGGATTGGATAAACTGAGATCATCCTGATTTTACCACTATAAAGAGGCACAAAATGTGAAGCTTTTCATCCAGACTATGCAGAACAGACTTTGATGTCTTCAGATATATTGAAACGCAGCTTTAATCTGTTTCTGGTTTTGCAGAATTATAGGCTAACTGACCTTGCATAAACCCAATACCCAAACTCTTCATCTCATCTTGGTTTCCATTACCTATCTTAAAAGTGGGATTTTTTAAACTCACATTAAAGTACAGCTTCAATTACATCCTGTTAATAACTAATCATTTAATTATGACTTAGTGCAAGATCCCACCCCACCAAAGATTGGCATTTAAAGGATTACGCCTGCAGGGGTGAGGACAGTTTGGTTTCAGAGCTGTATCTCCTTGGTGTGACTGCTCCTGACGGATTGTGAACAAAATTGTATTGTGAAATACATGTCCTTATTGGAATTGCTGTTAACTTCATAATTGCTCCGTAATTACTAAAGAGAGAGTATCTTACACTTCTGACAGCCAGGTGCATGTATTGCTTAATCTGTCTCCATTATTGACTTGGCTCAGTTCCTGCGGGTGCTTTCCTATTCTCTTTCAGTTGTGCAATACCAAAACTGACTAAATGGCGCATCTGCTGTTTTGTTCCTGCTTCGGAGTTAACAACAGGAGCAAACAGAGGTGAACTCTGGAGAAGCTGAAGAGGCTGGTTGGCCCCGAGCTGGGAGCAGGGCACGCTGCTCCTGCCGTAAGCTCCTTCCTTGGCCGGAGGCCGTGCTGCCTGCCCTGTGGCAGGGTCCACGCAGGGCAGTGGGGAACAGAGCCTGGCTCAGACGGATCACTCCTCCTGCCCTGCAAGCACAAAATACTGCAGCGTCTCGACAGGCAGCATCGCCAGGAGCTGAGAAGGCCACCAGGAAAGAGGTCAGGGGTCTTTCTTCTGGACATCTTCAGGCTGGAACTTGGGTTTAAAAAAGTTTCATCTCCAACTGTGATTAAGAGTGGGACAGCAATGAGATAAACAGTGAGTTGTCAGCAGCTTCAGAAGTGATTCCTGCCCTGGGGGAAGTGCCATTCGTCTGTTCTGCTGTATACTGGGTCAGAGCTTATGCTGAAATATTGCAGATTGTCAGCTTTGTCTGTGGCTTTGGGAATATTTCAGTGGCCCTCGCTGCATGCACTGGCATTCTAATAGAGCTTTATGAAAGGGCTTTTTTGGTGTAATCCGTCAACAGATAAGCCCCAGGGAGAAAGAGAAGCAGAATCCAGCTCCTCTCCCAAGAGAGGCAGCAATGAAGATGCATGCATTAAGCATCCTGCTCTCCCTTTGGTACACCCAGCATAGCAGGGCCTTTAAGGATCTCGTCAAGCACAGTGCTAGGTGAATGGGTGTCCTGCCTGACAAAAGCTTTTCTTAATAATGTTTTCACTTACATGTTGAGAATAAAGTTCTTGTCTTGTCCCTTCCTATATCTTTTTTTCCAGAGGAATAAATGTTTCTGGAATACGTGACCAAGGAACAAGAATCTCATGGGGGTATTGTCAATTTTTATTGACTTCCCAGTAGAGCAGAAATCAGTGAAACAGGTTACTACAGATATAACTTGCTTGTTACGCATGTGACAGCCATGCAAAGCTCTGACCAGGCAATAATTTCTCCCAGGACCGATGTTACACCTCCGAGGCCACCAGCAGTCTGGTTCCCACACAGCAGGAGTCCACGGCGGGCTGCAAAGCACCCCGGTCCATCCGCAGCAGTCCCCCTTCTCTTCTAACCAGCCCACGTGCCTGCAGGGCTTGGAGGGTGCTTTTATTAGCATCCAGCTCCGAGCGGCTGCCACTCCAGGGCCGTGCGTGCCCAACACCTTTGTTCCTCACAGCCCAGGCTGCCCGTGGCCTATTTTCTAGGCTCATTGCTGGAAACTCTTGCATCTCGGGCTGACAAACTGGCTTTGTGCTCTCCTCCACCAGGGAGATGGAGTCCCCCTTGGGCTGCAGAGACAAAAATCACCTCTTTTTGAAGATACTTCAGTGTCATCTTTCTCTTCAGTCACTGTTTCAAGGTCAGATGGTGCCAGCATTGCTCCCTTGTCCTCAGTGGACTGAAAGCATACGAAGCATGTGGCTTCTCCTGCCTTTTTCTCAGTTGTCTGCCTATCTATGTAGAGTAGAAGTTGTCTCTCCAAGAGCAAAGAGTGTACTTTGTATTATAACAGGTGAACTTTTCAGCTGCCACAGCTCCCCTTTGCCCATTTCCTCCCTTGCTAGTACTCTTTTTCTGCTGAGAAACCTTTTAGACATGAGAGAGACAGCGAAATACCAACGTGTTTCAGGAGGCCCTGCAAAAGACCAGAAGGGGGAATTTTTAATTGCAGAAAACTGTTGTGTCTTCAAGGCCTTGCAGTCGGTGCAGTTCTAGGAAACGCTTTGAACTGGAGAAGGATATGAGATTTTTTTTGAGTGACTCATGCTTTTTATAGATTACCAGTTTCGCAGCCTTGGAGGCTGATAAGTCTGTCCACAGAGCAGGTGCAGCAAGTGCCCTGTGGAGGCCTTAATGTGCACACAGGTAGTTTGCTTCAGCGTTGCTGCAGGGAGACATGGCCGTATGAATGCCCTTGACTTCTCGACCCCGCTGTTGTGCTAGCTGTAGGGGCTCCCAGAGCTTTAGGCTGGACATCCGTCTATATGGGCACAGGGGGAGACCAGAGAGGATGGTTGCATGCCTCTTGATGTAAAATTGCACTCTTAGAGGGAGTGGGGAAGAGAAAGCCTATGTGGGGAGGCTGGAGGAGAGACCTGTGCAGAAGCAGCTGTGTGCCATGGCATGGGAAAATGAATTCCACATGCCCACAGGTACCTTGTGACAGGGACCTGAGTGTGCCCGGGGGGGGGTACTGAGCTCTGCCCCTCAGCATGCCGGGGTCTGAAGGGAAGCCTAAACAGGCTTTACATACAACCCACTTTGTGCACAGTGTGTTGTTACTGCTGGTGTACCTTCCTTTCCAGCAAATTTACGGCTTCTTGTAAGACTTTTGCCAGTAAGTGGAAGTGGAAGGGGTGGGAAGTTGAGGAGAGATGTAAATTCAGCATGACTGTGCTTTATTAAATACAGTTACTAGATAGTTACTGGTTCAGCTTGGGGTTAACACCTGAATCTAAGTGTGACTTTGCAGTAATTCACAACACACTAGTTTTTGGAGCTGCAACACTCCGTCTTCTTTTCCTCTGGTTGTGGCACGCTCCTAAATATCCTCCCTTCAAATACCATGTCCAGGTGCTTTCTACACATACGCAGAGCAAATGTGAGGCCTGTTTTTTCTCCAGGAAAGCATCTTGGACCTTTGGTTCTGTCATCTGCCAGATGAGAGTCAGCTCCTCTACACCTGCTCCTATTCCCAGTCTCCTCTGGAGTGCATTTTCTCCCAGATGCTTTGTTCTCACTGGAAACAAATTTCACGTAGGAGCATTTTTTATAGGGTCCTGCCAAAATTTGGTCCCACAGCTGGGCTAAGTGGTGGCATGAGGGCCCCCCCTCCCCAGGTGCTGTGCCCCATGCCGTGTGGCTCTGTGGGGCGTTGCTGGCTCAGCATCACCCAGCGGTGATGCACCTCCTGGTATCGGGATGCACCTTGGCCTCAAAAAATATAAAAGGCCTCATCCTGCAGACCGACGCAGGCAACTCTTTCTTTATAACTTTCTTTATAATGTTTGGAGGCAGGGGCTTGTGTGGAGGCGGGAGGATGGCACCCATTTGCCACTGCCTCTTGATTACCTTGAGGCAAGTTAGCCAGGTTGTAGATTAACTGTGTGCTAAAGCCCAGCAATTACAGAGCCATTATAGATATGCCATTATGTATATCCTTATGTTTATGACTTCATTCCTTCTTAACCCCATTTCTCAAAGGCAAATACACCGAACATGCAGTGTTCTCGCAGTCCGAGCTGACGCAGGCTTTGTGTGACCTGCAATCCTACTGAACGGGATATGCCCTCCTGCCTGCCCTGCCCGCTATCTGCCCATCCACCCTGGGTCTTGGGAGGACGCCTGGGACTGAGAGACCTTGAAGAGATGCCCGTCGGTGCTGCTGGGCACAGGCTGCGGTAGCAGAGGGCCTCGCTCATGCTGCCTGCAAGCACCACACGCTTCTGCGCTCCCCACAAGCTCAGCCGGGAGCTGCCTGCACTGCCACGGTCGCCGGGGCTCAGCTCTGCCGGGGCTTGCCAAAACCAAAGCAGGGCTTGGTGTCGGGATGGAGGGCACGAGAGCAGAAGCTGTTTTGCAACTGCTGAGTGCTGATGATGGAGAAAGAGGGGACTAAACACCCCCTGGGCAGAGGGAGAGCAGGGTGGAGGCTGGATCTTTGCATCCTACCCACTGAGGCTCCCTGCACAAAAGGCAGGCAGAGCGTGGTGCCGGGATCGGCAGGCACACCGTGGAGGTGTTTTGTTTCCCCTTTGTCTGCAAGCTGGGAGCCTGTGTGCATGTGATATGGCTCAGGCCGATAAGGAGAATAGCCACCTCTTCTCCCTGCTCTCTTGCCAGCATGCCCGCCGTCTTGAGGGCAGGCTTGCTGCAGGCTGTTGGGAGCAGGGGCAGACCCCGGCCTCGCAAGGGGACAGGGGCACGCTGGTGCATGGGATCATGCTGCTTGGCTGTCGGGGGAACCAGTGCACATCAGCCTGCAGAGCTGCTTCCAGTGTTTTCTTATCAGCTGGCCAATTTCTCTCTTAATGAACACATTATATTGGTATGGCTGTTGAATGAATGCAGAAAGCATTGGGAAATGCATGTTGACTTCTGGACAGCTAGAGATTCAGCGTGGTTCACAGAAACACCCATAGCTGAGAAAGTATTCATAAAAACAACCAGCCGCTTGCGCTAGCTTAACACTTCCACTTCTGGCTGGGACAAGGAAGTGCCAGCTCCTCAGGAAAACAAGTGGGCAGGCTCACTCAGGTGTATCATCTGAACTGTAGGAGGAATTTGGCTTCAAAACATTTCTGATTCAGCCTGAGGAACCCATTCCCTCAGCCCTTGCGCTGGCTGCGAGCGGCTCAGGTCAAAACCCCCAGTGACATCAGGCAAGGGACTTTCGACAGGCTTGGGGGAGTGGGAAGGAGAAAAGGGGAAAGATAAATCCAGACCCAGATTTTGCAACCCTTTTCAAAACCCCCATCAAAACCCAGAGCCAAACATCACTGAGCTGGGGGATACTGTGAGTACAAAGTTTGCCTCTCAGGCCTGTCTCTCACGCTCTTCGTTTTCTCCGAAGGTTTGCCACTGAGGTTGCAAGCAGAAAATAAACTCGATGGCATCGACCTCAGCAAGTCTCTGTGCACGTGGCAATGGCCCCATGTGTATCAGCAGGACTGCAGTGCTCAGGAAAAGCAGTTGTGGCACAGGCCGAGGCTGGGAGCCACTGGCGAGCCCTGGGCAGGGGACCTGCACTGGCTGTGTTAGTGCCAAGCTCAAACCACGGCTGTGGCTAGAGACGTAGCCAGGGCAAGGTGAGGGGGGCTTCAGAGAGGCATAGCTCTTTGGGAAATCCTCCATCCTTCTCCCTGGAGCTGTGCACTGCAGCGGGTGCAGGCTAGCAGATGTTTCACTGATGGTAGCCTTCTTCTACGGTTTCAAATTGCCAAGTTCCGACCTTCTTTCTCCCTTCTCCCCTTCGCAACTAAAAAAAAAAATCCATCCACTCCCTAATGTTTAGAGAGTTTTGGGAGGTGCAGAGTTAACAAGGTGGATTTTGAAACAGACAGAGTGTCGCTTGAGCTTGAAAAAAGCAGAAAATCCAGGACTGAACACTGAGTGCAGCCTTCCTGCGGCACATCCTCACCTACATCAGGGCACCCCGCTGTCAGAAGGAAACACTCCCGCCCAAAGCATACACTGACACCCTCTCCCTTTGCAAGCAGAATTAATCATATTTATGTGCCATATTCCATTTTAATTTTTATTGCACAGTCCAAGATTAATGGTTAATGTAGTACGTCTCCCCATCTCCACTCCCATTACAATGGAGTGCTTTGAATAACTATTAACTTCGCGGTTAACCGAAAGAAAATTGTTAATCATCTACAAGCTTATGTTGCATAAAAATAATTCTCTGTAACCTTCTCCCAACTGTGGGAGAGCCCTTTCCTCAACGCTGACCTTCAACAACACCTGGTACCTGCAGCCTGCAAAACACAGAATATCATACTACATGGGCTTATCTGCTAGCCAAGGTCATAAACTACGTGAACCAGTGGAGCGCAACTTATGTTTCTTGGTGTGATGTTGATCCAACATCCAGTTCTCCTGCTAGCAAAGATACGGTTCTCTGGGTCCTCAGAAAGCACCTAATGAGCGGTTTTGGTTTGGTTTTTTTTAAATTTAGCAAGTTAAGGCTAATCTGTGGAGTGCCGGGTGTTGCTGGGACACACGCTGTGACAGTACAGCCTGTCCTTCCCCCTGCACAAGACGTGCGCAGACCGGCGCGTGTGTGCACGCTGCGGTTCAGCGGCAGGGTTAGGGCTGCCTGCCCTAGGGACCAGCTCTCGTCCAGGCATCGGAGATGCGGGGCAGGGGGGAAGCCCCTTGTGAATTAGGCATCCCCCCGTGCAGAAGAGCCTGCTGGCACCGCAGGTGCAGGGTGGCGGCTTCTGCTGCTTTCTGCCTCCCCGTGCAGCCGCTGCAAGCGGCCGAGTTTGGCTGCAGAGGTGCAACCTCCCTGTTGAGCGATTACATACAGGAGGCTTGCATCCAGCCATTCAGGAAATAAATCACCGCCTGTTTGTGAAGTAGGAGGGAAGCACTTGGGACAGTGAAAGATTAGACTGTAAGCCTCAGAAAACTCCCCTTCTGGCTGTAAAGATGGGCTGCGGATGTTGTGTTTTTTAGCTCTTTAAATGATTATTTCTGTGCCAGACTTATTAGGCAAGGTATTGTTGGGATCTTGGCAAGGAGATAAATACGGCTGCAGGCTTCGCAGTCATTCCTCTCCGCATCTGGTCACTGTCAGGCCTTCAGCTAATAGGCCGAGGACTGTGTCCTACAGTAAACAGCCTCTGCAGCTGCTAGGGGCTAAATGTAACTATATATTGCTCCAAATACAAACAGTTCCACATTAGGCATTGCGTGTCCTCCCCCGGCACAGAACTGCAGCCATTGACCTCGGGAGCCTGCACTGCATCAGCTTGCTCTGGCTTCTCCTTGGCGAGCAAATCCCGTCTCTTTTTAAGGCTGTGGCTCTCGAAAGTGAGCGCAACAACCCCAGCTCGGGTCAAGTTGAACGTGGCCAAGCACTGTGCAACCTCCTGCAGACGGTCTCAGCGCTGAACGTCCAGGAGCCACGGGGTGGCCGAGGCAGGAGTCTGGCGAGGAAGGACTTGCTGGGGACGGGGGGTGGTAAGCAAGGTGGGGAGGAATGGGTGGTCCTGGCCAGCAGGGAGCTGCGGAGGCAAGGGTTTTGGAGGAAGGCACAGATAGCTCCAAGATCTCCCAGGACTTTCTAGATGTCTCTGGCTGGGCCCCCACAAGTGCTCCAGAGAGGTGGGCGAGGGCTTGGAGCTGCTCTTGGCTCTTGCTTGGGCTTCAGGAAAGTTGCTTTGCATGCAAACATGAAGCCCCATGCAGGTGTCCAAGTACCATGCCCAGATCCCCCAAGCAGCATGCTTCCTCCCCTCTTCTTCCTCCCCTGCTTTGAGCTTGTGTCTGCTGTCCAGGGCCGGGAGCAATTTGGTCAAGACTGCTTTAAGCAAGGTGTTTGCTAAACTTCTCTCATAAGAAAGACAAACATGTCTCATCAGCTGGGGCCTTTGGCCACCTCTATAAAAATAAAATCAACTTCCATCCAGTATCTGCAGGAGTGCTCACTTGCACCCGAGGGGAGCCCATGAGTGGAGCGGGTTTGGCGTAGCTGTTTTCTGGTCTGGCCTGTTCCCAAATCGCTGCAGAGGTCCATCCTTCAGTGCCTGCTCGGGTTAACTGGGCAGATGACAGGGTTCAGGGGGGCTTTGCCCCAATGCAGCAGCTGCGTGTCTAAAAGCAATCTCTCCAGAAGGAAGCTTTTCCAAGACCTGGCATCCAACACGGCAGGTGCGTCCCAGGCACCAGCCCCCAGTTTGGAAATTCAGCACTAACCAGGCCCTGCTTAAATACATTCTGATTAATTAAGTGTTAGCCTGTTTACATCAGCCCTCCAGCCTGCTTGTCCACTGCGCAGCACCGCTCGGTGCCGCGGGAAAGAAAGACGCCTTTTGCCGTTTGGCTGACTCCAGACTGGATCAGCTGGCCAGGTGCATGGCCAATTTCCATTGCTGCTTTGAAGCTGAGAAGTATTTTGAAAAGAATAGAGCCTTTAGCCCTGTTAGTAAAAGCCATTTATCTTAGGATGAAAAAGTGCTGGCATGGAAAAATTCCAATGCTATGAAAGTCTCTTTTCCTGAATGTCTTGGATACTTGCTGGATTAGGTTCACTGGTAAGGAGCTCAGAGTCATGAATGTCTCTTTTACAGAAAAGGGCTGCAGAAGGAAAAGGCAAGCACTGGCATGCTTGTAAGTGGGACAGAGCGAGATTCCCCATGGACTAGACATTTCTGAGATTGCTTTTAGAGGTACGGTCAGTACTGCTGCAGCGAGCCGAGGTGGTAGTAAATACCCTATCGTAACCATTGCCGTTACCGTTTCCCAAGGGTATAGTATCAGCAGAATACCTTATGTAAACAAAAGCAAAGCACTATTGGCTTTGCTCTGCACGGCTCTTTAATAACGCTTTGTGCTCCATACAGAGAGCGTCAGAGTGTTTTATAGATGCTAATGAAATTAGCCTCACGATGCTCTTGTGAGGTGAGGATGTGTTATCAGCCCTTTCCCTGGGCTGAGCGTGCGTGTGGTGTAGGACTCCCAGCTGCGTGGGGTGCGCGTGCCTGCGCTTTCCAGCAGGAGACAACCTGGTGGGACGGGACCTTCTGCAGCCCCCGGTCTGCTCCACCATCGTCTCCCTGGCTGGTTTCTGCCGCCTGGCACCGAGGGTGGGTGAGGGAGGAGGTGGCGGTGAGCACGCTGCTGTGTCACCCCCCTGCAAGGCACAGGCTGTCTCCTGGGTCAGAGCAATCTTCCACCGCCCAAGGTCTGATGAGCAGAGGCAGAAAACTCAGATCCTCCTCTCGGGTCGCCCAGGGTGTCTCTGCGGCATTTCAGGACCTTATGTCAGCTTGCAGTGGTTGAGCTCCAGGACTTTTCCTACACGACCAGTGACTCCAAATAGCAGCCTGGATAGTGGGGATGCTGGAGCGGAGCTCTCTCGCTTGTATTGTGCATGGCTATGACCTCTTTGGGTGAAAGACGGGATGTTCGCTGCAGTTTTGCAATGATCCTGCCCTTGTCATGCACAGTAGCCCCAGTTTTGTCACAAACATCAGCAGTGGCCCCAGGGTTGTTATTGGAGCTACCACTGATGCTTTGCTTTAAATAGTTCCTAAGCAAACCTCTCTGTTTGTTTTTCTTGACATGGTACTGACTGGTGCTTTCCAAGAAACAAGGAAAAAAAGCTGGATTCACAGTGATGACTTTGACTCCATCTGGCAAAAGCAAACTGATCTCCTAAATGAGAAAGGCACAGCCACGAAGAGGGAAAGTAAACGGGTCACTGCAAGAAGCAGCCTGTTCCTTCTGACCCAGTGGGGCTGCAAGTCACAAAATCTCACTGGCGCTTGGTTAGAAGATCCCTCCATTTTAGGATTTCCTCTGTCACAAGAATACCAAAGGGCTTTCCAGGTACATCAGATCTGCATATGGATTTTCACAATGGATTTCATAAAGTTTGCTGCACTTTACCCTGCTCTGCTAGGTGAATATTTTGCTTCCAAATCATCATTTGCCTTTCTGGGTTGCATGGCCCATGAAGCTGGTGGGCTTGTGCTCATTGCAGGGGTGAATTCCTGACAGAGTGGACTAGGGAGCAGGGGTGCTGGGGAACTGAAGGAGACATGCTGGGTGCCCCCCCTCCTACCCCCCAGAGTGTGCTACATTCCTCCCGTGGAGTCTGCAGGGTTGTGGTGGCCCGGGAGCTCAGAGGAAGGGCTGACACCTTCCTCCAAGTTGGGCACTGGTGAGGGCACTTGTTTTGGAGCTCTCTGGTGGGAGGTCTGGACTTAGGAGCGGCTCAGAGTGGTACCCTGGAGGTCCGCACCTCTTAGACCAGACAGGGGAGCTACTGTGCATCCTGGGGGAAGAAACTCCTGGGAGCCCCTCAGAGCCTTTCCTATCCTCTCCTTTGCTGTGTTACTGTCTTCTGGCTGGAGGTTCAGCCAGCAGGAGCCGAGAAACCGCCCTGCCTGTGCGGTACTAACGCACAGGCCATTGACAATGGTCCCAGTGATTCAGAGTGGATGAAAAACACCACGCTCGGGCTTGAGCCCCTGTTATGAAATGAAGGGACAAAAATAGCACTTTTTAGCATTGTCTCCATAATCTGACTCCTCTGCATCCTCCTAAAGGTTTGTTGGCTGGTGTCTGCCTGCAGCACTGCCTGTGCTCTGTAGGTCCACAGGGCTCTCTGCCTGGGTGCCCTTGGCCGGCGTTCGGCTGCCAGAGTACAGCTGCCAGAGCAAGAGGCAAATCCCAGCGCTCAGGGCTTCAGCCCCGGTGAGTCACCAGTGTTTGGCCAGTAGTGAGCTCAGGCTGTGGCATTTGGGTAGACCTTTCTGAGCCTCTCCCTCCGACTGCTCATGGGTGCTTGGAGATGCGGTCTGATTTGTCTGGGAATGGGTGTTCAAACTGGGCTTTTCTGCCAGCGGGAAGCTGACTTGGGAAGGCTTCATGTGAACAGCTGTGATCTGCTCAGGTTTAGATCTGAGGCGGGGGGAGTCCTGGTGGGCTCTACCGCTGCTGGCTGCAGCCAAGCCGGGAGAGGCAACAGTACCTGAAGATGCAGTGAGGGCTCCAGGTGATGCTTCCCTCTTCCCTCTTCCCTTTTCCCTCTTCCTCAGCCAGAGGTCTGAACTGGCCTCTCCATCCCTTCATGAAGTGGCCACTCTGACTAGTCCACATCTAAATTAATGAACTTTGCTTAAGGAAGAGGTGGAAATCTAGTCTTGGGGAGAATGCTGTGCTTCGGAGGCAATTATTTTCATGATGGGCAGAGCCAAACCCCATATTGCAACACAGGCTGAAACATGGATGTACTTGAAGGCTTTATCAGGTCTGGATCTAAATTTTGTGACTGGCTCTGTCTTAATGACTGGCTGGACTGTACACTCCTGAAATCCAAACTGTCCACCTCCTAAAGCTCCACCTCTGGAGAGAAGTTGCCAACAGCATTACCTATACACAGCACATTGGGTGGGCTTCTCATTGTGTGTGTATGTGGGCGGTGGTGGTGAAAAATGCAGTTTAGTTTTATTTTAGGGCTATGTTCACACATCTTATTAGGCATACAAGAATTGCCAGGGAGAGCTCGGGCCAGGTTTCGTTGTCTGTACCAGCCAGTGAGCTGTGGAGGGAGCGTGAGCCCCCCAGACAGGCTCTGCCCTGCTGGCCCTCCCCTCCCCTTCCCTGCCTGCTGCTAATTAGAGCTTGGCTTAAGCCATGAAACTTGACTTTGAGGGCCACTTCTACAAACTCTCTGTTATCGTGACATATAACGTTGGCAACAGTAGGCAGTCTTGATGTGTAGGTAGAAATCCCATCCTCGTCTGAGCTGACCGCTGGCCTTTTGTAACACTGCTTAGAATTTGGGCTTTTTATCATCTGAACGATAAGGCTCTGGTACTTCCCGCTTGGGTTTTTTCTCTTGCCTGTAGTGCCTGGAATATGTGTTAACAGCCTATTGATGGAAATGATAATTAGGGGATTCGTCATGAGAAATGTGCATGAACTTTTCAAGCTGTCATTCAAAAAAAGATTTTTTACAGTCAGCTCTCGATTATCCGTGGGTGTATTATCTGAGCTGCAGATTAGATGTGCCATGCTTAAAAAACCCAGAACTCTTTCAGAGCCATTATAAAGTATAATGCATAATGGTTTTTTCTTTTTATTTATAACCTCATACTGCATCTTAAACTTGTTTTTTCAAAGGTAAAGGTATTAAAGCACTACATTCCTGGGGCCTTATTTACATGTATTTTGTATTATTTGTTTTGCTTTTCTTTCTTTGCCCTCATTACCCTGGATACTGAGAGCTGAGGATATCAGATTATAGCATCTGTGGAGGAGGGCATGTGACACAGTAACCTTTCCCCAGCTGTTTTCTTTTCTTCTGCTGCTGCATAAGAGTTTCTGCAGTGTGATGCTGCACAGCCAGATGGGCTGGAGAGGAAGAGGGAGTGCTCTGCTGTGAAAAAAAAATGTCTGTACCTGAAAGAGCATGAGTGAGTGACAAACAGCTGAAAGAGAAGGGAAGTCTTAGAAACCATTTGTCAGGCTGGAGGAGCGGCGGCTTGTTAAAGATGTGCCTGTTCAGTTAAAAGGATGAATTGACAGACGAAGGCTCAGTGCAAATTCAGCTGCCATCACTTCAAAAGCCCTCACAGCTGAATCAGCAAATTTCTGTTTCCATACATAATGGATGCAGCCAGCGTGCCATTACGATGCCCACAACACGACTTGCGTTAAGCTCCTTAAATTAGCTGTTTATGATAGTCACACTCTATAGCTGTAGCTTGTTTTTTCCTGGGCCTCCTTCTCAAGCCTTTTGTTTTTGCAGCCCTGGGAACAGCTGCCTAAGCAAGGATTTTGGGGAGGGAGTAGCCTCAGTGCTACCCGTGCCGAGATTTCCAGCCGTGCCTTTCACGCTCTCTTTGGCCTGTGTGTTGCCTGCAAGTCCCACTGACCCATGCTGGTGCTGTCTGTCCCCACCATTAGCCAGGGGCCGGGGTCTGGCAGTGCCGGTGGACTGATCCGCATGGCACTGGCGTGCAGGAGCACAGAGCCAGGGCACCGGGTGCTTTCTCCCCATGCTTGTCCCTGCTCCTTTCTTGCTGTCTCCTCACCGCCTCTGCTGTCAGAAACACCTTTCCTCTGCCACTGCCTCTTCTCAAGGGTCCCTGGGTCTCCCCAGCCCGGAGCTGCTGCCCTGCTCTCCTCCTGGCTTGCTGTGGCTTGGCCCGTGTACTTCTGCGTGGCTTAGCTCTGGCCGTATCAGCATTGCGTACAGCTAGTGCTAGAGAAGGACCCAAATCAACACCACCCAGACTTTGGCAACATTTGGGTCCAGATCCCTGGTTTGATTATAAAGCCCTCTAAGAAGTGACACCTGTTTTTTTTTAGTGTTGCTTGAAGAGTTTGAAAGTAGCTCAGGATTTTCACAAAAACAAGTCATGCTGAGGAAAGTATTATTGAATGGTTGTCAACATTAATCCAAAACCTACTGCCCTGTAATAGTTTTACTCTCTTTTTTTTGAGCGGAAGGAATGAAGAAGGAATAAGAAACAGTAAAAAAAAAAAAAAGGACTTTTTCTGTGAAAATAGAAAAAAATGATAAAGTTGGCACCTTTTTATTCCAACCAGAAGGTTTTCTGAAAGCAACTTTTGGCTGAATTTTTTTTTAAAAAGTGTTGGCTGAGAAATGTCAACCAGCTCTAATATCTTATGAAAGATGTTGCACTTAATAAAACTGCAGGCAGGCAAGCAGAAACAATATACCCATTCATCTCCGCTTAGCCCCACGCTCCCTTTCCCTGCCGCCCTGCTCGCTCCCGGAGGCACCAGCCCTATCTGGTGACGTGAGCCCTTCCACTGGCTTCGGTGGGATTTCTGGGCTAAGAAGTCATTTTGTCAGCCATGGCTGCAGGGCAGCAGCCCGCAGCAGGTAAGGGAAGCACACATCCCTGCAGGTGGGGGACGCACGGCGTCTCTGCCACAGGGCAGTGGGAGCTGTGACACCTCCGGTGGATGTGTTACACGGAGGCCAGTAAAACACAGCAGAGCAAGCAGCCGTGCCGGCTAATCCCCGTTTCCTCAAACAGGCTTTTTCCCTCCCTCTCTTGACCCCAGGGATACGTAATAGCTGTCTGTGCTGTGGGCAAAATGCAGCCCCAGAGAGCCGGAGGAGGAAGGAGGGAGCAGCCGGGGCTTTGCCGGGGTGCAGTGCCAGCGCAGCCCCTTTTGCAGGGGCAGCAGTGGGGCAGAGCTGCCGCCGGGGGCTTCCCCCGCTGCCCCGCTCCAGAGGTGGGACCATGGGGACGGCGAAGTGCTTATGGGCCCCGGAGGCAGAAGCAACGGTTCTGTTTGCTGTGCTATTTCAGGAAGTTTTCATAAGGTAAACAAGGGCCCCCTCTTGATTCATTGAGGTCATTAGTAAACTGTAGGATGGTATTTACATTGCTAAGGTATTTGCACAAGCTCTCTCCCAGACGGCAAGTTCACTGGGGAGGAGGTGACCTTCAGCGTTTCTTGTTTTGCCCTGTATCTGGCATGCGGGGGGCCTGCCTGTTTGACTGGAGTGCCTGGGTACTGTAATCAAAATAAATCATCCTTATCGTCGCTGGTGGTGATACTGCAATGGAAACAGAAACAGGCGCCTACTTTGCACTTTGCGAAAATGACATCATTGCGAGGAGTGGGATGGGAGGTCAGAGGATGAACTCCAGGTGGCTGCTGCTGCTGCCTTTCCTGAGCAGAGCTCCCCTGCCTGGGGCCAGCCTCCCGGCTTGGCAGGGGCATGAACAAACCACTGCACATGACTGGGGAGCTGGTCTGCTGTCCAAATTAAAGCAAATAACAACTAGGAAGTATTTCTAATGAGAGAAAAAGAGCGCGCGTGGATGTTCTGGTTCAGCCTACCACAGTTTTTGTAGCAAAATTGACAAAGGAACCCCCCCAAACCCTCTGTCTCTTCCCTCCCTGGGCAAACCACAAAACACAACTTTTCATTTTGGTTGCCTGGTCTGTTTTGGAGAAAAAAAAGTGTTCAGTGAGTAGTGGAACTATTTTAGACTGCTTTTTTCCCTATGGATTTATATGGTCCTCACAGTGCTGAGGGCTGACTTTGAATTCTTGCAATACTGAAGAAAATGAGCACTCAGTGAATCTACTCACACTAGCACTGCTATGGATACCACAATCATAGGAAAAAAAACTTTATGGTTTGCATGGATTAAAATCCAGCAACTCCATATAAGAGTGGGCCACAGGCTGAAGACTGAATTCTATGATGCCCAATACGGTGTAATAATTCTTTCCCTTCGAAGGAGGATTTGTAGAGACCCTGTCCAGCTGCATATTTTCATGAAGCTCGTAGCAGCAACTCCCTATCTCAGATGCTGAAATGTTTCAAAGAGGATTTTCCGGTTGTTGTCAAGGAAAACAGATGAGGGAAAGGTGGGGAGATGTGCAGTGAAGAAAGGCCTTGTGCTTGAAGCAAAGCCAGGTGAAGCAGGTCCTGCCTCCGACTGTGAGAAAGGCACACACGCTGCCCATGCCACCACTGCCTGGCCATAAGGCAGGGACGAGCACGAGTGACATTTGCACTCAGGCTGCTGAGCACTTCGGTCTCCTTGGGTAGGAGATGTCACTAGCTTGCCGCAGGCCCTTCAAACCGCAGGCCAAGGTGCTGGCTCTGCCACCAGCTTCCTTGGTCCTGTCCCTTCCCTCCCTGGGAGAGGGTAGTCAGGGGCATCCCAGCTGCAGGGCTGGCCAGGGAAGGCTCCCCCCTGGTGAGCCACTCCGTGCTCCGCGGTGATGCTCTGCACCCTGGCAGGACGAGGCAAAGGGCTTTAGGATGAATTACTTTAACGTTTCCGCACTCCTCCTTTTCTTCCCGCCTCAAAGAGACAAACCTTAGCTTTGAAGCCTTTGAAACGACATCAAAGGATGAGATTTCCAGAGGAGCTTAAGGGAGTTGGGTGCGCTCATCCTGTTGATGGTCAACAGGAGATGGGTGCTTAATCCCTGGAGGTGCTTTGAAAATCTTGTCCTACGTGTACCTCCTTGCCGGGGAGGAAGTGAGAAGCAGTTGGCAGCTCCTTGGCTTTGTAAAAGGCAGATCCTGCCTTTTTTCTGAAGATAAAACATGATGGATTTGAAGATGATGTCCAAAACTCAGCTTTGCTGTGAAAACCACCAACTGCTTTTTAAAGGAGAAGCACTTAAAAACAGCCTGTGATTTTGCCCCATCCAAAAGATGGTAACTCATCTGATGATAACTCAGGTGCTGCCACTTGCTCTCCCCTCAGTGTCACTGCGGGCGTAGCGTAACCTTGCTGGAAACCTGAAAGCCTCTCAACGTGGAGGCTGATACCCGTGGAGGCAGTACCGCTTCTCTGCCTCTTTTTGTGTCATCTTTCGGCAGTACTTTAGTACCGCCTGTGTCACTTTTTGGCAGGGGTATCACCACCCGTTTGCTTCTGCTGGTGAATATTAAACCCCGGTGGTTTAACTCTAACACCCTGGAGGGGGGGCCATGGGGGCAGCATGCACTGTCGGGATCTCACTGCTGCCAGCGCCGATGGTGGCCGGCTGCTGCCAGATGTCTCGGGACCCCGAAGTGCAGACAGGACTTGCCGGGAGTTGTAAGTGCTGTTTCAGCCGAGCCTGCTCAGCGTGACATGCCACCAGGCGAACATGTGAGGCATGGGGCTACCGCTGGTGCCCGTCCTCGGGGCTGCGCCGGGCTGAGCCGGTGCTGGCCATGGGGAGAGGTGGTGGGAGGGTGCTGTGGCTGCGGGCAGCCCGGCGGGGCCTGCGGCCGAGGGCTGGCGTCAGTGTGCTCCCACAGAAAGGCAAAGGAAACTTGGCTGCAGCCTTGCTGTTGTGCTATTTTTGTTCAAGGTAATAACAGGAACTCCACTGTAAATAAAAATAGACAAGTGAAGAATTTCCCGAGTCTGTCTCTGCTCATTTCTTTCCCGGTGAGGAATCATCCCACTCCAGAAGAGTAAATCCTTCTTGTCTGCTCCTTGGAAACTGGGACAATAACACTGGAAGAGAAAGAAGAGATTACAGAGTTGTCATGAGGGTGACAGCAACATATTGTACACTGGGTGCCAAAAATGCATCTTCTAAAGCAAATAATAGCCGTGCTCTGCGGGGCTCACCCTGACAACGTGAGGACAAGCAGAGCCAGTCTCCGCCGCTCTTCGTGCCAGCCGCCCTGCCGAGGCTGCGCTGGGCAAGGGCCCTTATCTCTCGGCTGCCCGGCGGGGCCCTGCCGCTGGCTCTTGGGTTGGCTCCACCGCATCTCTCCCCTCCTGCCTGCCACCCACATGTCAGCAGCACCTCACCTTCAGCAGCACAGAGCATTCCTGCCTCAGGCAATAACCAAACAAGGTGTGGGGGGTGTGAGCTTCTTTCCCTGATGATATCTAGCGTTTTTTCACAAAAGACGTCCTTTTGCTGCAAAGTCTGAATTTCTGGGCGTAATTTTTTCTTCCCGTATGAGCCAGGGAGCTGAGACTCTCCCACCCTTACCCACTGAATGTGTCTTTTGGTTAATAACTACTGCTGTAATCAGAAAAGTGCATTAACAACACTATTCCCGCAGAGCCACGGAACTTTGCCAAGCACTCGATTAACTGACCCTAACATCTTGTTACAGTCTGCCTGCCCCTCCGATGCTGCTAAAGGGTGCTCGCCTGCTCCATTTCAAGTGTCCTTAGCATACGAGGAAATCCCAAGTCACCAGGAAATGCAAAGACATTTTACCAGGAGCCCCAGCAGATGCTTTGAGGAACCTGCAGATGTGCTGCAGACCGCAGTGAGAATGGGATGTGGCAGAGTCAGAGGCAGTGCCACACAAACCCAGCTGAAAACTTCTCCCTGCCAGAGGGCTTTGTGTACATCGCTTGCTCACGCTTCCCGCTCTGGCCAGGGGTTTGCAGGGAGAGTTAGTGACTCACCAGGGGTGGGTGTCTTGTTAAAGCTGTCATAGCATCAAAAGCTCACCCAGTTTCAGATGTTGAATTTTGCATTCTCGGCTATTCATGGCTACAATAACGAGATGGCTAAACCCACTATTATTGTCTGTGCAGAAAGTGAAAGACAAGTGACGTCTACTCTCAGAAGCAAATGCAGGAAATTTGGGGTTTTTTTCCCAAATTGTAAGCAGTAAGATAGTATTTCCAAACCCCTTATTTTTGAGAATTATGCTTTAACTGAAACCAAAATGTCAAAACATAGAAGGCAATGTATCTTCTCTGAAAGTGCGTTACTCATTTTTTATAAAAAACAGTCATTGATATTGGGGGACAAATGCTTTGAAGAAAGAAGGGAGGGTAGGTTCTTGTTTCTGCCCCCAAATCCCTGCCACCCTATGATCAAACTTCTGATCAAAGTTTACAAAGTTTGAAACTGCAGAGTAAAGAGAAATGCAAAGCAGCTTGTGAATGGAGAGGTGTGAAACCGAGGGTGTGAAACAGCAGATCTGATCTGTTGGGTCAGCTTTGCCTACTGAGATGTAACCCACGAAAGATCAGGGAACTCTGCCATACAGCATTTGGATTTGAGAAGATTTTAAAAAGGCCCGTATGAATGTAGTCACTGGCACCATGGGAGATGGATACCCAGGGAAAGAGGGATTTGCGTGCGTATGAAGCCTTGCTGGCAGAGATAACTAGCTCTGAGAAGCTGAATAAGGCCTGAGAAGTCCAAGTTCTGTCCTTACTTATGAATACAGCTTTTGTCGATGGCTGTGGATGTTTGAAGGATAAAGTGCACGGATGGTCTCGCTCCCTTTCCGCCTCCTGCTGTCTGCATAACTGACAGAGCGGCTCTGGTGTTGAAGTCATCTAAGCAAACGTGAAGCTCCTCCTTGCCTCTTACCCAGGTTGCCTTACTGAGGAGCAGAAGACGGTTGAGACTGACAGTAAACGCTGCAGGAGAAAAAGTGGGTAGTGGTTCTGATTTAGGGATGCTCTCTAATTTTACCCATTTTCGCTCTAATTTAGAGATTCAGTGCACATTGGTTGGCTAAAGCTTAATACAGACAATGCAGAAGGGTGCTGTGTTCATCCACTGCCCTGCTGAAACCTGAATTTTCACAGCAGCCTGCTGCTACCACTGCTCAGGAGCAGGATCTTTACTGAGTATGTTACTTCTATGCTTGTCAAGCATTTCCAGAAGAAATTCTTTGTATTTAAAGATTTTTTTTGAAGTTTATGATCAAAAATATTCTCAGTTCAAAGCTCAGCCCTCTGATGTATAAGCCTTTTTTTCATCAGGGCATCAGTCTAGCCAAGCACTTATATCCATGCTTAAGTTTAAGTGCATGCCTAATAGAGTTAAAAACAGCTTCAGGAGTGTTGCTTGCTGCCCTACTGAACAGGCATAGGCAATGTGTAAATGTAGTTGTCTTGCTGAATCAGAGCTAAGTGATAATATGCTCCACTAGCTGAGACAGAGCAGTGAACTGCATGTGTTAACAAGGTGAGACTTCAGAGTGGAGGTGACATTAGAGGACAGGGAAACCAGTTTTTAATAGCATTCACTGCACCTTGACATAGCTGCAAGACAAGAGTCTGAGCTGAAACGGTAGGATTTTGAGACGCAACTTGGAAGTGGTCTGGGCCTTTTGCATCTCTGTTGGCTTTCTGTGCAGGCATACGGTGGGGAGGGTTTCTTCTGTTCTCAAGTGTGCAGTCACACACCTTACTTTCTCATCGTAGGACAAATAGGCCACCAAGAACAGAAAGTAGGACATTTGGCCTCTCTCCTCTATGGGAGGTGCAGTGCAGATTGGCTTCTGAGAACTAGGACAGTACCTCCAAAAGTAGAACAGCTGGTCACCCCATTCGTGTGTGTGTTGCCTTACAAATGTATCCTCTAAAGCTCAAGATTTAAGAGACATTTTTGGCCTACTTAGGAAAATGTTTTCTGAAAATAGGGACAGATACATTGGAACACACCAAAACCTCTGCTTTCCTTCTGGAGCACTGAGCAGAGCTAGCAATCGGAGGAGCCACGTGCTGGGCAAATAAACCCAACAGGTGCTGTGCATCACTTCTTGTGTATCGAGTGATACCACAGTGACAAATCTGCCCTCCTCGGCCAGGAGGCTTTTGTTTTTCAGCAGCAGAACATGGGCAGAAGATACTGCACTGCAGTGTGAGGTGATGCTTCACTGCAACGGAGAACTGTTACCAAATCAAACGTGTGTGTGTGTGTGTGTGCTAGGTACATATATATAACAACATGTATTTGACCAGAAACAAAAATCTGACTTTCATTCAAGTAAAATACATAGAAAGCATCCACAGAGGGTTTCATTGCCCTGCATTAAGGTCCTTCTCTAAGTGTAATTAGGTCCATAATGTCTACAATCCCATTTGAGTGCTAATGATGCCAGTGGGATGGCAGCATGTTGTCCTGGTCAGTAGAACATGCCTGGGGACTGTGCAGCAGCCTGTGTGAGTAAACAGGAGCACAGAGTACAAACCAGGTCAGCTAGCACGGTTCTTGGAAAGATGCTGCTGTCCTCACTAGTCGAGGAAAACCCCTCTGCAGTTCCCTTAATGATGGCCATTAATGTTTCCACCTGGTTGCAGCCTGGACTAATCCCACGTGGGCTTCTCACCTTGAGCCAGAGGTTACTCAGAGTGGCTGTGCTGCTCTGAAGTCTGAGTTCCCTCTCTTGGGACCATCATTAGTCAAGTCAGGTATGAGGCTGAATCTTAATAGTTAGAGAGGGAGGCTAATAGAAAGGAAAGCCTTCCAATTTTTTTTTAATCCAGTAAGTGTGCTATGATAATGAATTTGGAGCCTAGTGGCTCCAGTTGTAGTGGGAAGCTCACTGCCGAGAACAGGTCTTTAATCCACATGAAGAGGTGTTTCATAAGCCATATATGATGCCCTGCTTTGAATATTAATACCCAGAGTGCTTATTCAGCTCACAGCCATTTCATGGAAATGCCGTGCCTCTGTGAGGCCAGACCGAGCCCTTGGGTGCTCCGATTTTTTTTTGCAAAGACAGTGTCGGGTTGTTCTGTACTCTTAATTCAAAATTCTTATTCAGCTTAGAGTCTCTGATGCCACTGCATTCATATTACATAATATTAACTGATTTTAGATTTAATGAAAATGTGAAGGAGACTATAGGACAGCGGGCTTGGTCTACTTAGCCAAGTGACCTGTTAGTTACATATTTCATGAAGTTACTTAATCTTCTACAGGGCAGCCCCTTTCTACAGGGCAGCCCCTTCTAAAATAAAATAACACAAGGAGGCAGTGACCGTTCTGGTGAGTGCTCATGTTTTTAAAGGCCTTCAGCAAAAGCTGGGGAATGAATATTCAGTGTGAACCGAGATGCATTCTAGCTGTGTCAGCCGTGCAGCTTTTGGTTTTTTACATTTGTATCTGTGGGCAGAGCTGGGGAAATTACAGCGACAGAGCCTCTGTTGTAGCACTTGCTCCCACCAAGTGCTGTTTGTCTAGAGCTGAGGGCACTGCATCTATGGCAGTGGCAGGCTCACAGAGAGGTGGAGGTCTTGGAAGTGGATGTGGACAACCCTGATTATTTTTAGTATTAGAGTATGCCTGTGATAACGTCTGGGGAAGATGGTTTGGGCTGCTAATGCTGAGCGTTGGTCATACTCCAACCCAAGTAATCACGAGCCGAGCCGAGCCAGCTACCTCGTGGGGGATCCTTCCCACAAAGCCAGACGTAGCGAGCAATGAGTGAATTGTCACTTCTGCATGGTGATTGTCACAACTGTTTTGCTCTCCCAGTGCTGGAAAGGGATGGAGCAGGTATTACTTTTCTCTCCGGGTAGTTACTACATTTGCACGTGCTCCTCATTAAAAAGTAGTGTTGTTATTTGCTAGTTAGGACTGCGAAGCAGTCTTCCTCTCTGGTGACCAGCAGGACACGGCACATATACTTGCAATGCAAGAATCCTGCTCTGAGGCCGGGCAGAGGCAAGGCAGGGTTTGATGTGCATGTAGCGTAGCTAATTTGTGTCACACATGGGTGCCTAGTGTTTGCATTATAAGTACTTGTCTCTGCGTTTCTTTCTACACTTTTCGCTGTCTCAAGGGAGCTGTTTGGAAGAGACAGTTACTCTGGATCTGAGCTTCTGGTGGTATATAAATTCCTGTCTGGTACAAAATTTAGGAGATGGCTCAATCCAGTGACACCTTCTTGATATGAATGTCTCTGGGAGGCACAAGAAGTAGAAAGCCAAAGCTAAGAAAGGTGCATTAATATCTTTGAGACATGTCTCTGCGTCCTCCAGTGTGATAAAACAGGCAGGCAGCGAGTTGAAACCGTTGCCTAGTATGCAGCAAGTTTCTGTTTTATTGTTTTGCTCTGCCACTTTCCACCCTTGTCTGCTCAGTCTTATGTTGCACCTTACCCTTAAACTCAGACTAACTCCTCTTCAGGGAATGTTTTATCCTGCTCGTACCAGGCCTGCCCCAGCGAGGACCTCAGCCTAGGGTTACACTTACAAACACCTAAAGACATTTTGGCCTCTTACCCCCAGTAAAATCAATGGAAATTGGGCGCCTATGGATCTCCATCACAATTTAAACTTCTCAGACGGTGTGTTCAGAGGTATGCTTCAAAGTCCTGGTCCCCTGGATTTCCCCTCCAGGCTCCTTCAGCTGGGAAACTGGCTGGAGCACAGCAGCTCCCTTCTGGCCAGAACAGTAGGAAGTCCCACTATGGGACCAGAGCGTGCCCCTGGCTTGCGTAAACTAATCCTAGTCTTTGGATTGATTAAGAAAACAGTAAGAAATTGTTATGAAAGGGAACATTTGTGTGCAAAGCTCAAGCACGTGGACCTTGCAAACTGTGCTCACCATCAAACCCATCCTCTTTACTGCGTTTATTCCTGCACGAGGCAAGAGGCTCACTTAGTGCTTTGGACCAAATTCTTCTTCTTCAACTATGATAGAAGTGGTGTTTGCAGGATCAAACAGACCAGGTGCCTTCCAGTGACTCTTCCGTATGGCTGGGGAGGGCACGGCCACACCACCAGCCCGAAGGACTTCAGTCTGGGTGGATAAGAAGTGCTTGCAGAGACAGGGGCCTGGAGCTCCTGTGTGAGTGACCACAGCATTACTCTGCTGAGCCCGATAAGAAGCAGCCCCCCACTGGGGCAAGGACAGCAACATAAATATGATAACGAGAGATAGAAAAGTAGCTTCCAGGTGTTTCTGGGTACACAATGTGGTGAGGAGCTGTGCTGGGCTGTGCATGTCTCCTAAGCAAGATGAAGGTGTGATATGCAAAGGCCTCTGTGGGGTGAGAAAGAAGAAAATAAATAATGAAACCGTCTGCCAAAACCATAACTGTCTGCTGATGAATTCAAGGAGCATCAACAACCATCCTGAGTTTTGATAGCATGTCAGATCACCCAGCCTGAATTTCAACAGGAGATCAAGTTGCTCACAGCAAAGAGAGGAATGAAAACATCAGGTGTGCTGCAGGCGGGGGGAGTTTCAATGCTAGAGAGGCAGGTGGGAAAGTGGAGTGGGTGCTGTGTGTCATCAGCCTTTGGAAGACCCTCTCCCCTACCTGCCGCTGCCTTGAGCGTGGGCCTGCTCCTCTGCCCCGGCGAGCCCCTTCTCCTCGCCTTGTGGGTGCATTTCGCTTCTTTGGTGCTCGAGCTCATCTGGGAGAGTAGCGGTGCTCTCGGGAGGCAGGGAGGCTGTGCAGAAACAAAAAGAGGCAACAGGGGTGCGAGGGAGAGGGGATGGCGGTCAGAGAGAGCTGAAAGGCTCCCGACCCCCTGAGAGGGGGACTCTGACCTCCTGGGGCTGAGGACTGCTTCAAGCCGAACAGCTGTGTCCTTTCTCCCTCCTCGTGTGCTATCGGCTTGAGAAAATAGCCAGGATTGTTTGTCTTATGAGTGTCCTTTGTCTGGATGTGCAGGGGAAGCTGTATCCGGTGAAACAGAGACGCTGCCCCCCAGATAACTCCCCCTACCCGCAGCGGGGCCAGTGCCCTCGTGGTTTTGCAGCACCACATGGCAGCCAGAAGCTGAGCCTGGGGCGGCTGCAGCGTGAGCTGGGTGGCCTCTCTTCTCTGTTACACCGGACATGCAAAATCTGTCCCCCCTTCCAGATCTGGGGGGTATCTGTCTCTGCGAGCTTTTTCTGGGCTTCAGAGGGTTTGCTCAGTTCTGCGCATGCAGGTACTAGAAAGAGACGGCTGAAGATGCTGCTCCTGATGAGGAAGAAGAGAGCATGAGGTGCTAGAGGGACCGGTGAGCAAGGAGCTCGAGCTGGATCTAACAAACAGGTCTATGATGGGGGAAGGATCCCTTCCTTGGGAAAAGCAGAATTTGTGGCTTGGGAGCTTATTTAGAGGGTGCGGGGCTGGGACAGGATGGCAGCAACCCCAGCCCCAAGACTGGAGAGGAGAATTTAGGTCTTTCTCCTCTTGCTGCTCCACTGGGGCATGTGCCACACCTAGGGTAGGACTGGCAGTGGGAGCACTGGGCAGGGGAAAGGCTTTCTCAGCCACTTGCCTCTGCCTTCGTGAATGCAGTGATGGAGCTGCCAGGAACGCTGAGGCTGTGCTCACAGTGGCTCAGTGGTGAACCGGGAAGTGGCAGGAGCTCATGAGAAACAACAAATCTGAGGAGAGTGATTCGTTTTTCAACCCCGAAGTAGGCACAGAAAGTTGCACGAGGGTGATTTACATACTTAAGCAGGGTTTTGGCATTTGTGCCCAGCCTTGTGGTTCATTTCCTCATTCACTCAAATGCATAAAGAGTGAACAAATGTTTGGTAAACAGGAACCTAAGATTTCAGCGATGAAAAGCTTTAACTCTCGCCCACAGAGCTGCTTGCAGCATTGGCTTGGAAGTGCTTTTCAGAAGATGATGATTTGCCTCCTCCCTGATTTCATGCCTGGGGTAGCTCCAGCCATCCCCCCTCCGCATCGTCTCGCTGCTGCACCCCCCTCATGGGGAGCACCCACCCCATGGCCGGCAGCCTGGCTGGCAGACCCATCGCGCTGCCAAGGGTTTGAATGGGCGAGGAAGGCGTGCAGCGAGGTGGGGCCCTTCGGGTCAGCCTCCATCGATGCTGGTGAGGGCCAAGCTGGGAAACTTGCACAGCTGCTGCCCAGGCTCGATTTGGTCTATGAATAACTGGAGAGCTTTCCATCACCAGGGCTGTCGGTCCAGGTATTTGCAAGCGCTTTATTTGGTGGTTTCTTTTTAGTGTGGTTGCTGGACGGGGAGGACAGGATAGAGAGAGGAACCTTTCATGCTTCAGCCTTCTGCAGCATCCGGCGTTTTCATGAAACCACAAAGGATGTTAAAGAAAAAAGAACAAGCACTCTGTTTATAGGGATTTAGACCATCAAAACAAAGAGGGGGCTGTGTTGTTCAGTGATCGCTTGGAGTCAAGGAGCCCGAAGACATAGGTTCACAAGAGATGGGCTTCCAGGCTGAAGCCCACCCTGCCTTCCCACCCTCCCTGGGCCACAGTTTGCTGCCCCTCGCTTGTGTGGCTGCAAGGGTTGGCAGAGCTGGCTGGCACTCCGTATCCAGTGTGCTGCCCAGCATTGCCGTGCATATTAAAAAGTCTCTCAGGAAGATGACTCCAGCCTTCTGCAGCTGCCCGGGAATTTGTCTTGTGCAGGGCTTTTCCACTCGGAGCCCCTTGCAGGACACGTTGGACGCAAAGGAGAAGCGTGCAGCACCCCAGACGAGAACTGCATGGGGAAGGGAGTCGGGCAATCTGTAGTCCACACACCATCAGCTGCTGCTGCACCGGTTGAGAGCAAATGTTCTTTTCCACCACCTGTGTTCAGTGCAGATTTTTATGCAAGCATGATAGTGGGAGGTAGCACAGAAACAGGTCTGATGGCAATAGCAGAAAGGCTGCTGCTCCCAAAGGTAGTCCCAAGGCTTTTTTAGGAGCGTTGCACCAGAACAATGGCAGTGGGAGGGAAAGGGTGATGACAGCCTGTGATTCTTAATAGCTCGCGCTCATCTCTCCTCAGTGTCCAAGCTGACTGAAATGCAAAACGAAAGCAATTGCGCAGCACGAATCAGACGCTGGAAGTCCTTTGCATGATCTAAAACCAGTGTCCCCGACCACAGCTCCTGGGCTCTGTGCTGAGGGGGACAGCAGGGTGTGAAGCTGCCCCAGCCCACTGCTCACCCACCGCACTTCATCTCTCAGGGGAAAAAGCTGCAAAACAAGAAACAGCCTGTAAACATCCCAAGCCACCCAGTGCTCCTTGATAGGTATTTGTGGAGGAAGGCATTTTGGAGGGGTGCAATACGAATGGCTGCAGTGCCACTGTAAACCAAAGGTCTGTCCAGCCAGTGCTGGACTACGGTGGTGGCTGCGGGAGCCTGCCATCTCCCTGCTCCCACACCCTGGCAGCTGGCATGATTTCCAGAAAGGCAGGGGTAATGCGGCGGGAGAGCATGGGAGAGGCACAACTCTGCACGGCCATGGGTGCCCTGCACTGAGGAGCAAGTGACCTGCAACACCCACGCTCTGCCTCCAGCTCGGCGCATCAAAACTTTTCCATCTGATTAAAAGCTGCTCTGTTTTCATAGATAAAGCCGCTCCTGGCCACTGCCAAAATTCCTGGTTTCTCCTCACTGCTGGAGTGCTGGTATCTTTTAGGAGGAATAGCTGGAGGAGGCAGAATAAATAAGTTCTCACTTGTATTTTTCAGTCACCCAGAGGCCATTGGACACCTCATTTAAGTACATTATTAGCAACCCTGACATTCCAAACATAAACAGCAAGCAAGACTGTATGTGTGCGTTGCCTCCAGATGCTGCTGGTGTGTGTTTCTGCTGCGTGGGCTCCTTCCATCCCGAGAGCGGCTCTCCCAAGCCCACCATCACCGGCGGGCAGGGACGGCCAGGTGGGTGCCAGGCGAGAGCCCTCCTTCGCCTTGCAGGGAGGGCGAGCACCCATTTCTGGACTTCCCCAGGGCTCAGCCCCCTTCCAGGGTTCAGACCCTGCTGAGTTAAAAGGGTTGGCGACGTGCAGTGCTCTGTCTGAACTGAACTATGTCCAAATTATCTCCTATTAACCTGCGAGGAAAATATTGGGCTAAGAATATTTTGGAAGCCTTTGGAAGGGCAAGGACTGAATCAAGTGCTAATGTTTCATTATCCAACTTTCCTTAACAAGCTCTCCATTCACGGAGCGCCAGTAAAATTTTGAAGTCATATATTGGGTGTGGAAGAGACCTCGTAAATTCTAGTACTTATGGAATCTGTGAAAATTATTTTCTCTTTGGGTTTACGTAAAAACTTTCTCAGAGACAAGCATTTGGGGATTTTCTAGGGAAAAGGTGTGGAGATACGGTCTAAGTAGTCTCAATGGTTTTCATCAGCTTAGTGGAGAAAAAGTCACATGTTTTACAGGGATATTTTTTCCAAAAAAGGCTTGATTAGGGGTCTCCACATTGCGTAAGTCACTTAAAGCTTAAGATTCAAGCTAATTAAACACATTTTTGCTGTGCCACGCTGTCCATGCAGATGCTTATTGATCTAGTCTATAGATTTTGTGGCCCCCATGTAGAGTCAGGTATTCTTGGCAGGTGATTTTAGATGATTACATGTGAATTGTCTTCATCACTGATTTTGTGAAAAGTTTAAATTTGCTCCTAGAGGTTTCTGTTGCCTCTTATGGACAGTCACGCTGGTCCACAGTACTTCTGCAGAACTAACAGGGTGCATGTGCAAGTGAGTTTTGGGCATGTATCCTACACAATTGTATCGCCCAAGTGCCTGACCTGGAAAACACACACAAACGCAGAATCCTTACTTGAGGTTCCCTTTTAGTTAAATTCCTGCAGCAAACGGCAGATATTCCTGTCCACCAGTAGCATGTACCAAATTGTCAGCCAAAGGAATTCCTAAAGGGCTGTGGGATTGACCATGAGGTGGCCAGAAGGTCAGTGTGGTGTCCCAGGTTAATAGCAGCATGGGAGGCTTAACTCCAAGTTCAGTAGCGTCATCCTAGACTTACATGCTGGTGAGTCCCATCAAGCTAGCCAATGCTTCCCATGTCCTGTCCAGCATGCAGTGAGCTTTGTGTAGGCTTTGGGACTGACCATTTTAGAGCTCCTGCCTGTCTGAAAGCCCTGGTTAGAAAGTAGATTAATTTTCCAGACCTTCCAGTCAATATTTTTGATAGCTAAGTTTCTGTGGATCACATCTTTAGTGTTAACTTGAAATATATTTTGGTGTCATGTAAGTGTGTTATCACTCAGAGACAACACAAAGTGCTTCAGACACTAGGCAGAGAGCCAAAACCTGTCCTTGGATGAATATTTGCAGTTCCTCTTGACTCCCTGGTATCTGAAGGTCAAGTCAGACCCAGAGTCCCCTGCAAAGCTGAAACGTTAAGTGTGCCAAAGAAGTTTTAGAAGGGCAGAGGTAGTTATCAGCAGTTTCCAGTTGCTTTGTTCTGGTGATGGGGAGGTAAAATATGTGTAAGAAAGAGGAGGCAAAAGGACCATACTAAATGCATCTTGTAGGATTGTATGATCCCTTGGTTTCTAGCTGTTTAAGTGTAAGGTATTTTGCTGTCTTACCTTATAAGTTGCTCTGAGCTCTTCCATAGCCTATTTTGCTAACACTGAGACCAAGTGTGTCTTTGACTGAGTGCACTTTTTTTGCTTCTTCTACTGACTTTGTCCCTTGGGTCCATCTTGCAAGCTGGCACTTCTATGCAAGGATAGGGGTGCTTGCAAGAGGCATTCAGCTGGGTCCACCTCCTCTCCCCCAATTTCAGGAAGACCTCTCCAAATGTAGTCCTATGTGCAGACATCAGCGGGTCAGCAGTACTAAATACTGTCTGCTAAACACTGATGCTGTGCTTGGCCAACACTTTATGAAACTCAATCCTGTGCGTGGAGATTACAAACTAGAGAGCCATGCCAAGCCTTTGGGCATACTACCAAGGATAGGCAGAGGACTGGGCTGTCAGAAAGCATTGAAGCTTTTTGGGTTTGAGTATGTGCAGTAACATGACGGTGTGCTCCAGTGTTGTGTTTCTTGCATTCAGAAAGACAAGGGAATTCCCAGGCGTTTACTTGGAGAAACAAGCAAGCACATCTGAATGAGCAGCGGGCTCCACAAGAAATCAGACTTTCCCCCCACCCTGTTTCTATGCAAGATCCTCCACCATGAATCCCTTCGCAAACCTGTTCCTGCTACTAAGAGCACTGAGCTTACCCAACCCTCTGTGTCTGGGCTTCCGTGAAACCTCCCACAAACTGGAAATGAGTCTGGTATTGTCCTCTCTGTTGCTGCGCCTTTGTAATCTCTAGCCTGCAGGTGTGGAAGGGCTCTGCAGTCCTCGTGGTCAGGTCAGAGCAGGCTGTCAGGCAGGAGGGGCAGGTGGTGAGCATGCACAGGAGTTGAGCAGCCCTCCTGGTTGCTGCTGTTCCTGCTCCATCAGGGTCACCAGCTCTAGCAGGACACTGTTACCCTTTCTCTCTAAAATAAAAAAAACCAGAGGATTCACACATTTATCTGCAGATCCCTCCCTCCAAACTGTTGTCCTGCCTTGGACAGCCCCTTCTGCACCAGGCTGAGCTCAGTGCAACCTGCAGCACCAGGGTGGAAAGGTGCAGCCTGAAGCAACGGGCACCAGCCCCTGCCAAAGAGCGGGGAGTGGTTTGGTTTTAGACTGAAATCTGGAGTGAGTGCTGTGCTGTGGAAAGGGGCAGACCTGCAGCCCTGTCCTGAGGGAAGCTTCCCTGAGATTTCAACGGCAACAGGGCCAACAGCACTCAAAAGAAATTACTAGAAAGCCTACATATTTAATAAAAACGAGATCTTTTTTGTAGGATTTTTGGGCTAGCAATCATTTCCTGTTAAACTGGATGGAGTGATGTAAAATCCCTGTAGGAGAGGTTATCATTCTCTGTTGAACTTCAGAAGGCTTCCCCACGAGGACAGAGGCTGAGGTCGTTCCAGGGGCACCACAGAGCTACCAAGCGGCTGCGCCTGGGCCAGGGGCTGGGGCTGCCCATGGTTCCCCTTGGTGCGAGCCCTGGCGATATGCCTCTGCCCCGGGGCTGTCACAGGGAAGCACGCCCCTGTTTCTATCCCCACTCATGGCTGGGCTGGCTCCCACCACCCCGTGGCATGCCGGCTGGGGAGGGCTTTTTTCACCATGAAAATACCTCCCCACTGGGCGCTGGCCTGGGGCCACCGGCTTGTTCCACACCGGCCCCGAAGTCGCATCCAAACGGCAATGACTCCTCCGAAGTCTCCGCTAAATGAATTTGCTCTTTACAGGCAACTGGTTCGCTTTGGGTGCCAGAATATTGCCTTGTGGTTGCTAATAACCTGGGCCAGAACTGAGCTGGTGATTTATAGGGGAAAGGCTTCATATCTGCCTCCTTAAGTGCCTGCCTTGCTGCTTTGCCTCTCTCTCCGATCTCTCTTCCGATCCCCTTGCCACTAACATTCTGGGTATTTCCAGCTACCTCTGAATGAAGCATTAATGTAGATAAATATTACTGCAAGGAAGTAATGGCCAAATACTCTCTGCATCATCTATATGCATTGGTTGGGGAGCGATTTTTCATTTCATACATCATTTACTATTTCAGCATGTGGCAATTCTGCAAAATGAGGAAGGAGAATTAGAGAGTTGAAGAGCCCACACCTTGTTCCTGCCATTCCCAGCACTTGCGAGCATGGGTCCAGGGCAATTGCTGTGCTGTTACTGGCCTGAGACGCATTTGGATGAGGTCACGTCAATCTTGTCCCAACCCTGTATTAGCCACCCAGTGCACCTTTTTTCTTTCCGTCTTTCCGTCTCTCTCTTCTTCGCTTGGCTTAACACACCCGTGTAGGTTTAATCTCCTTTCCCACCCACCCCCAAACCTCCACCTTGCTATTTTCTGCATTTATCAGTGTAATTGGTCCCGGCATATAACACACAACTATCAGCCCTTTCCCCTAACTCCAATAAGAGCTCGTACACCAGTGAAGTAATCTTTCCCACCTGGGCTGCTGCTGTGGTTTCATATCACTTAATCCTCCCCCGTGAGCTGAGGACGAGTTTAAGGTAACATCTGCTCGGCTTTATGTTGGTTGTGTTCGTACTGGGGGTCCCACAGTTCCCATTGTCAAGCAAGCGAGAGGAACGGCTTTGCCAGAGTCCCACATTTTCTGGGAGATAACTGACTCTGCCGGGTTCACCCTGCTATTAGAGGCCCCATTAAAATCAAGGATGTAGGTTCAGTAAATTTATTCTTCCAGACTGCTGTGCTTATTCCGCCTGCTTATTTTCCCCTCGAGTTTCTTCGTGAATTTATTTCCCCCCTGCTCCCTCCCTGTCGCTGGTGGCACCGGGCTGCGAGGTAGGAGCTGAGCCGCCTTCCCCTCGGCAAGCGGCAGGCTCGGGCAGTCCCGCACCTTGCTGTGGTCCTGCAGCTGGCAGCGTTGGCCTGTCAGCCGTGCTGCTGAGCCTCGTGTGAAGTCTTCTGCTGGAAAGAGCTACCAAATTCACTTTGCAGTGACTGCTCCTCAAAGGCAAGGTGCACCCGTACACAGCGCCCTGCCAGCAATGCCCACACTCCGTGCAAAAGCTGTGGGCAACAGGGATCTCCTGCAAAGCATTTCAGGTGCCTGCTGATCTGGGGGACGTATCTGAAGGTCATCTCCTCTGTCATACTGTAAGTGTGGGGGGGAACTAAGTGGCGTCTTTCTGAAGATCTCTCCTCCTCATGGTCTCACACGCCGTGCAAAGCTCATTCATCTCCGCAGTGTGCTGCTGCACTCCTTGAAGTGAGCCATCATTTCATTTTTGGTGACTTCCTAATGTGTTTGTTCCTTTTTTTTTCCCAAGCAACAGCACAGGCATCGCTGCCTTTGGCAAAAGAACAAAGCCTTATTGTTCAAAGCCTGCGCGCTCCAGTATCAGCTGGGACAAACACACCATTGCACTCCTAGACCTCAATCTCAAAAGCCAGCTGGACAAAGAGTGAAAAGGCTCAAAATCACAAGTTAGAAAAAACCTTTACCTTTATCTTGTCTCTAAAGGACTCTGTCAAGTAGAGTTTTATATCTGTGCTTTCTTTTTGTCGGTAATACCTCTTCAGAAACCTGAAAATAGCATCTTTTTCTCTATTGATTTGTCCCCCTGAGAAGCACTGATTTCTCCCCCTGCGATCGACATGTTTCATCGTGCCGATTTGCTTATGCAACTCCGTTATCAATGAATGTCAGCGTGGCTCTGGTCACACAAAGTGAACCTCTTTTACCCATTTCTTTGCAACTGCGTGGCAGCAACAGCACTGCCCAGGAGTCTCCTCCACAGGTTGTACCTCCCGAGGCAGGTGCTGGGGTGATGCCTCAGCTCTCGCACAGCTCTGTCCTAGCGTGGACCCCGACAGCCAGTGAGGGACGAGGCCCAGGAGGCTAGCGTATCAGTTTGAAACTGCTTTGTAGCCAACCGAAACATGCAATGCTAGTATAAAATATCTTATACCAATGCAATGCCCAATTTTTCTGTCATAATTATGCCTGGAACAAAGGACACCTTTTCTGACATGCTTATCTACACTTCAGAAGTGTGGACCTGGTGTTACTTTGTCACAGAGTACCTATAGAAATCTTTCCCTATAAGCCAGTCTTCTCAGCTTTCAATTATTTTTGCTGGTTCCCCTTGCTCCTCCTCCAGCCTGGCAGCCACGCTGGCCAGGAGGCATCCAGAAGGAAAAGCTGCACAACAGCGATCAGACAGTTGCTTATCTCTCTGCCCTGGGATATGTCATGCAGCCCAAAACTATCCTGAGACTTTTTCTGTTGACGTGACAAATTGTAAACTCCTGTCCAATTTCCTGTATGCTAACCCTGCATAGTCTTTCACTGCGTTTGGGTCTCCTCCTCCCATAGGGGTCTTAATTTTGGACTCTTTCCTCCCTAGACATATTAGTCTGTGTGTCCTTTGAGCTAGGTCATTTTCTCACCATGTCCCATATCTTCTTTTGTCTTTTTGTGTTATATTCCAATCCTGGCGGGTGATTGCATCTCCTCCCCAACGTAGTATCAATTGCAGTTTTAATAAACACACTGTCTAATGCTTTTTCTAGATCATTAATGAAGATGGTAAATAAAACTGGAGCTAACACCAGTTTCTAGTAATAACCCTACTGGATGCCTCCCCGCAAGCTGACAGTTTTGTCGTTGATCGCTATTCATCACCGAGCCTGAACGTCAGTGTCCCCATGTGAGGTAATTTATATTCATTTAACACCATTCATCACAGAATCAGAGAAAACCACGGCTAGAAAGGACCTCAAGAGGCTGATTTCAGAAATATTCCTGAAGTTTCCAGCCTGCTCTTAAAGACCAGTAAAGATAGAGGTTTCACATCATTGCCAGGCAGGTGGGTTTAGTGCTCCTTAGCTTTCGCCTTTGCCAAGCGTCTAACTTTAACCTCTCTTGATGCAATTCAGGCCCGTTGTTTCTTGTCACACTCGCAATGGATATGGAGAACTGTCTGGAGAACAGCTTATTGCCTCCTTCTCTGGAGATATCTTTCACGTACTTGAAAATTATTGTGTCTCCCCTAGTCTCCTTCTTGCTGGAGTAAACAACGCCCGTCGAATAAGCGTTTCTTCGCAAATCCTGTTTTCTAGACCTTTTATCCCGCTTCCTTCCAGACTCTCCTGAGCTGGATAAAGATCATAGCAGCACTGGGTAATGCAGAAGGATCAGCCATGTATTTTACAGGCAGAGCTCCTCTTTGAGTGCCCTGGTATGGTGACTGCCTTATGCGTGACAAAATGGCACTTTTTATTCATTTCAGGTTCCTGAGTTGCTGCACTGCTCCACATCTGCCTAATCATCTGTCTCTCATTTTGTCCCTGTGCAGCTGATTATACCTATCTCTCTGCACAACTTTGCTTCTCTCCTTATTGAATTACATCCTATGTTTCAGACCTTTTCTCTAACATGTCAGGATCATTTTTGATTCTAATCCTCTTCTCTCATGTCCTTGCGGCTCATCTCAGCTTGGTGTCATCTGCATATCTGGTCAGGATGCTCACTATTCCATCATCCAGTGGCTGGACCTCTCTTGAACCCTACCCAACCCTTCCTTGTATTTTGACAAAGACACCTTCTTTCTGAGTGCAGTTTTCCAACCGGTTTTGCACCCCTTCCTTAAGGTAATTTGTCTAGGGCACATTATTTTACATCTTGTAACGTGAAGTGAGATGGTACCAAAGGCCCTACCAAAGTCAAGATACAAGACGTCTCCTGCGTTGTCTCTATCCACAAGCCCTGTCGCAGGATGAAATTAGGTCGATTTGACATGATTTGCTCCTGGCAAATCAGCGCTGGCTGTTCCTCTTCTCTTGGTTGTTTCCTAGGTGCTGATGATTAGTTTCTTTAATTATTTGTTCCAGTGCATTTCCAGGAACCAAAATAGAGCTGACTGGCCATAGCTGCCTCACTCCTCTTGTTTCCCTTTTCCGCAGCCAGGCAGGGTGCCACTCTGCAAGGAGCCCTGCTCCCCCACGCTGCTCCCCAGGGTTCCCGGAGGGTCCCAGCCTGGGCCAGCCCCGGCATGGGGCACCGCTGCGGTGCTGGCAGACCGATGCTTTCCTCAGCCTTCGTCTGACCACCAGTCTATAGCCAGAATACTTCCCTGCTCGCCTTCCTGTCCTGTGCTAGTTACTTTTCCTTTTCATGTCTTTCTCGATTTTGTCCATTGTGATATGTGCCGACCTTTAATGCCAACCCTTAGCCATGTGCATGTATCTCATTTTTCTGTTTGCTTCCTCCTTCCCTGTGAGGCCCCTGAAGACTGGCTGACTTAGCCAGTTGATCTTTCCTTAACCTTCATTCTTGCATTGGCATGACTTATGTGTGTGCCGTTGCAATTGTTCCCGTAGACAACGCTGACGCTCCTGAAAGTCTTTGTCCTTGGCCTTGTTTCCCTGAGTGCTTGCTTACCGGCGCTCTGGGTTGTCTGTGAATATCTGTGGTGCTCAGCAAAGCCTCTCAGTGGGGAAATGCAGAAACTCAGCCGTTCAATGAAATTGTGGACTTCACCCACTTCCAGCTGGACTTTCCCAACCTGCACAAGACTTCTTGTTTTCGGCAATCTCTTTGTCTCTTAGCAAAAGTAAGCACAGCAAGCCAAATTCTGACCTCATTTACACCAGTAAAATCTGGATCGGTGCCAGGAAACTGCTGAAGTTGTTTTGGGCTTACAGTGATGAGAATGAGAGCGGCATCTGCCTCATTAATTCCCCCAATCCACAGAACGTAAATGATTCCAAGAGGAAATAGCTCCGCAGAAGGGAGCCCTGGAAAGAATTAGAGACTGACTTAATGGGATTAAGGGGAAAAAATGCTTTAGCGAACCCAAATCAATCCTCTCTTCAAAACATTCAAGGTGCCAAAATAAATACAAACACTGTTTTGGGAAGGAAAAGGTTAAAAAGCTATGAAAACAAAATATCTCAGCCTCTTCTAATGATGTCCCGTAGCAGAATGAGCGTAACCCAGAAAGGGTTGCTGAGTCAGCAATACCATACCTGCCGCTTGGTGTTTATCCATGGGGCTCTAAGGATGGAAACTGAAGCTTCCCACTTTATCCATGGGGCTCATTCTGCATTTTCAGGTTTGACAAAAGACCCATGGAAACCAGACAGCATTACAAGTAGGGATGGGTGAACAGGTCTGGCAAATCGAAACCTCTCTCTCAGATGCCTGGCCAACCTGATGTCCAGCCCCTAGAGCCATTCCTCCAGTCATTGCTTTGGCTTTTTGTTCTGCAGTTAATTACCATCTTTGCACGTTTCTTCACTCACTCCACACTGTGCATGGCACTAGGATCAGATGTGCCAAAAATAAATAAATACGTGCAAAGACCCTGCTCCTGAGGTGTTGCCGGATATACTAGGAGCTGCATGCAGACGGCCTGCTTTTCTGCAGTCAAGTGGAAGGGGGAAATATTTTGAGCAACTGGCAAGAGCCAGCACCTTTCAGGCAGGCAGGTGGACCTGCGTGCTGGCAGGGAGGAGAGCAGGAAGGAGCACAAGGCTCACACTGTGCCGATTAGTAATAGCTGGAGGCAAGCAGGAGCTGGGACCCACACATGCGAACTGCCTTCTTCCATCTCCCACCAGCGAGGTGGCTGTCCCCATTCACCCAGCCACCCTGCTTAACCCACCAGAAGACCTGGGGCAAAATAATTAGAGGATGGCCAGACCTTTGAGTGGCATGGGCGTTTCTTCTCTGTTTATATACAAGAGCACACCGTCGCCGAGGGCAGTCAAGTACTAAGGACACTGACTGTCTACTCTGATGGTCTGATGACTTTTGAGGAAGAACAGGGCTTTATGCAAAGACCCCCATGCTCCAAGGTAAGCCTAGCTAAATGAAAGCATTCAGAGGGGAACTGTGAGAATGTACAGGGGCCACAATGCACTCCCTGTGATGGGAGACTACAGGGACTGATCTATTTCACATAATTTAGAAATTATAAGGCAGCTTGATAACAGCATAGAAGTGCTGCAGTAGGAAAGAGATTTCTGAGTGGGGACTTCCATTTAGGAAAAAACCCACCATTGTGTGATCCAGTGGCTAGAACCAGAGGCAAGCCAGATGCAGAGGAGAAAAAAGGGTGCACTTGTTATATGAGGGTAACTAACCAAAGAAAAGGCTTTTCTAACATCCCGGTAGACTCTCCAGACCTTGCAGTCTTTAAGCCAAGACTAGGTGACTTTCTAACAGATGCATGGCAGCTCAAAAAGAAGTTATGGGCCAGCATCAGAAATGACTGGGGGAGGTACCCTGGATCACTAATGCAATAGGTTACACTTGATGATCATAATGGTCTCTTCTGACCTTAAACAATGAATCCCTGACATTCAGCTGTGCTCAAGTGTGGCACTTTATTGTACAGCAGTTTTGGATCAAAAATAGCTGTTATCAGTGAATTAAACAGGAACATTAACAACGTGGTTGCTCCAGCACCTCTTGTGCTCCTTAATTTGATATTTCTTTATTTTATGTTGTCCTTAAATTTTTAGTGTGCTGCAGAACTGTGTATTGGATATGCAGAAGCACATTATAGGGGTAATTAGGAGGCAGCTGGAGGGTTTTGGCAGCTGGGAAGGGGACAGCAAGCACTCTTGGCTCTTTGAGAGGCAGTGTGGATTTGTGGGAGAGGGACATTAGCTGAATGCTAAGATTGTCAGCAGGGAGAGTCAAAGGGGCTGACAATAGTATTTGCATCATCTTGAAGTTAACCACTTCCAGAAGAGAACAACAGTGTGCAGCAAAATAGGAGCTATTGTTCAGCCTGCAGACTGCTAATCTCTTGAATCTTGCAGCAAAGGGGGTTTTTTTAATGCAGCTTGACTGGTTTAAACCCAAAGTATAGCTCCTATTTGCACTGATGGCGTTCACAGAGGCTTAAGGCCAAATGCTTGAGGAAAGCCCCGCTGTCACAAAACACGGTTCTCGGTGCTGTGTGTGCTGTAGGAGTTCGCACTGGTCCAGAACCAGGGTCCACATCCACAGTACTGCACGGCTGAGATAGATAGGCTTTGCTTCACTTGCTTCACTTCGCCACAATGAGTCTGGCTTGGGGTGGTTGTTCTCCTCTGCAAACCATAGAAACTGCTACTCTGCTCCCTTGTTGCCCACGAAGGCTTAAACCTCGCAGGAACCTGGCTTTAGGAGGGACAGAAGTGAAGCTGGGGGTGGGGACGCAGGACCTGGACAGACCAGGCGCCTCTCACTAGCATTTTAATTTGGATGAAAGAAACAAATCTCCTGGTCGTGCCATATAATTGTGATTTGATGATTCACACCGTGGAAGAGGATTGGGGCATGCAAGCTGGGCGTGACGCTGTGCTGGGAGAGGAGGTGCAGGTGTGCACCTGAGGTGCTCCAGCCCGTGACTGCTCAGGCCACGGCTCGAGGCTGGAGCCAGTCACAAGTAAAACCGACTGACAAAACACTAGTGCTGCTCTTGTGCTGGTTTACTTGGTAAGACAGACATAGCCTTCATCCTCTGTGACTGTGTCAGTCAAAACACTCTAATGTCTCTTGTTTCACAAGATCAGAAGTGATTAAGTTAATTTATATTTCAGAAGGACCCATCAAAGGAACTGTCTTAGTCATGATGTGATTATCTAGGAAGGCCAGAGTGTTTAGTCTCTGTCCTGTGACTTACTGAGGATGTGAGGTTGCCTTTCTGCTGAGAACCAACTCGTTTCTGATCTCTCAAGTTTTCCTGCTTAATATCCCTGCCCTGAGCCAAGGCTGTGCTAATTTTTTGCTAGTGTCCAAGGATTAATGTAGGGGAAATATAAAGCGTTGAGGTTACATGGCAGTCCCGGGCTTGGTTGTCAGAAGCCACCATAACCCTTCACTCTCCCCAGTCAGCATCGCCACAGATGTGATTTCCAAGGTAAGCCATGAACTTCCAGGAGATCTGAAGCCTCAGCAGTAATCAAAAAGATCTGCAGTTCCTATGTCTTGTGCTGCAAATCCTGTAATTACTTTATTTAGATCCATTTTGTTGAATTGTACTTTGGCTCCTCCTTAGTTTGAATTATCCTTTCCACCTTCCCTTGCCTCTTTCTTGTAGAGGGAACTCATGGAGGGCTTCCAACCAGGAAGGCCAAGGTCTTAGTGGCATTGTCCTCACCTCCTCTGCTGGCATGTCCTTGGTGGGAACCATGCTTCAGGTCACTTTGGATGTCAAATGGGGGGTGGGTGGTCCAGCCTCAGCGAGCACACTGTTCCCCCACGTGAGTATTGATGCTCTCTGCCACCGCAGATACTTTCCTTACAGGTATACTTGCAGTGCTGTCCTAGCTACCCAGTGTTATTTAAGATCCTAAAGCACTTTTCACATTATTAGGATCATTAGCTCCACTTATTTTAGCAAAGTCCTCTCCAAGACGATCATACATTTTCTTCCTCAAACTTAGAATTTCCCTTTGATTTTATGTGGATAAACTGTTATTTGAGTTGCTGAATATCATTGGAGACTGACCCTCCCAATTCACGCCAATGATGGGCAAATTGAATCCTATATTATATGTAATAATTTCTCAATCGGAGAACAAAGTGCTTTGGCAATCTGGATCAAAGGCGCTATGTAAAGTCATGATTATTGTTGTCATAGTGAAATGAGCTGCTGGAAAAATCATGTTGACTTCTCCTTTGTAGGTTGCCTGCACCATGGAGCCTTTGATGTCTAATGGCCTGGCACCATATCTTGTGTAGGTATAGCCTATAAACAGAAATTTATAATGAATAAGTAAATTATTATTTATTATTTTCAGGACCTCAGAACACAGTCCTATATACATGATGCAATGCATATACAGGGCCAAAAGCTGTTAGAAAGAAACTAATAGGTGGGGCCTTTAGTTTGATCCAGTATGGACATTTTTTACATACTCTCCATCCCATTTTAGATGGACATTCAGTCAGCAAGATGAGGTGTTAGTTCTGTCTCTGCATGTTCAAATTTTATGTTGTTGGCTAATCGAAGTGAACAAAAAGGATGTTCTGTTTGAACTCCACAAAAGGGCTAGGGATGATGGGGAAGGAAGAGCCAGGGCTCCTTGAAATTCAGCTAGTTCTCGACATTATTCTTCCAGGCCAGAGGAAATCTCACGTGTGCTGTGAAATTCCCTTACTTATATTCCTGAATCCTCCTCCATCTCTAAAAGACTTGGGAAAAAACAATTTAAAAATGGGTTGCTGTTTGCAGTCACTCCTCTGTGCAAAGTCCCCACAATGGTGCTTCTGCCTTGCAGCAGCTGAGGAACCACCGCCGGTTCGGGGGCCGTGGTGACCTGCCGCCAAAAGCCACGCTGTGGCTGGCCTGGTTGTGGCTCCTAGAGGGGCAGAGCCAAAAACCTCCGAAACCTGCTTCACCTCCTGGGTTAGCCAGGCTCCCCACCCTGTGACTGTGGCAGTGTGCCGTGTCCCCGCGTTTCTCTGCGTTGTTTTCCTGAACCTCTGTGCTCCCCAAACTCCTCCAACAGGGATGAGTGTATTCCCATGGCAACCGAAAGCTGAGCAGGGTTTGCTCCTCTGACTGTCTTCAGCCTGTGTCTGTGGGAGCATCTCTGGCACTGGCACAGGTAGCGGCTTGGGGAGGGGACACTTTTGGGGCTGAGTTTCTTAGCAGGAAGCAGAATGTGCAGTCCTAATGAGGCATCTCTCATTAACTCTCTGTCTTCTCCAGGCTGTAAAATAGACGAGAGGATGGGGGGAAGGCTTCTGCCTCTACCCCCGTACATGGGCCAGGGTGGCACAGGTGCTGCATGTGGGACGCAGAGGCTGAGGCCAGCCTCGTGCCTGCCAGCGACACCAGGGCGCCAGCGGAAAACACAACATGAAGGAGAAAGCCAGCACCGGCATGGGGTGCCGGGAGGGAAAGCACGTGCCCCTGCGGGGCAAGCCCCTTAGCCCAGGGTGATGGGGTAGGTTGGATTTCGCATCTCATTTGTTCGCTCACAACATCAGAGGCTGTGGAAGGGGAGTCCTCCAGTGCTCCTGGAAGCCTCTGAAGACCCTCCATCACCAAGGCTTTGCTAGGAGGTTGATATGCCCCCAAGGGACTAAAATCCAGGTTTGGGGTATGGCTGGAGCAGCCCTGACCTTCCCCACTCCAGGAGCTGCCGCTGCAGTGTGTATGCCCATCAGGAGAGGAGAAGTAACTGGGGAAACATTGGGAAACTTCTGAAGGTGCTAATTAAGCAACTTTAAGTTATAAACATTTTTAATTTAACTCAGTTTTGGTGTCACATACTATCTCTTGATGAGACAAGTCCTAAAATTAAGGCTGTTTTAAGCTTGCTCTCTCTCTGCTCCTCCTCTCTACCCTGCTTGTCTTTCTGGTTACAAAATGGTAAAGAAATCACTGAGGCTTCTTGAGCTTTGCTGAACACTGCTATTTTTAAGGTGTTATATTTGATTTACTTTAAATCTGACCAAAAACTCCACCTTGGGACCAGACCTCCTTTATCAATGTTGCAGCTAACTTTCCGCTTTTGCATGTAGATTTTTAAGGAGGAAAGACAAAAATTGGACTTGTAAGAGATGCTAGCTCACCACCTTAACAATGACAGCACCATCCTTTAATGTAACCTTTGCCCAGGGATATTGCAGCATATCACTGTCTCCTTGTGATAAATGCTACATCATCATCTTTTTTTTTTTATTTATTAAATGTTTCTTAAATGACAGAAATGGTTTTGTATTGAATTATGAGATCCAAACACCATCAGGTTTTCCTATGTGCTCCTTTGTCATTGTCATGGGCCAACCAAAACTCTCCAGGCTTTAAGGGAGTGGGGACTATGGTCCAGGCTGTGCAGGTCATGCCCCGTTCTGCCCTGGGAATAGCTAAAGACATCAGATTTCAGCCTTCCTCTTATGAGTCAATTACTATTTCACGTGTGCCTGCCTTCATATCTATTGTCCAAGACCAATTTTAAACCCAAGGCCTCGAAATTAATGAGTCTTTAATGGCGCAGCACTACGAGAGCCTTTCTCCAGGGGCTGAGGAAGGGGGGGACAGAGATGGAAGGGGTCAAAGGTTTCGCTCGCAGTCTCACCTTTTCTTCCCTTGTCCTGCAAGTGCTCCTTAATGCGGCACTCTGCCTGATAGCAGCACTATTTTGGCCAATGTGCATGCATATAGATGTCTGTGCATCTGCGAAGGAGCCGCCAGCCACGGACGCACAAGTCGAAGTGGACCTGCACTGGAAGGGTACTTGAGTGTGCCCGTCAGTAGCAGCCGGTGCTGGTCGAGCGCTGTGCTCTCCACTGGGCAGCCCCCCTCTTTTTGGGAGAGGTGGGAGGAAGGGACGGAGCTGCCCTAGGACTGCCCTGCGCTCAGGCTTCAGCCCTGCAGTGCTGGGGGGAGGCAGCCGTCTGGCTGGGGTTTGCTCCTTTTACCTCCCTGCCGCTGGGGTCTGTACATTAAACTTCAGGGGATTTATAACCTGCCCTGCCAAGAAGAGCCAGATACTTTTGGAAGCAGCAAGACGTGGTCCTGGCAGCTTCCTCAATTCAATGCTCAGGCTGGATATTTCACACCTTGCATAACCCTAATTTGCTTCGGGATTTTTGCTGAGGGGGTATGATGCCAAGGGCTGCACTGTAGAGGTTTTATTTCACTTCCAGGAGGCTGCTTGCCATTTTTATATTATCTCACATAGTCATGGAGCACTGCAGGTAATAGAAACCTTTAGTTTTCATTGATTATTCATGGCACAGTTTGCTTTGCTAGGCATCCTCACAGGCCACAGAGCCTGCAGCCTCCCAACACGCATAAGGGGACACATTTCCTTGCCACAGACAATTTGGCTCAAAAATTTCCTTGAAGCGTTCCAGCTCTGCAGGTAACAAACACTTGGGTGCCTTTGACTTGGGTTCACTCTTCACTAACCGCTTATGCTACCTCTGGGCCCCCTGGATGCCCCCAGCCCAGCTGCTGCCCCTGGGCAGGTTTGGTAGCCCCCTTTTGCCAGGACACTGCTCCAAGATACCCTCCCTCCTTACATCCAGCCATGAACTCCATGTGCTAACCCTGATCTCTGCCCTGCGGGGAGCTGACTTGGGTCCCCACTAGTGTGAGCTGGGACCTAGCAAGGCCTGCAAGGAAATGTTGAAACTCAGACAGCTCCATTTCACTTTAAATTTGGGGGGGAAATCCTGAAAAGCTCTTTATGGAGATTGTATTTTTGCAGCAGCCTGTTTCCTCTTTCCCTCTCCTTCTTTCCTTTCCCCACCTCTTTGTCTGCTAAATAAAACAACCTACATTTTTGACCTGAATTACTTTATGTGTCCCTGAAGGCATGTGCAGCTCCTAGGACTGTAGGAGGGTTTTCTTCTTTGGTGCGGTTAGATACCATCATTAGAGATGACAGTCAAGCTGGATCCCCCCAGTCTGAATGTATATTTGTACAAACAATAACCCCATGCATTTCTGTATCGCCAGCCATCAGGGAGAAGCTTGGGCTGCTTTACAAACAGGCAGGCATCAATCCTGTGGGCAAAATACCTCTCCATTTCTGCAGGTGAGATGCGGGGAAGTTAAGTAATTGCCAGCATCGCTCAGCGAGGACCTGAATCTGCCTGCATCTGTATTCACCTAAATCGCCGATAACTCCAATGCTATTAGCAGAAGAACCAGCAGCAGACCAAAACCAGGATCCCAATCTGAAGGTGGTTTCCCCCGCCCCTGCGGCATCCCCCCCTCTGCCCTGCTAGTGCCTCTCCCTCTCCCCGGAGAGCCATCGAGCTCCCCCAGGCTCCCCGGGGGGCATCTGAGGACCGCACACCCTTGGAGCGGCAGGAACAGCATGGGGTGGGATGTCCTCTCCTCTGCCCTCACCTCTCTGCTGCCGGAGCTGAGGGGGCAGGTAAACCACTCCGGAGAGGCTGTGTGTCAGGCCTTAGCAAAGCCCTGCTCAAATCACACGTTCCAAGTGGTGGGTTTTTTGAAAGGACAATGAAATTGCTCGTTCTGGCCCATTTTAACACTCTCTCCTATAACATGCATGGCAGACCTGGCTGAATTAAACCAGCCGTACTAATTTCTCTTGTTCTAGCAGCCCTGTGTAACACACAAAATGCTTGGCTTTGGAGGATGATATTATAAAGAAGGACACTGTAATTTAGTGGCTCATTTAATGTGAACCAAGAGAAATATGAGGCATGCCAATGCCGCACTGGGGCTCTATTTATATCCTTTTTAGTGTACAGTATGATTTATAATAAAGGATCATTTTTATATAGTATTAGCGTAGTAATGGAGCTTACTGGGTTACCATGTCTGATGTTAGGAAATATTGTATTAGAAGAAGCTCTGCAAACGCCATGTAGGAATAGCCCTTTCTTCAGTATTAAATCATGATTCCAAGCTTCCTAAAATAAATATTAATGCACTCTATTTACCTAGGAATCTGGGCTTTTATTAATGCAGCAGGAGGATCTCCACCTCTGAGCTCAGAAGCTGTTGTGTGCAGCCTCACAGAGTTCATTTTGTGGCTCCTAGCCCTGCTGCTCAGCACCCTCCGGCACCGGGAGCATCCTCCTGTGCTGGGAGCCCGGGATGAGGGCAAAAGGCAGAGGAAGCAGAAGAGCCATGTTTTGCTGGGCAGCGTGGTATCACAGCTTATGGGAAGCATTTCCTTCCTCTGTCCCCCAGTGCATGAAGCCCTGTGCCCCCCCGCATCTCTCCCCTGCCCTGGGGCTGCCCGCGGGGAGGAGGAAGGACCAGGATTTACCTTCTCAGATTTTTTCTGAAGGCCACACGGCAAGTAAGCAGTGAAGCCAGGATGAGAGTGGAGCCGCTCCTGGCACCTTGTCCTCTGCATGATTCAGAGCTTCTTTCTGAAGCGAGAGGACTGGGTAAAGTTTCATTTGTCTATCTAGAAAGCAGCGCGTTCTGCTTCCCATTTAAAGCTTGGGAGTCTCATGATGATTCAGAGTGCATGCAGGAATGCGCCTGTACGCTGATTTTTAGTGCCAGGCAGCGTAATGCCTGCCAATGATTAGTTCTGCCATGCAGGTGGGTAAAGGAATTAAATTGGGTTTAGAAATGAGGGGGGAAATAATCAGCTGGAGGATGCCAGGGAGAAGGAGAGCTTGCACAGGCGCAGCAATGCCTTTGCAATTGTCACTTCCACTGAAGCTGAAGTGTGAGGTGGCGAGATGTGGAGGGTTTTCTTGAAGGCAGCTGGCTGCGCAGGGTACCGCAAGCTCGCTGCAGGGAGCTGGTGTTGCTCACCCCTTGAGGAAAGATGCTCGGCCCTTTCCCTCCTCCCCACAGGGCAGGGAGGAGCTGTGGGAGGCCGCAGTACCCCTGCTGCTACGCCCCAGTACCCCTGCTGCCATGCCCCAGTGCCAGAACGCCTCCGACTGGCTTCCCCAGCTGGGGCTTGGCTTTTGGGGCACGGCCTTTGGGGCACAAGGTGACAGTTTGACGCTTTTCAATGCTGATGGGGCTGATGGCTACCCCGGCCATCCTGGACCAACCTGCAGGAATGGCAGCCGTGAGGAGACCACCTTTGGTGCCATCCATAGCATCACATGCAGCCGGCAGCCTGTGCAAGCTCGTGCCCCCAGCCCAAGCTCCCTCCTGGTCCATGCTGAGACGGATGTCACCCCACAGCCCCCGGCACGTGCTGCCTTGCCGGAGGGGAGTCCCCCTGCTCCCTGCTCTCTTGGCCCTGCGGGGACACAGCCACCGTCGCCAGCCGGGAAGGTGACATGCAGGAGTGGACAAAGCCGGAGCTGACTCTGCTTCCCGCTGAGCCAACCTCAGGGAAATTACCCAGCCACTTTGAATAAAAATGAATTAAGTAGCCTGGCAGTAACTCAGACCATATTTTATTAACTTGGCCAGAACCAAGTAACGTTAATCTCCCTCCCTGAAATTTCTTTTTTACAGACAGGCTCTAATATATTAAAATGTGCTGGCAAAGTTTTCAGTAGGTTACAACCCTCTGGTTAGTAACAGCCACGCAGTGGGGGGTTATCACTTGGATAGGGACTGAGCCGCAGCGTGGACCCCCACACAGCCCACCCGAGCACTGAGGCAGCGGGCGATGGTGCTTACCCCCACTGCTTTCCGTGTCATCTTGGGAAAATTCCCGGCGGCTCATCACTTATGGGGTGAGGGATGCCCAGGTGCCTGAGGGGCCTCGGTGGCCACTGGGCGAGGGTAGGGACTGGCTCCGGCCCACGGGGGTGAATCACTCTGCAGAGATGCCTCTCGCCCTCCCTCCCCCCTGGGTAGGAAAACAGCTTTTCTTGGCTCAGCAAATGCTGTGTCTCAGTTTCTCTACAAAACTGGGGAGGCATCCGCTCAGACCGCAAGGTATGATGCCTCGATGCCTGCCCTTGCTTTAGACGTTGAGGTGCACCCCAGGGAGGAGTCTGGCATCTAAAGAAAGGCAAAAATCACCTTCCGCTCAGGTTCCCCACTCTGGGCCACCCACTAAACATGGTGGAGGCCAGGAAGGTGCTGCAGAGTGCTGCTCTGCCCACTGGTGGCCCAGAGCTCCTGCTGCTGGCCCCGTGGGGCCAGCGCTCCCGGGGAGGTCTCCAGTGGGCTGGCGACCCACCAGGACCCCGGGGGGCTGCCTTTGAGCTTAGCGCTGGTGAGGGGGTCACCTTTGCAAGTCCTTGAAGAGGCTGTGGGGCAAATTAGCATCTTCCCCACTCTCTGCATTCTCGTGCCCTGCGTAAGCCCTAGCAAGAAATAAAACTGCCCTGCCTTCCTTGTTTATTAGCAATAATAATCCTAATAATACTTCACACATCAGTAAGAGCTTCCATCTGAGGAAATGAAAGCACTTTACAGACATTAATGATTTAAGATGCTTAGCCCATCTCTGAGATACGTAAGGAAAACCATCCTCTTTTTTACAAGTGGGAAGCTGAAGCAAACCATAGGTAAGTGACTTATGGCCACGCAGGAAGGCAGCAGGGAGGCAGGGCAAGAGTCCAGTCTCCTTCACCACTGCCTGTGACCACGGCTCCCCTTTGCTGTTTTACAGCCAATGTCTTCTCTGTGCCTGCTCCAGTGGAGCCTTCAGAGGAGCTGCCGCAGGCTCCCGAGGGCCAAACCCAACTTGCTCACTGAGCCATTTGGGGGCTGTTTGCCTTCCCAGAGCCCGCTTGCTTGAGGCAGGCTGGCCTAGGGTGACTGCAGCTGCTCGCTACTGCTCTGGGGTGCGGGACCAGGTTTGCCCCAGCAGTTCCTGTGTTTTGGAGATGCCCTCGGGGTGCAGTGATGCCCTGCGCTCTGTAAATGACCCCAGTCCTCGGGGCAGGCGGGGGAGCCCGCCGGGGGTTTGAAGAGGAGGGCGCCCAGGGGGACAGGTTGGGTGTTGCATCCCATCCCGGGCAGCCTTAGCTGTCCTCTCGCTGCAGCCTCGCCTACAAACATGCTGCGGCTGTACCGGCTGCCGGGCTGGCTGCGAACACGGCTGCCATCGCCCAGCGGCTGTCCCGTTGCCTGCAGGGTGGGCGTGGGGAGAAGAAACCCGATTATAAATAGTCGGATGAACTCCAGCTCACTGGGTAGCAAACTTTTTGTATATAGCTGCTTTGTAAAATGAAACTAGCCCGTGCCTCTCCGGGTGGAAAAAGAAAGTGAGCGGGGACCACACCTCTTCTATTATGTGCGTAGATCTGCCCATCAGGGTCTGGCAGTGCTTGCCTAGTTAAACGAAACACTCGTTATAAACATGGGACTACCAGGTGGTTGGTTTTTAACTGTTTAGGGCACAACTTGAAATAATACGATTTGGCCTGGACCATGGGCCAAAACGGGATTTTCCGCCTTGAGACGTGACCAGATCTGGGTTGCCTGCTTCCCTCCACTATGCAGAGCTTATAAATAAACCCCTTCTCATCCTCAGAACAGCTTCTTTTTTTTTTTAACATGAGAAGAAAAAAAAAAAAAGACAGGCAGGCAAGCAATAGTGAAAGTGCCACCATGCTGTTCTATTTTAAATCCTGCTTGCCTGCAATTTCGCATGCAGGCAGGGGAGGAGACCACTGGGTCAGCCCACCACCGCCTGCCCGGCCGCTGCGGTGTGCGTGTGCCTGTGTGCACTTATTGTTTTATCCTCACGTCACCTTTCAGCCTGTGCCGCTCGTGCTCCCTTCGTCCCCGAAATCTTTGATTAATAGGTTTGCTTGCTTTTTATACCTACACATGTGGTGCATCTGGAGCAAGGCGTGCCTCCACTTTCTTGTTGTTGTTTTTTTATCTCCCTCTCTATCTATATGTACGCGTTGGGGTTTTTTTTGTTTTTTTTTTTTTTTTACTTTACTTGCGACTGCCATGGCAACTGTTACATGTTTGGCAAAAAGCTTACAGAGAAGAAAAGGGGCTCAGAGCGCTCAGCTGGCAGATGTCCAGTGTAATCATGCCGCAGCGCCGAAATGAGGCCTTTGGCCGGCTGCCGAGCTAGGGAGAACAAAGATGTCAGTTCCCCGTGTTGGCGGCGGCGCTTGTTTGGCACCCTTATATGGTTTCCCAGAACTCCTCGCCTTGGCGGCTTTCCATTCCCTTTAGGGCAGCAAACAGGATTAGCACACACAGACTTGTTTTTCTCTTTTCTCCTCCAACTGTTCCAATGACATCATCCCTGCTGCATTCAGCTGCCAGCAGGGTGACTTTGGGGGTGGGGTTTTTTTTTCTCTTAAAAAAACCACCACGGCACACACACCAGCAAGCACGATGGTTTAGGTAATGCTTGCACACCTTTCTTGTTAAATTAAAAGCCCCTGAAGTGCAGCGAGCTCGGGCGAACCAAGCCAGACACGCTGCATTTTATTTTTTTTTCTTTGCTTCTCATAATTGAATTCCTGCAAGATAAAAATCTCCTTTTCCTCAGTAGGCTGTAATCAGCGCTCTCAGAGCTGTGGTTTCCAACTGCCCTCGTCATGTGCTTCCTTATGAAACTCCACGGAGAAATCGCCTTGGCGCGGGCGCCGATTTAAAGGGCCCGGGAGCGGGGAGCAGCCCCCGCCGGCCCCCCGAAATGGCGGGGCTGGGACCACCCAGCCTGGGGTGCAGGGGTGCATGGGGGGCCACGGGGCTGCTGCAGGGTGGCGTGGGAGGGAAGCCCCCTCTGTTAAGGAAGGACTTTGTTTAGGAGAGTTTTTAGTTGCTGCTGGCCATGGAGGGCGGGGAGAAAGATGTGCAGGAGAAACCACTGAATTTTCTGCCTTTGCCCTCAAAGCCCACACCAGTTTTCTGCTTCTGGACATCTTCTCCCCTGGGCATTTTCCTCTCTCCGCCTGGTCTCTTTGCCGGCCAAATAACAGTCGTGCCCCGGAGCCCCGAGGGGTAGCAGCAGCCGAGCATTGCCCCCCGCCAGGAGGTGGGCAGCCCTTGGTGGGGAGGCAGGGGCCAGCCAGGGCAGCAGGGCTGCCTCCCCGCTCCCCGCGCCTGCTTCCCTCGTGGCAGCGCTCCTGTTTTCCTTGGCACGGGCCGCAGGATGTGATGCTCGCTTCCTCCTGTCGCTGCAGACCCAGGGAAGGGGCCCGAAGGGGATGGTGGGCTTTGCATGAACGGTTGCTCAGTGATGGAAAAGCTCCCCAGCTCGGGGCTGGCCGCAGACCACTGGATGTTTGTCAGTATGGGAAGAGCTGGCCGGTCCAGTTCCTCATTGGGTCGCTCAATTTTTCCATCGCACAGGCGGACGGACAGACGGACGGACAGACGTAGACGACAAAGCAGGGTTGCTAGGAGAGCTTTATGTAAGCGGCACTCGGCCGGCAGCTGACAGTGCAGCAAGTGTTCAGCTCCCAGAGCTCCACATCAAACCTGGCAGCACATCAAAACCTCTGTTTCATAACCCACTAGAAATAGGATTTTCTAACAGTGCCGAGAGGACTCGCCTTGTTGTGCAGGGACCTGGGATTTTACCAGTTGTTAATGGTTAACTAGGCAATGGCCTAAAAAATTCGGTAGCGCCCTTCCCCATGACGAGGTATGTCATTTTACCAGGCGCCATGCCTGGCGGCAGCCATGCTACCCTGGTCCACCTGCTAATAACATAACTCGGGAATTAATTAGCAATTAACAGCAACCAAATAATTACAGAATCAGCCGTCAGGAGAGAGGCCGTGTTGCTGTGAGCGGCTTTCCAAGGATGGGGACTGCCCTCCGCCGGGAAGGGGGTGCGTGAGCGTGCCCTGGGGAGGGAGTGGGGCTGGAGGGGGGGCTTCCCCAGGGAAGCACAGATTTCCAGAGGTGCTGAGATTTCACAGGAAGAAGAGGGCACCAAGAAACGAAACTGGTGTACCCTGACCCAATGGCTTCACCCCCTTGCAGCGGCAACCCTCACCTGCTCGCCCCAGCTGACGCGCCGCAAGGCTGAGCTGGTGCCTGGGCTCCTCCGGCTGTTCCGAGGGAGCAAGGCGAGCGTCAGGCATGCCCTGAGCTTTATAATGCATGTCAGGCACTGCTCGGGGAGCGCTTTGGAGAGCAGAGCAGCAGCTTTGGTCAAGCCTAGCTGTGGGCGAGGGGCTTGCTGCAGTGCTGAAGGGCAGAGAAACTGGGGCGCTGCTCCCACACCCTGCCTGCTTGCAGGGCTGCCCCTCCACAAGAGGAAGGCAAGAGCCACTCACCTCCTCTGGTCCTGGGCACCAAAGGGGATAGCAGCGTGCTCCCACCTGGGCCTCTGCCCATCCCGGCTCCATGCTGAGATGTGCTGATGGCACAGGAAAGGCACTTACATTATTTTTCAGACATTGAAAAAAGAGCAAGTGCATTAGATAGATAGATTCATGGAGATGGAAAAGGCCCAAGTATTCATCTTATTCATTGCTCTCTCCTTGCTGATGAAGAGTTATCCCCTCTTGAACATGATCCAGTATTTTGTCCAGCCTCATTTCCAGCGATTCAAGTGATGGGGCTTCCTTTGGGAAACTCCATCACTGCCTAATGCACTTTGCTGTTAGGAAGTGCATCTCACCCTGCATTTGGCTTCAACAGTTTGTCTCTAGGCTCTAGATTTGCTTCCCAATGTGCTAGCTGCTTGTGGGCTCCTGTCTCCTCCAGGCGAACTAGATGTCTTGAGCTCTTTTCACTTTCTCCATCGGCCAGTCTTAATCCTTTAATCATTTTCTGCTTTCTTCCTCTCTGCTGCCGTCTGCCCCATATCGGCCTGGGTCTGCCAGACATGGCCAAAGTACCTCTGGGTGGAGAGAGCCTCCCTGGTGCAGGGCTGAGGCTCCGTGGGCTGCGGCGGTGGTGGCTCCCCGACAGATCTGTGCTTCTCCAGCTCTGGGCCAGTGAGCATGAGCTCAGCAGCTGGCACGGGAGAGCGCAGCTGGAAGGATGCTCTATTTTACACCGACTACTAACGGCCTGGAGGGGCTGTTCTGGCCAAGTAGGACTGCTGAGGCATAGAAACACCCTGGCCACACAGAGCCTTTCCCTCAGCCATGCTCCCTGCAGAGGAGCGGGCAAGAGGTTTGGGTGGAGGAGCTTCTCAGTGCAACTCCAAAAGGGTGAACTGCCAGGCCAGTGTGAGCAGGGCGCTCTCGGTCCCGTCCCCTCGAGGAGCATCACCAGTGCAGTTGCAGGTTGCCTCCTACCCAAGTGCCTGAGCTGGATGGAGCAAATACTTCCTGTGCAGTCAAAATAACTGGATTGGCCCAAGTTACATCCCTGAGGGCACCTCATGTAGAGCAGTCTCCTTCCTTCCGTTTCCTTCACAAAAATGGTGAAGCACCCATTGTCCTGCATGGAAGTTACCATCTGCAGCTGATTCTCATGCGTGCATCCTCCTCTGTTTGGAGGTGCAGGGGTGTCCCTGTTCCTCACCCACCAGCTTGAATTGTCCCCAGAGGAATATATTTCTGTGGTCATATTCCAAGTCCCTTCTTGAACCCTCACCCCATTTCCATTCTTCTGTGTCCCTGTACTTGCAGCTCCTTGGTATGGAGCCGATGGGGCCACGAGCTCCTCCGCCCCGTGCTCCCACCCATGGTGGGGGTGGGTCCCATCCCCTGGTCCCCCACCAGCTTGTCCCCTCACGTGCTGCGTCCCCTCTGCCTCTGGGCATTCGTCACCGCGCTCAGCACAGCTCGGCCTGGGTCAGATGCCTGCGTTCCTCCTGGCCATGGGACCCAGCGCTCTCCCTCTCTTTTTGTTTCTTTTTGTTTATGGTACTCGATCCAGCTTTCAGGCCATGCGCAAACGCTCTGCTCCTGGCCAACTTGAATTCATTTCAAGGAAGATTGCACAAGAGTTCAGGGCTGGTGCTCGGAGCCAGGCCTGCTGGGCTGGCTGTTCTGTCCTCTCGGGCCCCGGTCCTGCCGGAGGACCTGCTGGCACGAGCCCGCGCCAAAGCGGAGTCAGCAGGATGCCGCATGGGCTGCCCAGCTGGGAGGAGCCACAGCAGCAAAGTCCAACGGAGGTCAGGGACAGGCTTTGCAAATTTAGTTTAAAAAAAAAAAAAAAAGTGCAGTAGAAGTTTGTCTGGGATGCTTTGCTCTCTGTTAAAGCCATATGGATTGATGGTAACCCCAGGTACCTCCAGGTATAAATAGCTTTTCTTCCAGTCTCACGCTGGGGCTGGGCAGTAAAAGCTCTGCTGCCGCTGGCCGTGGTAGAGGAGCCAGGCTCCGAGCGGCGAGGGGGGGGGGCTGGCAAACCGAAATAGCTTCCCTGAAGTCAAAGGGGAAGAAGCGGAGGGGTCCCGACGGCTTACACAGCTGCAGATGTGTCCGGGAGCCTGAACCACCCTCCCTCGGTGGCAGGGCTGAGACACCCTGCAGAAGCGTCTCACTGGGTTGCCGTTCGCAGTCTGGCTGGCCTTTGGCAAGAGAAAGCATTTACTACCCCTCGTCTCTCAAGCACAGCTTGTATTTCAAGTGACGTGAAAACCTTGCTTCCCATCCATGGGTTTAAAAATGCTGCAGGCGAGTAAAAAATACACTTTTTTTTTTTAATGGTTCCTAACTTTTTTCCAAAGGCAGGTTTGTTATGGTTGGTTGGTTGGTCTGTCTTTTTGGTGACCTTGTCAACAAAGATATCAGCAAAGAGCTGATAGGGGAATACTTGGAAAAATCAAACCTATCTGCACGAGCAGGCTGCAGTAGGGTGAACCCTGGGAGAGTTAGCTGACCTGCTGAGCCTCTGTCAATTATTTTTGAAAAATCACAGGGAACGCGAAGCTTCAGGGCACAGGAGGTTCCTCAGCAGCCTGTGGCTGAGATATTGAAGTGCCTCGTGACATCCATTGCCATCACAACTAAGAAATTTTGTTTACTTTCCTGACACGGGAGCCTCCCCGCTTTGAAGGAATTCGGAGTGACTTAAAATCCCTTGGGAAAGCTCTGTCTTTCTCAGAAGTGGGATTCATCTCAGCTGACTGTAGAAGTTTGAAAGTCACACAGTGATCCAAGCTAATCATCCTTGCTCTTCTCATGGGGCACGGGGAGGAACAGGCATCTCACAAAGCATGACTTGTTTATATGTTCAGTGGGACAAATCTCTTGCTGGAAGTGCCCACCTCTTCCACGGACCATAGTGGGAGCCTGGGACATTTGGTTAGCTATAGCTGCCTACCTCAGAGAAGATGAGCACTAAATGGTATGACCCACCCTGGAGAACGGACTCACTTTTGGTCCTTTGGGGCCACAGAGGAGGTGCCCAATGACGTATGGTGGATATGCAATGACATACAAATTCTTCCTCTGGCTCCCAGGTTCTAGTGCGTCTTCTTGGTTGTTGGCAATCTCATTAAAAACCCTGATGAATGCAATGATGCGGCCCCTAAATTATTCTCACTTCCACCAATTTCATTTGAGTACATGGTAATATTGTCCCCATATTTTCCAGTTTAACGTAATGCTGATAAATGATATGACAACGATAAATTTTCATTTTATTTAAAGCTGTTTATCATCCATATCTATTATGGAAAGTCATCAATTATGCAAAAAGCGTGAATGTTTAAAGAGCTTCTAAAGTGTCTCTATTTATGGATTGCATGTTGTGTCTTCTTTACTCCTTGCTTGTGCACACACTGGAGAGGCTCCTCCATTAAGTATCATTTTTGCACAAAGAGCCTGAAAAATGGAACTTGACGGGGATCTTAGACAAGCTGGAGGCTTGTCACAAAATGTGGCTGAGCCATAAAAATTTCACTGTGTGGGAGAATCCCTCAACCCTCGAACCTGGGTCTAAATCAGAGGACCAGTAAACTAGATGGATGCAGTGTGCCTGGGGTCAAAAAGCCATGCTCTAGTGCTTGCCTGAAGTCACCTTCCATAGCTTAGCCAGGGCCTCTCAGTGAAGGGGAAATAAATGAGTCCTTCATGAGCTCTCATTAGCAGAAGGGTCCACACTACTCACAGCCCACTGATTTCTGCAGTCTATGGTCCCTCATAAAAGCCACAGGAGCTGCACCCCAACAACTGGGGTGGGTGTGGACCACACTGCAGAGACTCGTGGCTTGCAGAGGGCTGCTCCTGCTCTGGAGTGAGGGAACAAGATGCTTGAAATGGCTGAGATGTTCTAAGTCAGGCAGCTATTGCTCATCTCTGAGCTTGCACAGCAACCTCTTTGCTACGGAGGGCCAGATTCTGCTCGCAGGGCAGTGTCTTTGGAGCCACCTTGCATTAACACCAGTATAATTGGCAGCTTGTTTTGGCATGTGCATTAAATCACAGTAATGGGGAGATTTTACAACAAGGAACGCAGGTCAGGGAGCGAACACCAAACAGAGACGCTTTAAAGGAGTTGGAGACGTTGGCATCTTGGATCGCTTCTTTCTTTCCTTTCAAGATGCTGGGGGGACAAAAAGAGTTAAAGTAAGGAAATTAGATCACAAAAAGCAAATTAACTAAACAGCACCGTCCTGACCCGATGCTGATCTCGGCGCATGGTGTGCCAGTAAATCCCGAGTAACCCGGCACACATCTGGGTGTTTCTGGGGCGGCTCTGTCTATTCAGGCCTGCCAGGGTGTCGGAGGGGGCCTGCAGCTGCCACGGCTCTCCGGCAGCGTGCGACAGGAAAGGGAGAGCTTTCTCACACGTCCGACACAAGAGGTCGATTGTGGGGATTGCTGACGGGTCACCTCCCCGTGCCGCCGGTGCTGGGGCTGCTGGCTCCTCCGGCACGGGCACCTACTGGGAGACCTTCTGCTCTTGCATTACAACGCCCATAGCATCGGTAAGTGTCCTGTAGCTGCTGAAGACTTAGGTACTTAAACATCTCTCTGAAGTAATTAGTTGTGTTTTTATATTACTTACAATTTATGTAGTGCTGTAGGGGATGTGTCGGGTTGTGACAAAGAAGGGAGCGTGAAGCCTGCGGAGTGGGAGCACGGTGGCATCTGCTATTTTTAAACATGCCACTCAAGGTCACCTCCTCGCTCTCCCCGCACCCAGCGCTGGTGTCTCCCGCCCGCCTGCCCTTCACGGCGCTCACTGGTCTTTGCCATGAAATCTTTCATTTTCTTTCACTCGTCCTTTCCCCTTGTAGCCATCAGGAGATGTCCTTGACAGCGCCACACGCCTTTAAGCCAACTAAGCAATAACACAGGAGAGGATTTGCAGCCATTGTGCTTTTTATTGAGTGCATTAAAGGCCTGGGATCAAAGGCTGGCTACTTCCAGCACTAGAAGAGTTGCAGTGGCACATTAGTAGGATTTTTTTTTCCCTACCAGTTCAAACAGCTACACAAATTTTCCATTCAGCTTCTGTTTTTTCCCTAGGCTCACGGGATGAGGAAGAATGTCCTCTGAATCCTCGCTTCTCCCATGGCAGACACTGCCTTTCACTGCTCTTGTCCTGATCCAACCTGGCTGTCACGAAGCTCGCTGTGGATCTTGTACGCAGTGCTCTGACTGTTGGGTTGGTCCAGAACATCACTGCTCTGCCAGAGAGAAACCTTTTGCTTTACAGCCATCAGCAAATCCAGTTTCTCTCATGTCATACACAGAAATGTTACTCTGTTTTGGTAGCTCTCTCCTGTACACAGTGATGAAGGGAGACAGGCCCCCTTGGGAGACTCCTCATGACCCTCAGCATCGCAGTACCTATCTGTGCACGTCAGCATCTCTGTATTTCACCTCCTCTGTTGGACACACTCTCCAGTGCATCCTGCGATTGCATTGTGGTTTCCATAACTGCATCCCGTTGGTGCTCAAAATCATTAACTACCAGTGTGCCCTTTTCCCCTTCAGCCAGTTCCAGACGAGTTCCCAGTTCACAGCATCAGTTCTTGCTGTTAATCCATAAACTATAACCTTTACATCGGGTACTGTTCAACGTAATTAGATTTCTATTACATGATGTTCTTTCCTGTGGTTAAACAAGACTTGCTTTACTTAAACAGCCAGCCCCAGGTGAGGTTTAATTGTAACCTTGGCGTTAAAGCTCTGTGCTTGCACGCCGTTCTCTCGAAGCCTCCGGTCCACCACACCATCGCCTGTACTTATCTTGACACAGCACATTAGCAATCATCTGTAGCTCTCTCGCAGCGAGACCCAGCCTTGTTCTGCAGGACGTCAGCCCTCTCCCAAGGACCCAGTCTTTCCATGAAGAGAAGAATAAAACCAGGATGGCTCCAAGTCAGGTCACCCTGACTGCAGTGTAAACACGCTACCTGCTCCGGTGCAAGCTGGAGTGGAAAACAAAGGCACAATAGACCAAACAAGGTCATTACACACAATTTGATCCAATTATATATCTAAAACCAGGGCTCTTTGTGCAACGATTTTTATTTTGTGCTGTGAAGGAGGGAAAGCAGCCTTACACATAATGGAGTGGCGCTGGGTACTGAAACGTGTCTCCTCTCACATAAAGCAGCAGTAATGCCTCCTAAACCCACCTGTACCTCGGCTGAACATTCATTTACCCCCACTCTGGCCGCTGCCATTCCCTGCGGTTAAAAAATGTTGGTATACAGGAAAAGTTTCCTCCGGCAGCGTGCAGGCTGCGGCCGACCCCCTCCCCAAGCCCAGTGGGCGCTTTGATGCCACAAGAGCATGACAGTAAGAGAAATGCCTGGGGAAGTGAATCAATAGCTGCAGGCCGGCCAGCTGCAGGGTGAGGACGGGGTAAATCTCTGGAAGAAACTTTCCCAGCCACCGGAGGAGTTGGGAGAACAATGCGGAGAAGAGGATGTGAGGCACTTCCCGCCGCTGGCCAGCCCTGCGCCAAGGAGCGCCGCAGCCTCCAGCGCTATCTTTATACCCCTGTCATCATCTGGAGGCGGCTTTTGCTGTTTGCTGTGGGTTTCTATACTTGTCGTTTCTTTTAGCTCTCTCTCAGAGATCTAATTGTTGCTGCAAAAAAAGGGGACTGTGTCCCCCAGCCCTTCTGGCTGACGTCTACCCAGCCTGTCCGAGGCAGGTCTCTGGGCCAGACTGGGAGTATGCTGGTTCCCCTCTAAGATCTGGCTGGTAGAGCAGGGCTGATGCTTTTTTTCTTTTCCCGTCTCTCTTTCCCTCCTCCTGTCCCTGAGAGATGGAGATAGTACATTTCTTGTTTGTTCTGCTTTCCCATAACCTCTGCCTATTACCAGCCACTCGAATCTCTCTGTCTAGATCCTGCAGAGCTGCTTCTCTCTATAATATTCAAGTGCCTTTTGCAAGTGAAAAAAACCCCCAAACAACCCAGCCCTGTGATTTTCCTCCCTGCTATCAGGAAATAGGTTTGTTTGCTTTTTAATGAATGCAAAGGTGAGGAAAAGCTTGGGCAATGAGTTCAGCACTTCTTTATTTAGGCTCCTCCATGTATATCAGCTGAGCCCAGCAGGCAGTAAAGCAAGAGCTGGATGTTATTTCAGGAAAAGCCTGGTCTTTCATGCTTGAGACAGAGTAGAACTCTGGCTCCTGTCATGCATGGGTGATTTGGGCAGAAAAAGGACAAGGAATTCCAGCAATGCTGCTTTTCTTCTCTGTCTTCCAGGCTTTGCATAGCAGGTGTCCCCAGGGCTGCCCACTGCCACCGAGACAAGTCAGAGGGGGTTCACACCTGCAGGTCTGCCTGGCCTGGTATTTCCCACCGCTCCAGTGCCGGGGACTTATGGCTGCACAGGGCCGGAGACAGAACAGGCACATCCATGGCATGATGTGGGAGATAGATGGTGTGTGGCAGTGCTGGGGACTCTGCCACTTAGACCACGTGGGCAAGGCAGCCGTGCTAGGTGGCACGGGCTGAACACTAATAACAGGTTCATTCCAGCTGCATGCTTGCTGGAAACAACAGACTGAAATCACAGTCACACTGACATCAGCACCAAAAAGGAAAAAAAAAAACCAAAGTAATGTGGCAGATTAAGCACAACATTTCTCTTGACGTACTGCTTGGCACTTCATGGTAGTTTTAGGTGTTTCTACCTCACTGAAAGTCAAATTTCAGTCTTGAAGCATCACTTCAGCATGAAAAGTAGAAGTGCATCGCATACAGCAAGCTGCTTAGACTTATAATTTTATTCAAACAACATATATATTTTGGCCATGGCTCTTTGCTGAATTCAGCACAGATTCAGGCTTGGTCAGCCTGAAACTGCATTTTTCAGTGCATAAAATATTCATTGCACATTTTACCTGGCTCTAGCCATGATACGGTGTGAACCACGTCTTCACGACACCTCGGTAGTTAAAGGCACATCTGTTCTTCGGGATCCAAGCAGCTCTGAGATAGGTCACCTCTAGTTCCAAACCCAATATTCATTTGCCCATGATGAGCGTATTTCTTCCTTAGTCACACCGGATTTTTGCTTCTTTCAAAGTATGTCTTTTGTAGCAGATTTTTATGCAGATTTTTATGCAAGAACTTATTACTAAGTTGTTTTCTATTGATGCAGAGAAATCTTTCATGCAATTTGCATCCCATTAACAGCTTCATAAGAGATGATCCTGATTCTAATGGCTCTGCACAATAAGCCAATAAAGCCAAATATGGAAGGGATTATGGAGTGCATTGCTGTAATACCCACAAAACGGCTTGTACGTTCAAAAGAGGGGCATCAATTCCTCTGACACCTAAGGTTAGTCCTAACAGTTACTACTACTGACATTTTTCAGCAGCGCTTTGACTGTCTTTTATCTCCTGTTGGTTGTCCTCTCCATTTTCTTGCGCTGGCAGCAGAAATCAAAGAGGAGCCCCAGCCTGCAGGGACCGCTGCCTCACACGTGGGCGTCCTATGCAGCCTGCCGGGTGGAAAATGCTGTCGGATTCCAGCATTGCAACAAAACCGGTGCTGTTACATCATTTCTGTAGTGCTGGACTAACAACAGAGGCTGCCTTGGGGCAGGTACAGGTGCTAGCCAGTGTCCCTGCCACTGACACCTTCCTGTAGGCATATTTACACCCTATGCTTTCCCTGTAGGAAAGGCCAGGTGTCTGTGCTGGGCCTTTCAGATCTGCTGCCTGTCTTTGATGCTGCTGGCAGGACGTAGGTTGGTGGGCAGACTTACCAGCTGTGGAGGATGAATAACTCTCTCCCCTGGTGTCAGAGTTTCAATCCTTAGCCTTGGGGTTTTTTTAATTGAGTTTCGTAAACAGGGGACTGGAAGCAAAGGGCAGAGGTTAGAAGCCGGCTTCCCACTGCCAGAGACCCTACAGCTCTGCAGAGGGATGCAAGGGGGTGCCTGCGTGGGGAAACAGCACTGAGCAGTGGGGAGGTTTCTGCTCCTGTCCCTCAGGGAGCACGTTTGTATGCTGTTTCTTACCAGGGTTAGAAAACTACTGCTGTGATGGATGAGGTGGCGGAGGAACGAGGCTGGTGGGAAGCTGGCTCAGAGGAGAGAGGGAGCGTGGTGGGAGAGGGAAAAGCGGCAGTCCAGAGCATGGTGTGACCTGCCTGCTGTAGGGACTTTTCGCTCCCTCCACCAGATCCTTCTTTGTCTGTTCCTGCTTCATTTGGGAGCAGCAGTCACAGGTCAGCTCAGCTGTCTGGCTCCCTTGTGCCCTCTCTTTACAAATTCAAGTAATTGTCCAGGCTCCTGGGAAACACATGATAGGGCACTCTCTTGAACTATGGCAATGCCCACACCACATTCCCTCCCAGAACGCATGTAATGCTCTGCGTGTTGTTAACCAGCTCAAGGTTTTCACATGCTCCATTGCCTAATAGAGAGAGTTTCTTCCGTCTGCAACAAACAGCACTCAAAAAAGTTTTTACCTTCTTTGGTCACGTTCGTACATGCTCCTCTTCTATTTCAATTGCTCGGCCATTATGGGGCTTCAGCATATTTTGTTTGCATATTGTGGCCTGCATTTTCAGCTTCACGGTTATCAACATTGTCTTTATGCCTCCATTTGATTTAAAGGTGGCTCGTAAATGCAACACGCCAGTGGAGCCAACCACACAAACAGCTGCTGAGCATGCAGGGGGAGGCATTCAGAAACGCAGCAATGATGAGCTGGACCTAGTCCCAAACAAGCTCTGTGTAACCTTCCCCAGTACAGGGGTCCCCTGTCCACTGCCCCCCAGACGGCTCGTGACACTGCCCTCAAGTGCCAGCCCCCCCCCGCCCCTCGGCGCAGCGGGTTGGGGTGCTCGGGCCCACGTGTACGGTGGGCTCATCCTCTTGGGCTGCTGTGGATGGAGCAAATCTGGTGTTGCCAGGCCATGGCCAGCTCTGGCACTGCAAGACTCATGGGGCGCACATGTTTCGGTGTGCCGGAGCTGGAGGTGACCTCCGGCGGGCTCACACAGACCCACATGGTATGAGTGACCTGCCTGGTCTTCTGCGTGCCTGTGCTGCACGGGAGGTTGGATGCCTCGCAGCCCATTCTGGTAGCGGAAGGTCAGCAAGCAGCATTTAAAACTTCCTCCACACAATTCCATGTGTGCACACACACCTGTGAAAGGTGCTTTTTCGCAGCCAAAATTGAGCACTGATACCTTTTTTTGCAGCAGTGTTTTCAGAGTCATGGCGTACTCACACAAGGTCTGTTTTCCTTTAGCTTCGTTAAGCGGCTGTTGTTGCTGCTACCAGCCTTTGAGACAGCAGCACCATGAGCAGATGACCTGAGGATTTTTCCATTTGTTGCAAAGCACTGAACAGGCATCATTCCCCTTCCTGAGACCCAGAGGGTGCACTGACTGGGCTTGGCAGTGGCAGAGGCTGGATCCTGGCTTCAGATCTGCATTAGGGGCTGAGTTGGCCCGGCTGTGATGTCTTCTGATTCATGGTCTGATGTCTTCTGGCCTCATGTCTCCACATGGCATGTCTCTGAGATGAATGCATGCCACTCATGGGTGCACCGCTGGCTGCCTTGGGGCAGGCCCAGGCTCAGGAGGGTGCTCGGCTGTGGACCAGCCCGAGGAGATGGTCTCAGTCACCTCCCAGGTTGTAGGATGTCTGGGAACCATGTCTGCTCCCCTCAAAATGAAATTTTCATTGCCACAGGATTTTGCACTAACCGAAGCTTTTGTGCTTCTTAAATTTCTAGCATCTGTAGGGTGTAACATTATCAAACACTAAAAAAGACAGTTCGGCCAGCTTCAATATGTCCCTCCTTTGTTTTCTTTTCCCTTTCTCTCAGACTTTGAATTTTCCTGTCCTCTGGACTGTATATCTGTTTTACTGTTTACCTTTTTCTTCTACAACTCTATTATGGTGATGCCTAGCAAAGACCAGGACCCTATTAGGCACAGCCAACAAAAATGTTCTCCAAAGAGCCTGACTATAAAGTGCCTTTTTTTGAAGTTTCTGCTTTCACTTACTTCTTTCACCACTTTCTCCTCCATCCTTTTTCTGGGTATCTCCTTCCTTCCTTCCTTCCTTCCTTCCTTCCTTCCTTCCTTCCTTCCTTCCTTCCTTCCTTCCCTCCCTCCCTCCCTCCCTCCTTCCCTCCTTCCCTCCTTCCCTCCTTCCCCTGTCTTCTTTTATTCCCCTGCCTTTTCTCCTGTTCTCTGGAGCTTTTTGCTCCTTGTCTTCCCCTCATCCCTCATTCCTGGCTTCCATTGCCTTAATTTTCCACTTTCTATCTATCTCCCCAGTAGCTTTTAAAACCATCTCATATCTATTGGCTTCTGCATCAGGCATTTGCACCCCCTTGCTGGCTCTGCTGGCGTCTCTATGCCCCAGCAGCACACAGAAAGGAGGGCGAAGCTTAGTGGTCCCTTCTCCTTCAGTCTCACGGCAGAGGTAAGGCACATTTCCCTTTCCTCCTCACAGGCAGAGGTACAAAAGCCCACTGGGGTCTCCTGCCTCTACGCACTGGAGCAGATGCCTGCAGGAATTGCTCCCAGCTTCCCTCGCAGTCTGGTGAGCAACTTATTGATATTTCCTCCATCCCAGCAGTGTGGGACTAAGAAGCTGGGTGGAGCAGCATCACTGAAACATTTCTTTTTTTCCCCATCTGTTAGCAGCCAGCGAGGAATACAAAAGCCTGTCGTGGAAAGATTTTGGTGGAGCAGCCAGTGAGTTGAAGGGCTGGCTGATCTTGCTCTCCGATGGGAGATGGAGATGCCAGAGCCAGGCTGCAATGCAGCAAGTGACCCATATGGGGGGCATTAACATTTCTTACAGCCCAAGACCTCCTCCACCAAATCTGGCCCAGCTGTGCCCCCTGCAAGGTCGGTGTGGAGAGCAGGCACCCACATGGCTGTGTGGTGGCCCTGCTGTGCGCAGCAGGGTTAGCCACCTCAAATGCCAAGTTAGTGGGCACAGAGCCAGCATTCATCCTTAGAAGCTCTTCCAGTGTTGGGCCAGCATCCACGGATTTTGCCTTAATCAACACATGTCTTTGAGGGTTGCCCTTGGTAAAGAATACTTCAGCAAAATGATTATTTTCATTACAGTTGGCATACAGTTTTCCAAACACTCAATACTGTTTGGGTTTATGCTTCCTTCAGACCACAACACTTATAAGTAAAATGTTGTGCTCCTCGGTATGACTTCCTTTAGCTATGATTTTATTTCTTTGGGGGCTTCTGCTAATGCTCTCTAACATTTTCCACTGCGGCATTGCAATGCCTATGCTGGCACTGAAGGCTTTTACATTTGCTGGCTGCAATTAGGGCTGACAGGCACACACAGCCAGGGTCAGAGCTATTGGGGTGGCTTTCTTGGGGGTTTTCAGGCAGGTTATGCAGCTTTTATCACTTAGGACTTTGGCTGTGTGCAGATGCCTTCAGACTTTGGGGAGCAGAGAGCTGCGGGACTGCTCTTGGTTACAAGACAAGCTGATAGGCCCAAGCATATAGCTGTGGCCTTGACAGGTTACATTTCTGTTTGCAGTGTCACTTCCTATCACGCTTGCAACGGAGGTAACTGTTTGCACTGTCATAACATTTCTTCTGCTGGAGCTTCCTGGCTGGGGACGCTGCAGCAGTTACGGCAGGGCACATCGCCCCGCTCCCCAGGCGCTTGCTCGAGGCCAACCCACAGACGCTCCCCTTCCGCTCGCCGGGCCCCGGCAGCACATATGCAATGCCATCCGTGCAGGCTGCGAGCCTGCCGTGCTCTTGGAGCTGGCTCCCTGTTGCCTGCCCTGGCTCTCCTGCCCGAGCTCTCCACCGCACACGGCGTGGTGCCCAAGGGACTGCCAGCTCCGGAGGTGGCCATCACCGCAGACACTCCTGCAGTCGCCTGGGACGGGCCGATGAACAGGTCCCTCTAGCACGGTCCAAACCCAGCTCTTTCTGTGAAGCCCTGAAAATGTATGAATGCTAATAGGAATGATAGTTGTCAATAAAATCACAAGCCATGCCTTATTTTAGATTTCAAACTAAGCTGTGAGGAATGAGTACAGAGATCTGGCTGGAAGGTGCCGCTGAAGATGATGGCAATTTTGTCCCTTCTTGCAGGAAGAGCAAGGCTCCGTGATGCTGGTGAGCCACATGTTGCTCTCTGATATATCGCCCAAAATTCACAGAGGGAATCATTGGTACTACTGATTTCTTTTATTAACACTGAAAAGAAAAACTGAGCATTTCCTGTGTCAATAGGTAACGTTCTGCTCATCTGTGTGATCTGTAGCTAGTGTCCATCTGTGCCATCTCTGCAGCTGTTTCCCTGCTTTGTCATTTCCATCATAATACTTACAGAATTCAGTGTTGTGTGTTTTGCTTGCAAGATCATCTCAGGCAGGTCCGGTTTGAAATATTTGTCCCGTGGTCTCACATTTGCCTGTGAGATTTCCCCAAACATGATAGTTTCTAGTGGCTGCTCTTCTTGGGTTTTCAAGTCCTTTTTGGGAGAGGAAGTGGGAGAGCTGGAAGGAAAGGTGAAAGGTCCTTTGTGTGTGGTTAGAGACAAGTGCCACTCGCACCATGCAGTGACCAGATCAACCCTCACCTTTGCATGCATCTGCTCTGAGCCGCAACGCGCACCCACCTCTGCCTCCACGAACACAGAGGTGCAGAGGGGATTCCAGCTGCCATACAATAAATTGGGTCCTAATTTCCTTCGGGGGACCGGCCTTAAGAGAGGTTCCTTGCCCATTCATGCACACGCTTCTCATCCATGTCCTTGCATACCTGCTGATCCAGCCCTCCGACTGCTCACCACCAGCCTGGTCCCCCACTGACACATGCAAACACAGCCCCAGGGAGGGACGAGCCCGCTTGTGTCAGCACAGGAATACGCCTCCCGCCCCTAACTTGCACTTACCCCTAGTCACGCCAACAAGTAGGGGGGCGTGAAATCTCATCTAACAAAAATATGGCTAGGCAATGTTTTACATATCTGACATACATAACAACGCATATTGCATTGATGAACTTCATGTCAAATCAGTACATAGAGTTAACAAGAACCCAACAAATGGTAAACCAAATGAACATACCTGAGTCTGTGTGTTTTACACAGTGCATGATCGCATCCAAGACATAAGTTCAAGGGATCCAGCCTGCAGCATTTATTTTAAAATGTGGTGTGCTTTTACCTGTGCCACAAGCCCCCATTCTTAGATAACCTTTGGGTGTTTAAGGTCAGGAGGCACTATTTTGGCCACCTATTCTTCCGTACGAGTAGGAGGTTGGGTCATGAGAAAAGAGAAATTAATTAATCTGGTGAAGGGAGAAAGGAAATGTCTCTGGACGAGAGATAGGATTCAAATGGGATTGCTGAAGACTACCAGAGCTGCTGCTTTGCGTTTGACTTCAGCTGAGAGGGAGTTTCCCTTTCCTGTGTTGAGTGCTAGGCTTTGCGGGCAGCCAGGCAAATGTCCGACACAGATTTCGTGTGATGAAGTGTGGAAGGCTAAGGTGGCAAATAGAGAGTCCTGGGAAGAGACCAAGGCTAGAGGGGAAGAGGTTAATGAGCAGAGAGGGCTACAAAACTGCATGACACAAAACCCTGGAGGACTTTAAGGGGAGGGCTAACATGAATTGGAAGACAACAGAGCTGCATTTCTAGACACCTAAGGGAAGGCAAGGAACTGGGGGTGTTGGGGATATTACACCCAAAAGAGGCATTTGAGGCAAGGATTTCTACTAAAGGCAGCAAACAGGCAGCATTTGCCACACCAGGACAGTCCCTACAGGAGACTAGAGAGGAGGTTACCATCAAGGTAAAAGAGGAGAAAGAGTGAGTGTGAGGATATTTATTCAGAGCCATAGTGTTGCTCAGTAAGCTGCAAGAGGAAGCCCGTAGCAGCAGATTCCCAAAGGCTTGCAATGAGATGCCACTTTTGTCGGTGGGACACCACCAAATAGGCTGCAAGCAAATTCTGACATCACCCCATTGTATTAAGCTGACTCGATTCATGCTGGTTTTATGCCTTCCTGTTGCCCCAAAGCTATTTCATTAGCTAAAGATACAATTACTCTGCTTGGTTCAGTTGTCCTCACTGAGAAAAGGCCTCCAGTGCCTGAGATGTTCAGATTCAGGCTGTGAGTTGAATCCCAAAGCTTATCCAGTTTGGGTCCTGGAAATTGTTAGAGGTGGGGCTGGCAGGATCACTGGCGGGCCTCGCTGCTCCTCCCCAAGCCTCAGGTGGGATCAACTGACTAATGTTTTTTGCATTAGTGCTCAAAAGCCTCTAACACTGGGTATTCTTCAGCTCTCTGGGCAACCTATTCTGGCGCCTACCTGTCCTTGCTCTTGGAAGGGTTTTTAGCGTAGCTCCTTTGCTCTAATTTAAGACTGTTACTCTAGCACCCCAAATGGACTTAGAAATAAGATTATTCCCTTCCTGGTTTATATATTACATGACCACTACCATGTCTTCCTTGCCCCCACACGTTGGTACAGATGATCTTATCAATACATTTCTTCAATTTTAGATTATTCATCCTTTCCCAGTCGACGCCTTTTCTGGACCATTGCTATTGCTCTCCTTTGCACCTTCTGCAATCAGCTCAGTCTCCCTGAACTGCAGTGGCCAAAACTGCACAGATGACACTTCAAATGAAGCCTTGACAGCAAAGACAACAGGGGAAGAATGGTTTCCTGTTTGTCACAGACTGCACTTCTGTTTGTACACCTCATTAGAGCACTTTCATTTTTTACTGCAGCATGAGCATGCTCATTCATGTTGAGCTGTCATCCCTAGATGATCTTCTGCAGAACTGCTGCTGTGCTGGTTGTTCCCCAGTTGGTCTTGTAGTCCTTGCTGACGCCTACACAAACGCAGAGCTCCGCTTTGTCCCTGCTGAATGGCGCTTCGCTTCCCGTCCCTCTCCCCCATTTGTCAAGATTGTTTTGCATTCTCCTCCTGTTCTCCAAAGTGCTTGTTCTTCATGGTGTCCTGTGCTTATTTAGTAAGTGTTCCCTACTCTTGGTTTTTTTTCAAAGATATTAATGAAAATACTGTACGCTGCCAGACATAAAACAGATGGCTTCAGACTTCATTTGATACGTACTGCCAGTTTGACAGTGAAGCATTTATAACTGCTCTTAGTCTGGTTTTCCAACCAGCTGTACACTCCTCTAATAGCAGTTTCTTCTAAGCTGTGTCTCTTTACTTGGTTTATGAAAGTGTCAGGTGAGACGATGGCAAAAGCCTTATTAAAATCAAGATCTAAGACCTACTGTAGAAGGAAATTAGATTGATTTGATGTGATTTGTTCTTGTCTGATCAGTGCTCACTGTTCCTCATCTGCTTGTTGTCTTCTAGGTGCTGGAAAACAGTTTATCCAATTACCACTTCCAGTATTTTTCCAGGAATTGAAATTAATCTGCCTGGTCTCTGATTCCTGGCTCCCCCTGTCCCCCTCTCCTTTCATGGTAGGTGCTAGGTTTGCCTTTCCCAGTGTGCAGAAACACATCCTCCCACCTCTGACTTCTGTGCTGATGGCACCGAGTGGGTTTCAGCTGCTTTCCCCAGTATGGCAGAAGGCTTTTAGGGCTTGTCAGCTGGAATATATCTGACTTATTTAGACACTGTCTGACCTCGTTCTTTCTTGCGGCTGGTATTCTTACCCTCAGACTGTTTATGCTGGTTGTGTTAAACGGGCACCTTTGAGCAAAGACTGAAGGAAAAAAATACCAAACACTTTGCATGTTTGGCATCATCACTCAGTATCTCCTTCTCCTCGTGAAACCCAGCTCTTTCTTTGGCCCTCCTGTTGCTACTATGGCATACACTTCACGCCCACTGCTTGTTGCATCACTTAGATCTTTTTCATGTTGTTCCTCCATGCTTATGCTGTTCTTATATACTTAGTAACATGACCTAGTTCCACTTTCTGTGTGCTTCCTCTGCACTTCTGAAACTAATGAACAGCTCATGATTTAGCCAGTTGGTACCTTACTCGCTTCCCTTAGTACTTGTGCTAAGTTGTCCCAGTACAGAGCAGCTCACAAGTAGTTCTGTATTGTATCTTTTGTGACTGTGCCTTCCATACAACTTCCTTAGAACTCTGCCATCTCTCCAAATCTCCTTTCTGCCTTGGATTTCTTCCTCTGGGCTTGTGTGTACTAGCACCGTGAGCTAGCTAGTCTGTCTCCTCGAAGTCCACTGTTTTGTCTTTGTTTTTTTTTCCCCTGCCTCCTTTTCTAGAAATCATGACTGCTACCACTTCAAGGTCACTCTCACCCCAGTTGCTTTTCACCTTCACCTGCAAAATCAGTTCCCCTGTATTAGTCAGAATAAAATTTTGCGGAGTAGCTAGACAGGAAGAAGCTAGAGAGATGGCAGCTGCAGTCAGTTCAGGGAAGGGCACAGACAGAGTACCAGAATAGAGCTAGACAGAGAAGCCCCTGCATATTTAGCACTTAGTTGTGTCAGGAAAAATTAGTATTACCTTTCACAATTATCTGCCCCTGCCTATGACCTTGTCATTACTTTCCAGGAGATGTGGCTAATAGTGGTGGAAATATTTGTGTAAAACATGAACAGTACAAGCGTGTTATTAAAATACTTGTCATTTCTCTCTGCCTTAGGAGTTTTTTATGGTTTTTGTACGATGAGAGGGCTTAGACCTTACAAACATTTTGAAATTCCATGTGTAGTAAGCATATAGTTAGAGTCTTCTTTATTCAATTACGCATTGACATTAAAGTGTGTCTTTAAACATGGAGACTCAGGCCAAGCAGAGCTGTTTTGTCATCATTGCAGCACTGAGGAGTCCTCGTGATGAGCCAGAGCCTCCAGCTTCTCAACGGCCAACCAAGACACATCTGGCCTTCAAGACCAGATTAATCTTTTCCAGCCAGCTTTTTCCAGCGCACAGTGTGCACTGTTCCTGGTAACATCTCACTCTAGCTGCATTAGTACTAGAAGAGCTTTCCTGTGCAAAACTCCAAGCCAAAAACTTCCTTTTGGGAGCTGCTTGTCCTCTCTTCTTTGCTGCCGTCCCACCCGAGCTGACCCTCTTCCAGCCTGGGGCTGTCCCCGGGTGCCTGCCCCCATGCTGTTCTGGAAAAGCTCACCTGGGCAGGGTGAAGACAAGTTGGCTTTTGGCTGTCATCTGTGGCTCTGGCATGTTCCTGCAGATGTCCCTTTAGGTACTGAGATATTTGCCTGTGAGTACTGTTGGCAGGGTAGCCAGTAGCTCTGCTGGGAGTCATTTTAATAACATTATTGATTTCATTATTTCACTGTAGTTTTGCTTCACTACATCAAGTGTTGGCGTTAGGGTGAAGCGGCAGCTAATTAATTCAGTACAAATGATGTTTCTTTATGGGGCACCCAGAACCAGAAAGAGCTCCCGAAGCTCCCACGGATGTCTGCCCAGAGGCTGGGGTGGTTTCTAAAGGAGCTGTTGACTTTATTTTAATGCTCCAAACAACCATATGAGTACAACTTTATAACTGACTCCTCTCTTGATATAACTGTATAAAAAGAAAACACTCTTCCGCTGTTGTAGAAGAGCTATGATGATACATCAATAGCTGGTATCCTTGCAGGCAGTCTGATTTCTGTTCTTCATCTAGCAATCGTTGATCTGATGCGTCCTCCGATGGTTGCTCTTTGAGTCATAGGAAGCTCCTTGGGAAAGTGCAGAGACCTTCAGACCTCAAGGAGAATAAACTAATCACAGCTGGTTGACTGGGTGAGCCATGGCGCTAAGTGCTGCATATTTTCCTACTCAGATGGGTCTCAGAAAGCCGATTTCTTATTAAAAAGAAAAAAAACAAATTTACAAAGTGCTGTCACAGTGCATCCTTCTTTTATGGTCTAATTCAGAATCGATTGTCATCAGTTGAGAACACTCCTGATGATGCTCTTGGACTTTGGATCAGACTTTATAATGCTTCAAAAAAGCTGTGAAAAAAAGGTGGGAAGATTTGAAAGGCTTCCTCATAAATACATGGATCGGTAATGTATTTATTTTCTAAACACATACCTAGAGGCTTAGACAACTGGCATGTTTACATTAACCAAATGGTATTCTGGTTAAAAGAAATCACACTGCTGGCAAGCAGAGAACCCCCTGAACCTATAGCTCATCTTCCCTGAAGTAAAATCAAAAGTAGCAGTGCCAGCTCATCGTTTCAAGCTTCCTAAAACGAAACATCTGTTAAAAGTAACTCACCTCAGGCAAAAGCATGTTGTAACAGATAGGCTTTCCACTGCTCCTCTGAGAATACCTGGTTGCCCAAAACCCTGCACCTAGCCCCCACTGCTCACATCTCCTGCTGACTTTGCCGGGAGAGGACTGAAAGCCACGTCAGTCCCAGGACTCAGTATGCTATTAGCACTTTTGCAGAAGTAGCTGGAAGGACAATTTACCCTAACTCTTCCCTACTGATTTTTTATTCCAATAATTCAATTCTTGTCCATGCTGAAGAATTAGTTCACCAAAGAGCTGACCTTGTAGGAAACTGAAGCATGCTGGAGAGAAAATAATTCCTAGTTAATAAATATATAAACAAGCAAGCAAACAAACAAACAAACAGTTCCTGCTCCTCAGTAATGTGTGATACGAGTTCCAAATTTACATTTATAACCTTTCAAAACTAAACCATGAAGGGGAGGCCTGACTTTGCTAACACTGTTTAGAGTGAAAAGCCGTCATGGAAAAACCTAACTGAAAATGCATTTGAAAATGTTTTCTTACAAATAAGAATCGTAAAAAGCAAACTGGAATATAAACCAAATTTTGCAATAGTACTTTGCAAATTGTCTTGATTTTGGAAGGACGCAGAGCGCATGCTAAGATCAGCTGCCTGCATAGACAATTTTATAATAAATGGCATTGCATTTTTCATCCCTAGCACAATCTCCAGCCATACAGTACTTTTATTTATTACCAGAGTGTTCGGCAGCAATGAGAGCTGAAGTGAGGAAGGAAATGGCTTCAAGAACATGGCAAGAATCCCATAAAGTTAAGGGAGTGGAATGGGGAAAGGTACTTTAAAAGTACAGGTGGTTGGTGTAAATTATTGAACATTTGAAATGTTTTCCCTCGGTAATTTTAATCACATTGTGAAATCAGTCACTCACGCTTTTGTGAAACTCTTGATTTATTGGAAGCTTTACGCTATTAGTTGCAGCTCAGGAGCCAGCCCTGCACTCAGTGCTGTGGGCAGGGCACGCCGGGCGCAGCAGCATGCCGAGGCTGGCTGAGAGCCACCGCTGCCAAACACCCACCACCATAAAATTAGCAGTGATCATCCAAAATGGGACGCTGATGCCCAGGAGCACTGAAGTTGACCCATGAATCCTATGCAGACACCAGCGAGCATCCTCAAAGCCACACCTGCCTCCGAGGGGGGTGCGCTCACCTGCAGAGTCGTGCTGGGCTGAAGGCTGTGAGTTGGTGGTTGGGTCTCCTTTGCTTCGCACAGGAAATGAGCTGAATATGTCTCAGCGTGAAGCGCCTCTGACTCTTTTCAGAGATGCCTGCTGGGGGCTAGCCACCTCCTGGGTGTGATGCTCCAGGGCCAGGGCCAGGCCTGGGGAGGTGCTCCCTCAGCCTCCAAGGGCACGTGGACCACGGGGAGATGGCCCAGGAATAAAGCTGGTTTTGAAGTAACCCAGGGAAATTGTGCCTACGGAGAGCTGGAAGGGCATCTCGGGGTGGTGTGTGCAAGATGGGTACTGTCAGACACATAACGGTGCTTCACAGATTTGGTCACAGTTCCCTCCACACTGATTCCACCTCTTGCTGTTCTTCAAGCACTGACTTATTTTTCCACTGTATTTGGAGATTTCTCTTGTCTTCATTATCTAAGAATAACTGATTTATTTTGGTTGATGCCTTTTCTTACCAAAGGAAGAGTTGTTGGCTCAACTCTTATATGGTTAGCAAATGCTATCAAATCTCACCCATAGTGTATCACAGTGAACGCAAAGGTGATTTAGACAAACAAGGGTTAGGATAAGCAGGTGATATTTCAGTGTGTTTAATGCATGAACATATCTAATGCTCATCAAATGACTGGACCTCATTTCTGATAAGCAAGCTTTTAATAAACAAATTTTGGCTGCAGAGACCTTGTGCAAAGGTCTTTGTAAGGACTCTGGGCAGACTGACACCGTCTCTGTGGCCGTACAGCACTTTGCATAATGGGGTGTTGGATGTGATAGCAAAGGATGACAAGGTTTCATGTCTGCCTAAAAGCAAGGGAGTGTTGGATCTCTGTTCTACCTGGGCGACCTTGCTGCTGCCAGCTGCCATAGCTGATGGCAAAATTTTCCTCATCCATTTCTTTTCTTTTTTCTTTTTTTTTCATCTTAATTGACTTAGTTGGACTTCCAGAAACTAAGGGCCAGATCTTTTGCTGGGAGTTTCGCCTTTGGCATTAATGAAGTAGGATCTGGTCTTTAATGTTCAGTATGTGAACCACTCAGGCTGCCTGAATCCTAATTCAGCTATTAACATGGGTTTGTAGCAGGCATAAGCGCAGTGGGCGTGTTGGGGCAGCTTTTTGTCTTTTTCCTGGAACAGATTTGGCAGATCCATAGACTGAAGGATTTCCCCTTTTCCCTGTCATCATTCTCTGTACAGGGAAATCCTTCCCTTCCCTTGGACTGCCCAGTGAGGTTTGCGCTCTCCTTTCTAGTTCCCGAGGGACAGGGATGACAGTAAGGTGATGACAAAGGCAGCACGACTGGGCACACCTCTTGCCCAATCTACCTCCTCCCCACACACCACACTCCCCTTGTTGGCAGTTAGTGCAATTTACCATAACACAAAGACTGTCCTGAATGCCATTAAAAATGCAAATGATGCCCAACGAGCCTGAGGAGCGGGGAATAAGCAGTTCCTTTGCAGCCCACTTCCTCGGCGTGTGTTGCGCAGATGATGCTCTGCTGCGCCACGTTTGTGAGCTCTCAAAGTTGCATCTATTTTTTTTTAATCTTAGCAATGTAGCTGCAGACTTAAAACATAACAGACATTTAGAAACTGTATGACTTTCCCTAACTGTCTGTAACAGTTTCAAGATAAGTCATTTTAAAAAGAACTGCTTTCAACAGAGACTGCTTTAAACCAGACTTTTGTACTTCTTGTTTTTGCTTTTATCTTGGCACAGATGCTTACCCTCTCTCTAGCTCCTTTGTAGAGTTCATTATGCAAAGGCAAAGAAGCTACACTAACGTTGTAATTTTGTTTGGCAAGGTGAGCCGCAAAACATATGCTGTGTCATGCCTTTTTATTACTGTGCAAGAATTGCCAAAGCAGCCTAAAGGAGGAATCAAGGACATGATCGTTGCGAGGAAAAGAGGAAACGGTGCAGTTTTACAACACTCAGGCTTGTAACCACTTGCGGTAGACAGTTTCAGAACTGGTTTAATTTTAAATTATTTTCTTACCAACCGAAGGTGGCTTCGAAGTGACTTGTGTTTAATACCACCGCTTTCTGGTCCACGTTGAACCATTTTTCAGTGCCCTGGCGATCAAAGCCCTACCTGTGCAGTGGGCACTGCATGGGCAGGGACTGCTCCATCCTCTCCCTGCGCAGGGAGACGGCAGAAGTAAAGCCAGCCCGAGCCCAAAGAGAAAGCCTCCTTGAGCAGGCACTGACACCCCTTTTCCACTACATGGAGGGCGGCGTGTCGCACCTTATTCTGCTCATGCTCCAAGAGCAAAACCTGTACTTCTCAGTCTAGACAACCTGTAATCAGGCGAGGCAAGAGCAGGCGAAGGGAACAATTAATGGGTGTGATCTCAGCCTCCCACAGCCTGCCCTAAAAACCTCCGAGGACTGGCTTTCTGCGTGGGCATCCATGAGAGCAGAGATGAGCCCCCCCAGACCCACACCTCCTCTGGGGCCGCCCATGCTGTGGGTGCCCCACTCCCGCTCCCTCCCCATGCTGCGCTTTCATTTGAAGGGCATCAAGGAAACTATTTGGCTTAAAAATAACCCAAAAGATAAATTATTTTTAACTTGGTCCCAGATGTAAGCCACCGCACAGCCCCACAGCAGAGGTGGGCATGAGCGAGAGGTTCAAGAGGGGCAGAAGAAAGGCGGTTTTCGCTATGTAAAAAAATGCCCCATTGCAACATCTCCTGGGTGCTTTGGCTGCAACGCCTCCGAGCCTGCCTGAAGCTTCGGAAACAGCTTGAGAGAAGCGGCTGTGTGGAAGGAGGCCTGGTGTCCCCAGGGGAAGCAAGCCCCAGGCACGGCCGGTGGCTGCCCACCCCATGGCTGCTGCCCGCACGCTGCCAAGGGTAGGCAGGGGTAGCGGGAAGGAAGAGGGGGCTGCACGGCAGCAGCGAAGGGCACAACTCCCTTCACTGCTCGTTCCCAGATTTGGTGAACCTTTTGGGGAGGGGAGGGAGGAGAAGAGGAAGGGACATTCATCGTATAGTGTAAAAAAGAGGTAACGAAATTGTGGCGATGCCAGTTGCTCGCTGCATGCCGCGGAAACACAGGGGCAGCGTCACCCTTTTTGTTAAAGCCAGGGTGTGTGTTGTGTTGTGCGGAGGGGTGACCCCCCCAGCAGCCAGCCCCCCGCCACCTCCGGCAACCGCTCATCGGCACAGGCCGGAGGGATCGCTGGAGGGATATGCGATGGGGGACGTCTCTGGGGGTCGTTACTGATCTGTCGTCACAGGCTGTTTCAAGCACAAAGGGGCACTTCTATGAGCTGGGAAAACACCCAAAAAGGAGAACTGGAAATGTTTCCCTCTCCAGTCAGTTTGCTCACCATTAGTGTTTTCATACCTTCCCTGTTCTAAGTAAACGCACTTTCTGTATGTCAGACTTCAAAGAAGCGATAACCAGCTTGGGGCGAATGCCTGCGGGGAAGGGACAAGGCAAGAACGCCTTAAGAAATGCCCCGGCCCCAGGCTTGCTCCCCCACCCCTGAAGCCTAGCCCTCCATGCAGGCACAGCCTGGGAAGGCAGAGGCTGGTTAAAGATAACGATGCTTGTAAAGCGCAGAGATGCAGGGAGCGATGGAGAGGTTTGCAAGTCGGGGCTCTGAGAGGGAGAGCATGGCAACATCACTGCGCTGGGCTTGAGAGGCAGGTTTCCTCAAAGACACAAACTAAACCTCGCCGTCCCACTTAGCGCTGCTTTCAACCCCGCGTATGACAGGTATCCGAAGCAAGGCAGTGACACTGAGCATGTCCTTTCAAAGGACGAAACGCAGAAGAAACTTTCCAGCTATCACCTTTTCATGAAGCAGACAAAGCGCCAGGGAGGCCACTTCAGCGGGCCTGCCCTCCTCCTCCCAAGGGAGGATGCAGAGGGGATGCCGGTCCCTCGGGACAGCGCCGCAGGCAGGAGATGGGCCGCACGCAGCACCCCGCTCTCAGCGCGTTTGCTCTGGCAGCCGCCGTGGTCTCCGTGGATTTTGGAAAAAAGTGACCACTGCGGAAATCTGTCGCGTAAATTTAATATCCTGTTGTCTGTGACGATGCCATCCTTTTGGGAAACTCAGTCCTGGCGGTTAAAAATAAAGCAGCAGTGTGGAAACAGTGAGACAAACAGCTCTGCCCCTGTGCATCCAAGCCGGCACGCCTGGAGTCCTCAAAGTCCAGTCACACTCAGCCCAGATCAACTCCATTCCTCACAGGAAAGCTGTGCTGGAAACCACTTGTAAGTGCGTCCCAGCAGAACAGTATCATCCACAGCATTTATCTGCAGTTGATGTGCAGTTACAGTGACGTGAGACTTTCCTATAGCTGCACCAGGCTATTTTAAATTCAAGGCAGGCATAAGTCATGAGACAGTACATGTTGTTCATGTAGAGAAACTCCTTTATTAATATTCAAGCCCTGGAACTGGCCTAAGGTAGAGAGTTTTTTGGAGCACGCAACACATCTAAAATGCAGACTCGCCTTTAACGCCTGAAACGTTGATGCACCTAAAATCATTGGTGCACCTAAAATCAGGCCTTCACAGGAACACCATTTCCTCTGAGCACCAACAGACTTACCTTGTATGGGTGGAAATATTCTTGATCTCCAGTCATCAAAGGCTCATCTCTCTCAGAGAGAAAGAAAAAGCAAAACCTCAAGAAGCTGCAGGACGTGTGGTGCTTAATTTTTACTATCTAAACGGTTATTTGAACCAACCCAGTGGTATAAAAAAGCATGTTTCCATCCTCCTTTTGCCCTGGAAACACAGTTTAGAGGATTTAGAGGACACATGGGTCTCCGGGCCACACTGTGAGTAATTCATATGGTGTTGGACGCTGAAGCGACACATGCCCCCCGCGGCCTGCATCGCTCCTGGAGCCCCTGGCTGAGGCTGGAGGGCTGCGGTGCCCCCGGACTGCAGCAGCTTGCTCTCATGCGAGCGCAGCTGGCCAGCCGCCGGTTTGCCTTGCAGGGCTGGTGCCGAAGCAGCGTGATGCAAAAGCAGTGCACCGGCTGTGCGGCTTGTGCCCAGGCGGTGAGGGCAGGGCAGGCAGCTGGGGCAGGACCTGCATCCCCCTCACGCCAAGTTGTCTCTGCCTGTGAGTCACAGCCCTGACTCATGAGCTGGTGTGGATTAAGCTGTAATTTGAAGATGTTGCCGCCTTCATCTGTCTGCGCTGCTCCTCTCCTGGAGGTGGCAGAAGCGAACACATACTCTGTCATCTGAAATATTCAGCCAGACGTCTAGTTCAAACCCCAGGTGAGGGTAGGTTAGGGTGAGTGTGCCGGCAAGCACACACCTTGCAGGAATAAACCTGGGGGAGGAGGTTTCCACACCGACTCAGCCGCTGGAAGATGCCTGCCGCTCCCGTCTGCTGGCTCCTGCGACGGCTCTCTCACCTGCCCCTGCCTGAACCCCTCGCCTGGTCCCAGCACCCCAGGGAAGGTCTCTCTGCTCACCCCACACACCACGGGGCTCCTCTAGCACCTAAGACCAGGGCAGGTGTTTGCCAAATGAGTGTGTCAGTGGCCTAAGGCTCATGAGCACCATTTCTCTTGGCATTTGCATTGCCCTGGAAAATTAGTTATATTGGGGCTAAAGAGCTAGAAACATTTGCACTGACATATATTTAACTGAAATGGCCAATTAAACTAAAATAGCTTTGATTTAAGTGAAAATTAGACAAGTGGCAGTACCCAGGATAAGACTGATCAGGATTATTTGTGAACTCCCCATCACATTTCTGTTGGAAGAGCTAAAATTATGTACCACGTGCTTATTCTGGCTCTCGAATTTTTTTTTTTCCTGGCATTAAAGCACCTGTTGGAAGACAGACCATGCCTTATCCAGTATAAAGACAGCCCGTACAGTGTTAACTCGTCAACGATTTCTAAACAAATGGAAGCACGTATTTGTACAGGATCAGCACTTTGCATCAGGAAGCTCCCGTGTTTGTGATACTTCATGGGAAGCCATAAAGCCAGATTTTTTTCTTCTATCAGCAGCCCACGTGTGCAATGCTTTAACTAAAATGGCTTAATCTCGGCCCTTTGATTACAGCAGCACAACCCCTTCCCATAGGCCAGTCCTTAGCTTTGGGTTACTCATTGCTTTTGGTTTACACGTAGGAATTTTATTTGATGCAGGAGCAGATAAGCGATGCATCTGCTCCGTCATATTTCCCCAGCGACTCTCCCTTTGTTCTTTTTGCCTTTTATCCGCCGAGTTCTCTCTGTAGAGATCCCTGCCCTCGCCCAGCCGCTTTCCCCTTCTTTTCTAAGCCTGCCTCTGCCCACCTCTGCTTCTGCAGGAGAAGCAACCGGTCGCTAGCATTTAGCAATGCCCTTACTATTTACTGATGTTAATTCCCTCGCTCAGAATTAATTTCCCCTTTGTTTGCCTGCGCTAGAAAGGTCTGTGAAATTTGCAACGGTTTCTCCCGAAACGAGAAAAGGGAAGAAAGAAACCCTGCAGCCATGCATGTGGCAGCCCTGGCCATCCCACCCCGCTCCCCTCCCTGCTGGCAGCTCTCCCGCATTCAAGGTAGGGGTGTGCATGCTGAGTCACTGCCTGGGGTTAACACGCTCCAGCCTTGCAACAGCAAACACCCATTAGTGGAACAAAAGCAATGTTGACAGTTAGCAGTGCATAGCTACCTCTGATTAAAGGCCAGCTTGTGTCTTTGGGGAAGAGCCATGGAGGCGGGGGAGCAGGGGCTGGTGCCCAGGGGAGCCTCAGCGCTCTTCTGGCTGACTCAGCCAGAATTGCCCCCACAGGTGCCGGGGGGCAGCCCCTGCCCTGCCCCACATGGGCTGGGGGCCAGCCCCTCCTGTGGGTGCACAGCAGGTCCCCCGGCCTCTGCGGCAGTCCTACGGCACGTAGGTCCGGGGCCTCCAGGAGCAGCCCTGGGCTGGGTCTGAGCTGGGCAGGATGAGGCAGGCAGGGCAAGAGATGCTCCTGCCCACGCCACGCACAGCAAGTCTCCCAGCTGGGACACATGTTCGCTCGCTGGGGTAGCATGCTTGCAAAAGAAGCTGCTATAGGCATGAATATTCACATTTCCTTCCAATGAATATCAAGCCAAATTCCACGTCTCGGTTCCAGGGTGAATCATGATGGTCAGACATGGTGGTTCAGAGAACAGACATGTAGAGGTAAGGCCAAACGTTAATGCCTTCCTCCAGAGGGGACAGAGTGCCTGGCTGCTGTGCAGCTGCGCTGCCTTTCTAGCAATTAATTCAGCAGAAAGGGAGGGAGGAATCGCAGCCCTGCAGGCTACGGGGTTTTTTTAATCTTTGCTTGGAGGGCTCACCTGGCAAAGCTGTTCCCTGAGGTCAGCAAGTCTAGAGAACAGTGCCTGGTGAACAGACACCCTGTGACTCTTTTGCAAAGCTCCTCTGCTGGGGGACGTGACTTGTCTCTGTCAAATACTGCTATTCCCCTGGGAATACGTGCTCTAAGCATGGGGCAGGAAGGAAAGAGGCAGCCAGACCTTCCCACCTTCTGGCATCTGCTTAAAAAAGGGCAGGGAAGTGTGTTTAAATTCCCTTTTCTTTTTCTCTTGGTTGGCTAGACTTGGCCTGGGCGCTAGCTGGATGGCACCAGCCAGAGTGTATGTCTGGGTAGCGCGTCCTGGGATAAGGGACACTGTATCCCAGTGTGGTCCTCCAGCGTTGGCCAGCACCTCCATCCCAACTGCTGGACTGCTGCAGCTGGTCTGTTAAGGGACATTAGCACCAGTGCTGGCTTTCCAGAGCAACCTGCCCCACACTGCAGTTTGCTCTGGTTTTTGCCCAAGCTGGGCAGCCCCTGCAGCCCGCAGCAGAAGTGCGAAGTGCAGCCAGGCCACGGCAAGCCGTCCCCGACAACGGATTCAATGCCTGGAGAAAAGTGTCCTAACCCTGCCAGGTTTGCTCCTTACTGGCACCCATGTGAGCTAATCCTTCCCGGTGCGTACCCAACCCCTGCTTTTCCTTCCCTGGGAAAGCCGTCAGTCTTCTTACGCGGCAGCGTTGTCACCGGGTGGCTGAGCTGGCGCCCATGGGGAGACTGGGACAGCCACCACTGCCCCGAGCTGGGCTTTCGGGCTGCACGGGCAGGCCAGCATCAGGGCCTGCTCTGGCCCACACCTTGGTGGCTTCCTCTGCAAACCTAACAGATGCTCGCAGCAAAGAAAGAGAAACCAAACCAGAAAAATGAGGCGGCTGCAGGAAAGCATGTTGGTGGACTGCTGCTGGGTACTGCCGGCTCTGCTGGGGCTCCCATTCGTGTCGGGATCTACCTTCACTGCTGTTTTTAGCCTCCTCAGGCTGCCTCTCCTGCAGGAAAGCAAGTGGTGATTGCTGGGGATATTACTGCACGATGGGAAAAGCAGCTAAAATAGCGGCTGGGTGTGATGCTGAAGAAGTCATCTTCCTACAGTGTCCTTAACACAAATACTCTTACGGAAAATGAATCAGCCCTCTTTGGGCTTTTTTCCAGAGGCCCCTCTGACTAATTCTGCCCAAAACAGCCAGGCTGACCCTGCGCAACGGCGTGACGGTGGCAGACAGGACTTGCTCACGTTTGGGTGGAGGCAGGAAAAAACTGTTTTGCAGGCCTGCCCAAAAAAATCCTCAGGCTGACTCTGCCAAAAACCACACCAAACATATGGTAAATGAAATTGCTGGCAGGGAGCTGGCTTGGACGGCAGGAGTGTTTCAGCACTATGGACTGCTCGTTAGCTGGCCTGAATTGTATTTACATTGCTTTAAGCATCTCCATATTTAAGGAAGAGAAGGCAAAGAAGAGGGCAATGCCAATTTTTTTGGTGTGCTTTTGATGCTTCTCTGTGCACGTTATTTTTATGACGATGTTAGCATAGTCCCAGCGCTTGTCCCATCCCACAGTTAAGAGCAGCAACAGCGTCGCAGAGGGTTTCACCTCCTTGTATGGCAACAGACTCCCGTGGAAAAGCAGACAGAAGAGTTTTCTCTCGGTACAGGAGCTCTGCCTATTTCACCATATGAATGTCCTGTACACTTCGTGGAGCTGATGAAATCATGTACAGATGGGATCCATCTTAACAAAGGCTTTTATTCACAGGGCAGGTTTCTCTGCCGTATATCTTGGGCCACATTCCAGCTTGCATAGCCGTATCAACCAAATGCATCCACAGAGCCAGACAAATTTCCGAGCAGACACCAGACATGGAGATGCTCTGCCCCTGCTGCCGTGAGCAGCGTGACTTCCTTGTGCAGCACTGTGGCCCCCCTGGAAATCTGAGACTTGAAGTCATGGCAAAAAACACGTCTTTCTTCACATGGCATCCTTCACAAGGATTCAAGTACCCGATACCATTTGCAGGGCGCTGCCAGGTGCTGTGGAGAAAGCACGGCAGAGCAGCAAGATCCTAAGAGAGAGCATCCAGAGGTGCCTGATGTCTTCAGTGATTTGGGAGGCAGCCATAGGAATAGCTGTGGTGGCTACAGCTACAGAAGCAGGATGAAAATAGAGCAGCCAAACGACGGTGCCTTTTCTTGAGTTTGGGGTGTCATTTTTCCTCCTGGAGCTGTAGTGGTGGAGTGCCAGGGGGAGAGCTCACCTCCACATCCATCGGCAGCTTTCCACCACCCTTTGCATGCTGCAGCTTGGAGCTTGACCCTTCTCCAGTGCTACCCCATCTCCTAGCTTCTCCCATTCGTCTGTAGGCCGTGGCATCCTGACCCTACATTGCACTGGCGAGGGGCTTTTGCGAGAGAAGGCAGGGAGGCAGATACTTCAGAGCTGCTGCCCTGCTCTTGCCACAGCCTCTGACTCCATGCGCACACCTTCCCGGGGCCGAGAGATCGTGTAAGCCGACGGGATGACCAAACCCCAGATAATCTGTTCAACAACCTGATCTGGACAAGAAAAATGGAAGACTGATCAAAGTTGCAGAGCAAACTTTTGGGCACAATCCAGCAACATGCATCAACAAAATCTGCCCCCTGCTTTTCTTTTTTGCTGTACGTTCACTGCTCAGTCAGTAGTGCCTTAGAAACATCTCGCTAGCTGCCCACGCTAAAAATGAGAGCAGCAACAACAACAAAAGGAAATATATAGAGGGATGACTTAAGTGAGTTTGGAAATCGCTTCTCATATGAAACACTCCTTTAGTCACAGGCACAAAAAAGCATCAAAATTCCCTGCCTCTGATGTAAACAGCAGAAAGAAAAAGTCATCTGGAAGGACAGGATGATTCACGCTGAGGACCTGACTCGTAATATTCATCAGTGTCGAAATTGCCTCTGCAAGATGACTACATGTGAAAGCAGCACCAGCGAAATCCCAGCTTCTGCCACGAGAAGTATCATTAACAGCAAAGCAGTGTGGTGAGACTCCAGTGCCACAACCCTTGCTCGGGTGAGTAATCGTAAGTCATCCAACCAGTCCCAGCTAAAACAGCAGTGTCATTCAGGTAAGACTGCTTTACGTAAGGGCGGCAGCAGCAGACTGGAGCACGCTCAGGCTTTGCAGCCCTCTTCAATAGCAAAATAGAAGGCTTTTTCTCGGTCTTGCAAAAACCCCTTCCGAGGGCTTCCTTACAAAGATGCTGCTTGAGTTGAGTGCTTGAAGATGACTGGAAAATTTGGCCAGTCTCCCTTTATGTTAATCACCCTGACCTAAGCGGTAACAGGGCACAAAAGGCCGTGCTGACTTTATGCATTGTTAGGAGATACTTTCCCCTGCATATTTGAATCTGTTTACTTAATCTTCCAGGCCTTTACGCATGAATATTAAATTCCTTGATCACTATGCATTAGGAGTCATCTTTGCACCATCTGTTTGTATTTGTCATCTAACCCTTGTAAATAATAAAATGTACTTTGTTCTCAAGTTCATGGATCCTAGCAGGAGAGCAATTACCATGGAGGAAAAGTACTGTGTAAAACTATTGGCAGCAGCAGGACTCTGCTTTAGCTCCCCATCTTGCCACTATACAGTAATTAAACGAAAGCCAGAACCTGCCCCAAAGAGCAATGCTTAGCCTCCATGGCTTCCTTGAAGGCCCAGAAGAGATGATGGAGGTGTCTACATCCCTGAAAGCAATGTGGGCGCCTTCACCTACGCTTCTAAAAGGCGGCAACGGCAGAAGAGAAGGCAGGCTGCACTTCTGGGGAGCAGCCTTTCTGAATGCCAGGCATGCCGACAGGAGCGAGCTGCCCTGCTCAGGCAAAAATATAACCGGGCTCAGCTGGAACAGCTGTGGCTGTTTAATAGGGTGGTCTGGGCAGCTGGCCTGGGCAAACTCTCTAAGAGGTACTGGCAGGGAAGAAACAACTGGGGAAAAAATGGGTAAATGAGCAGATACACTAAGTTGCTCTCACACCTGGGAGTGCCATTAAAGAAGTGAAATAGTCACCCATCAGCTGAGAGGTAAAGTTCAGGGAAGGCTAGGCAAATATCAAGGGAAACATTGATAAAGTGCAGTTGTTACGATATAAAATTAATCCTTAGAGGGAGCTCTGCCTGAAAATTTTATTAGATCATGCAACGAGAACAGCCCTGCCACATATTAGCAAGGTTCAATTCCAACTTTATCAACACAGATAAATGCACGCTTTCCCTAGGGGAGCGCTCCCATGAGTAAGAAGAAACATGCTCCATGGCTGAAGACCTCTGTGGACAACAAAAGCCGGCTGGCGAGCACACCTCACAGGCACGGTACCTTGCCGGAGCTGGTCAGAGACATACCTTGCGGCAGACTCACGATGATTTACATGGCCTGAGGATTTGCCTCTCTGTGCTCTTATAAATTAACCTATATGCCAGGCAACTATCAATAAGCGCTCAAATTGTTGCCATCCAGTTAAAACCTAATGTAGTTGGTTAAAGAAGGGATCGTTTAGGAGTTTAAATGGAATCATATTATTTCTTTCCGACGTGTTGGTAGCAACAAATTTAGGCAAGAAAATGGTTGCCAAATATTTGTTTAACTGGAAAAGTCATCTGGGCTTGGACAAGATACCACTTGCCACTCTGCTCGGCCTTGCAAACATCCCACACTAGGAGGTTACCTATTAAGTGATAGACAATATATCTTGTTAATTGGTAGAGCATGATGACCTTAGACTTTGCCCAGGTATTTAATAACACCATCTGCTGTCTAGGTCTCCAATACTATTATTTTTACATGAGGATTACTCTTCTTGCTTCACAAACAAGGCTGTAATAACAGTGCTAAAGGAGAGCAGAGCAGCGTGGTGTTTAAACCCAACTGTCCAAGTAAAACATACAGGAGGTGCAGCTCACCCAAAAAATCCCAGACGCATTGTCTTGAATCTGGAAATCCTGATGTGCTGAAGGCTGAGGGGCTGTGATCCAGCCTTGCAGACTGCACTCGGGAAAAACTCTCGTGTCTCGCCTAAGAAAGGGCCGGGGAGTGAAATCCACCCTTATGCAGGCTGCCGGATGCTTCTCTCTTTCTGTCGCCATTGCTGTTTCCTTCCCCAAAACAACAGCAATGGTCCAAAGGCCACCATTTAGGAATCACTGTGCCTTCAGATCTTTTTCTCATTGATAATGTGCTTTTAAAGCACGTGCATTTAGCGCCAAATAATCACATTTAGCTGGTTTTATATCTATATCTATAAAGGGTCCAATCTTGTTCTTGCTGACAGTGATGTGATTTTTGGCTTCGGCTTCCTAGAGAATTTAGGGGAGGGAAGAAAATAGTGAATTACTCTGTGCAGCTGGTGTCTTCTGATCAGTGTTTCCACCACCTTGTGCAGGCCAGGGTTTCATGTAAAGCCATTCCCAGTGCGCCGGGAACCTGAGCCTACAGGATTCAGTGACAAAAGTCCTAACAACTGAGATGAGTCAGTTTCTCACTCTGGAATGATGCAATTTTTGTGCAAATAGTCTTGTCTTCCTAATAAAGAGAAGCTGAAACCTGGTAGCTGGTGAGCTGCCAGATTATGGAGGAAGTATTAGAGGTGTGAACAGCAAAGTGCTCCAAAAACAAGGCAAAGAGAAAGGGCCCAGACCATACTTTAAATTGAAAAGTGCACATTTGCACTGGGGATTTTTAAAATGTTTTTATTTTGTTGTACTGCTTATTGGTACATGTCACTACTGTGTACATGAGGGATACAACGATTGTGAATCCCCCACACTCTCCAGCCTAATTCCTGTATCAGACCTAAGAGAAGGAGTGCTTTACTTTGCACTCTGTTGCAAGAGAGAGGTCAAATATGAAACCAAACATATGAATGTAATTAGGAGGGTATGTAAAATATGGGGGCTGGATGTCTTAACAGTGTCCGAAGCAGGCATGTCTTGACATGCCGTTGGTTAAAGAGGATTTTAAGTATTCCAGTCTGTTGGACGGTGTATCTGGTTACATCTGAAAAGAGTTTCTTAGTCTTTTGCTCATATGATTTTTCTCATATTTCAGGTGTAGAAGTTTGATTCTGAAAGCCTAGCGTGCAGAAACATTCACCCCTTTTTGAAGTACATGAAACAGTATCTTTTTGTTACCAACGCTAGTTTTGGAAGAAGATGTGAAAAAGTCCAGATTCTTCCCATACTTGCCCTGTACCCATTCTGAAGTAAAGACAGTTTTATGGATATTTATATATGCTATCTGGAGGTGCATATAGCAGGTTGCGATGGTTTTTTTACTATTTGTAAATACCAGAGAAACTGGTATTTTCATATAGTATACAGTTGTAGGGGTTCTTTCTGTTGTTTCACAAATGACAAGGGAATGGCTAAAATCTGTGCCAAAAGTATTTACAAAAACCTATCTCTGCCCTTTGCCTACAATTTGCATTTTCTTTTAAACCCTTCCAAGTGAAGCAGTAGGCAAAACCCCCGGCAACTAGAAGCATGTGCAAGGATGCAGAAAGCTTTAGAATACATTTCCACACCCTGCTGACCTATTCATCAAAAAGTCTGCCAAAACACATAACTCTCAGTATAGAACAAAATTCAGAAGAAAGAACCTCGCTTGCATTAACCTACTTCTTTCCAGGTTGCGTGCCACTGCAAGGCTCTCCCAGTGGAAGAGGAGCTGAGCCCATTATGTGACTTTTCTGCCATCCCTAGGAGTTTTCCCAGCTCCTTGGTGAAGGGGGGCACCGGCGGGAGCGACTCCCCTTCAGCACTGGTGGTGGGTTGGGCTGGGACTCTGAGCCGAGCCGAGCAGACAGGATGGTCCTCTGGACGAGGTGGTGGTGACCTGTCAGCCGCACAGCCTCCTGACCTCACGTTAACCGGTGCTGCACATGATCACCTTGGGCCAAATGCTGCCCTGGTGCAAATTCAGTGACTTAGTGGAGCTGCCCCCACCAGGAATGGTGCCCACTGTGTTCATCGGTTTCCTGAGGTCGGGGGTGGTGAGCAATATTAAGTTTAGATGTGCCCGGCTCCTTCTTTCCCCAGCTCTCTCTCCATTTGAAACACCATCCTGGTTCAGGAGCATCATGCAAACTCAGGCTGAGGTTCCCACGATCCCAGAGAGCGTTTGTGGAGCCATAAATTTGACAGCAATGGCTTCAAATGAAACATAGTCCCCCAAACAGAAGTAGACATGGGAGTATCTTCCTCACCTCATACCTGCACCCCATGTGCCAATTTTTCAGATTTTAACACAAATCCCCATTTTATATTCTGTCGGCACACACATAAATGCGTGTGCACACACAGAGCATGTTCTGTACCAGTTAGAAGCTAGGCCTGATAAGAACAGCAAAGAAAAAATCACGCTGGTAGTTAAATGCTTTTATAGCAGTACTGAGCCATAAGGACATCCCTCTGCAGCGAAGAGGAGGAGCCCTGTGCAGAGATCTCCCCACGTTATCATTATTGGTGATAGTAGAGGCAGGGTTGCCATCCCGCTCTGCAGGAGATGGAGCCCAGCTCTCAAGCTCCTCAGGCCCTGGTAGGAAATGAGACCCATCTCCAGAGCAGCCCCGTGTCCCTAAGAAGGCCTGCCGGCCCACGTGTCCCTCCGTCCTCGCCGGCATGCCCTCCAGCAGCTCAGGGAGGGGCGGCCCAGCCAGCGGCGGGCAATGGGACGGGTGCGGGTGCAGCATGAGGGTCTCCTGCAGCAGCTGCAAACCAGTGCTGCTACTGAGGTCCTTCCCCAGCCGCCCATCCCGACCTGCTCCCTTTTGCCGCAGGAGCACCCCTGGAGCAGCGGGATGGGGGCACTGGGGCAGGTTTAGCTGTGCTGTGGCTATCGGCGCTGCCAGGTTTGCTCCAGAAGCCACACCGGCGCGATGCAGAGGGCAGCGCCGGGCAGAACCGAGCAGCTGGGGTCGGGGAGAGTGGGATCAGTTCTTCTGGTGGCAGCACCAGTTCAATGCACCCGTCAAGGAAGAGCCGCAGGTGTGCTGCACACTCTCCTCTGGTAGCTCACTCACATCCAAGGCCACCTGGCTCAAAGACAGGATGAGATGGTGCCCAGGAGACCAGGGCCAAGCTCCTCGCTTCAGCGTGGTGCTCTGGGGCGGTGACTTGGCCTGCTATTATGTAAGATTTAACAAAAGCTGTATAACAAAACTATTTTAAGTAAGAATGTTAATTGAAGGCTGAGTCAGGCTGCAGCTAGCGCAGAGATGTTTTTGAGAGGCTCGTACCCTTTTCCATTTGGTCTGTATTTTTTCCACTTAATTACAATGTGTGTGGAACAGCAGTTAGCAATAATAGTAACTGGCAGAGGGAAAATGGATGATGAAGGTGATCGTCCTCTTGCTTCTGGATCAGCCATTGAAACCCATCCCAGATCAGCGATATGCAGAAGTTATTCACCTCTGAGGCTGCACAGGGCATATGGGAAGTGAAGCAGAGGACTTTCATCTGACTCTTGGGCCACGTCTCCACCGCGGCCAGGAAGACAACTGGAGGGGCCCTGGTCAGCACGAGGTAACTAGTCCTTGCTGAAGTCTACACTGGTGTGCTTTTTCCCTGTCGTTGCTCTCCTGCCATGGGGTGCCATGGAGTCTGACACAAAACGACAGTGGTGTCCTTCATGCCGGCCGCCTTTGGCATAGCCTCTAAAGGACTTCCCAAGCAGACCATGGAGCAAAGGGCAGCTGCTTGGTGCTCCTGATCATGACGGACTGCATGTTGAAACTGTGGTGAGATGTGTCAGGGAGAGGGTTGTTGAGGGACGCCTGTCTGGCACCTTCCAAGCACACGTGCAAGACCCCTGAATCAGCAGCAAGTGGTGGCTGTGCAAGCAGCCTCTGCAGCCGCCCCAGCGAGCTCACCAGCGCAGCCATTCCTTGGGCATGACGCAAGGACCTTGGCAGGTCCCATTACGAAGATGACTGGTCCTTAGTCCCTCATCCAGTCCCATTTGGGAGACTAAAAGTGATACGCAAGTCCCAGCCTTTGGCAAGTTCCTTTAATGACTGAAATTCAGAGGAGGAGACTGAGTTTAATTGCTAGTTCCAGCACAGGTCTACTGGTTATTAATGATGCTGGTGTTCTTTTTATCAAATATGAACTCAGCTGTACTTCCTAGCAGGCACCTCTTTCTGGAGCTCAGCGTGAGCAGGAGGGATGTGGGATGTGCATGATTTTTTTGCCTGAAAGTACGAGTGGACAGGATGAGTTAATGCAATACAGCTCTGCTGTTTAAGTTTACAAATGCATCATTAATGCCCAAACTTATAAGTATTGCTCCTCAGCATTGCTACACAGTAGTATACTACGCATATCACAGAATGTACAAGATAAAAATACCCTCTTTTACTTGTTTTTACTTAGCATATTAGACAGCTGTGAGCAAAAAGGTAAGGCTAGAGGCTGAAGCACAGAGAAGAGCATTTCCTCCTGCTCTGACTGCCCAGAGTGCTCCCTGAGGGGCTCCCTGCAGAGGAGGGGCACTGCCTGAGCATCGGGAGGAGAGAAAGAGAGAGGAATGAGAGGCAGTGCCAGGGGGGCCAGAAACAAATTTCATTTGCATTTTGTGTTTTCTCAGATTTGGGCACACTTCTGTTAACTCTTGTTACGTTGCAAAAGTGAAATAACATAGCTGCAATGACTAGCAGAAACGTGGGCACCCCAACCGTATCTTAACGTGCCTGGAACAAACCGAGGCTGCAGCTTAACGCACTGGCTCGCAGCCTTTGCATGCCAATGCCCGAAATTCCTCCTGAAGGAAGAGTGGTCTGTTCAAGAGACTCTCCTGTAGCAGCTGCACATCGTTCCATATGTTGTAGTGTTTCCCCTAAAGAGCAGCCCCCCTGAGGTGGGGGGATAGGGGATCGTGGGCAGGAAGGGCACCAGCATGGTGCGTCTTGCTGCCCAGCTAGGCGAGCACCAGCATTTGGTAACTACAAAACCCTAGCAATTGCTTAGGTAATCAGAGAGGGAATCCATCTCCCCTTTCTTCTTCCCCTTCAAGTCTCTTTGAACTAGCCGATCTGCGCGGAGGCCAAACCCATCACCACCTGCCCCCCCAGAGCCCCCAGCCCCTCCAGGTGCCCGTGCCCTGCAGGGAGGACGAGGCAACCGCCGGGCGAGCAGAAAAGTGGTATTGCAAAACCACCGGCACTGGCAGGAAACCTTGAGGTCAGCAGCAGCAAAGACTACCTTCAGCTGGGTTGCCTCCCTCGCCAGTGGTGGTCCTGTCCTGCCCTAAACTGTGGGGCTGGCGGCCGCCGAGGCAGGGAGGCCTTTAGGGACGGCTGGCTCTTCTGGCAGGCCTGGGAGGTGACTTGCCAGCTGGAGCTGTCAGCGAGCGCCAGTTTGCTGCTTCGGGGGGGACGTTTTGGTAATGCAGGAACTCCCAGGCTGGAAACAGCTTTAATAGCTCTGGCCCAGGCTTCAAGAAGGTCTGGGCCTTGGTTTTGACTTTTATTTCGTGTGAGGACCTTGCTGCCAACTCCCCCAAACAGGGAAAAAGCGGTTCCCAGCCCGAACTCCCCAGCCTAACCGAGAAACCCCTTGGCGCACCTTCCCTGGGGCTCCTCTTCTGTGCTCAGGCACACCAGCCCTTCAACGTATGCAGAAAGGGAAGCTCTGCCCCTTCTTTGCAGCTAGTCAGTGCTTTGCACGCTGCATCGATGTGGGCTCGGGGGGATGAAGCACAGACAAGGAATACGACTATCCGGGGGCTTAAAGAGAAGGAGTTTTAAAGCCCTCCATAATTTTTTCAACAGACGATCTGTTTCTGCTCTTATTTTGTAACGTTTCCTGTGAAGTCCTCGCCCCTGTCCAATTTTCGGAGGGTACTTGGAAGCCTGTCCGCTCCCGCGCAGAAGGCAGGGAGCAGAGCCGGCGCTGTGTCGCGGAGGGGTCACGGCTTCCCGGGCTTCCTGTTTATTTTGGGAAGGGGTCACCCGGCCAGCCGGCCGCTCTGCCTGCGCCCCGGGAAGCCCCCGGCCACCGCATTCCTGCCCCCCTTGCCTGCAGACAATTGCTGACTGTGGCTCGCAACACAGAGCGCCAAGGCGGGGTGTAAATGGGATAACCCGACATGCCTATTTACCCAGCCTGGGGATAAGGGGCGGAAGCTTTTCCACATCAATTGCCCTTTCTTCTGGCATCTGGAAGTGTCTCTCTGAAGTTCTGCTCTTTGGAGGGTACTAACTTCTGAATTTCTCAAGTATTTCCATGATGTTTTCCTCGCTGCTTTTTTTCTACTGCTACTTGAAAAGAGGGCGTAAAGTCAACTGCTCAGTTAAAACCAGAATTGTCTCCTTTTTTAAAGAAAGCGTGCAATTTTTGCTCCAAACCGCCTAGGGTAGAGCCCACCAATGGAGCAGAAGCTGTAGCACCCAGGCTCTTGCTCGCACCGTGACTCCCTGGTAACTAGCCCTGCCCAAACTTTCTAGAGCAAAAAATCGTAGCAGAATAGCAGCATACATAGCATCTCCATATTTCGGGCGATATCTGCGAACTAATGGCACACCAGTGTCCTGCTGCTGCTTCCTTTTCTAGGCAGGCTCTGCTTAGGTGCCTCACAGCTCTTCAGAAGTTAACATCAAACAGTGGCGTTCAACACAGCTGTCTTCAAGGAGTTAATAAAAGGCCTCCATGTATGGCAAAAGGCAGACACTGAGTAGCCGCTCAAGTCCCTACCTCCCTCCGGCCTTGGTGGAGTATTTTTCTGCCAGTGCCTCTGTCAGCTCCTGCCATCAGCAGTCAGCTCCAGCCTGCAGGGCAGGGCAGCCGTCAGCATGCCAGTGACGAGCGGCTCTCAGGGAAGCGTGCTCTCATCCTGCGAGCACATCAGCGCGCACGGCTTTACATTCATAGTGATGCTCATGTGAATAAAGTTATAAGTGGTTGTAAACATCTGCAGGATCAGTGGCTTACCATGAGCCTGTCCAAAGCCTATTTATGTCAACAGGCTGCGCCTGATGATACTCTCGTTTGCATCAGTATCTTTTTTTCCCTATGGCACTAAATAAAACACTGTTGGATGGGGATTTTTCTTTTTCTCTAAGATTTTTCTCTTTTCAGTGTGCCATGAGGCTGGCTTTGGAACCAGCATCAACATGAAAGCAGGACATCACCTGAACTGCTGTTTGAATTGTACATCTTAAAATCCATACATAAAAGGGGAGTGGTGGTGATTCACTTTCAAAATGATGGATTGTTTTAAATGAAAATCAAAAGTTTCAGGGTTTCTAAAATGGCTGCCAGTAGCTCACTCTTGCAGGCAAACATGAGCAGCTGTCTACAAGCAAGATCCAGCAGTTGCTTTAGGGGCTTTTGAACTGTTGGCAAAAATCACATAATCCTCACCTAGGCAAGAAGCCTACTGAAACCCGGGTTCATTCAGCTTTCTGGAAAATCCTCTGGAGCAACCTGCCATCTCCAGTAGGAATGAAAACGGCAGAGATGCCATAAAATCAGGAGGCACCTCGGAGTGGAGGCAAGGCCCCTCTGTTCCCACCTGAACTCTCCTCTCAGCAGAGACTCTAATGAGACAACAAATATGTAATGACTGAACTCCCGGCCGTGCACTGGCGGAGCCTGTAATCTGCTGTCAGGTTTCTGCAGGCTGAGCTGGCAGGTCTTGCTTTCAGCCACGACAGCGCTGCTTCGGTGGGCTCCGTGGCCCCAAATCACCTGCATCTGACCAAATCCAAAACATCAAGGACTATTCCCAGCCTCTCCCCTCTCAGCTCTGGGAGAATAGCCTCCATAATTCATTACAGATCAAAGAAGGAGAAGTGGTAGCACCCTCCAGCATAATCACCCTTCCCATCTTGGCTCTGGCCATTTTGCTACTACCCTGCAGGACGTCTGCCCCAGCAGAAGGATGGCAATAAGACCCATGCAGGAAGCGGTGCATATCTGCAGCAGGGGAAGGATGTGGGGCAGCCCTCGACTGGGAGGAAAAGGGGAATGCTGAGGGCACAGGGGAGCAGGCGGGGAGCACTGGTTTGGATGCAGAAGGAAAGGCGGGCCCCATGGAGGACGGGTGCGTGGCTGAAGTGCAGGCTGGGGGCACAGCTCTGGGGCAAGGGGCCGTGTGCGATCGCTGCCAGCAGCGCGGAGGAAAAGTGGGAAGGGAAGTGGGACCCTGCAGGGAGGGAGGAGCAGGGAAACACAGCAAGACCTCAGTGTGGCCCAGTGAAAAATGCCAAAAAACATGGGGTGGGAAGGGGCTTGCCATGGCGTTGATGTGGGGGTGGCAGACAGGGTTCATCTTGAAGGGCTGCTCCACTCTGACGTCTCCTCTCCCTTCCTTCCCTCCACCACGACACTGGGCACAATCGGGACAAGGCGAAGGCCTCCCGCACCATGCTGGGCCCCCATCCATGCCACCATGGTGCTCCTTGGCCAGGCACTGCCCTGGCCCTGCGTGGCCCCCATGCCCCATCAGGTGTCCTCCAGCACTCGCTGCTCCTATCTATAGTGGTGGTGTGTCATAGCAAGGGGCGTTGTGCAGAGAGGGGGCACAAAAGGATGGTTTCTGTTTCAAAAAAAAAAAGGAACAAGAAACAAATGCATTATCTGTTCGATTGCTGTGCAGTTACTGCTGTAACAGTCAGCAGCTTTGAGAACGTTTTTTTTGTGATTTGATACATAAACCACATTTCCTATGTAGCACTGCCACTATTTTTTTATCAGCTTTTTGACATTGAGCTCGGTAATGTCAGTTTTTTTGCTTTTTCCACCAGAATGAATTCAAAGGCAGCAAATGCAGCAAAACCAGAATACCACTCATCCTGACTTTTCCAAGCAGCTAGTTTTCATTAGAAATAAAGGAAAATAAACACAGATCACATTTTCTGTCCTGCAGTTAAAAGCCTGCCACAGATGAAAGCTTTGCTTTCTTCTTCCCCTGCAGCCTCACTCAGCTAGCACTCCAGCTCTTCTCATGATCTGAAATGTGCAAACACACTGTTTCTTGGCTTTCCACCAGTATATATAAATATATGTAATTTTTTCCTTTGGAGAACCTGGAGGCTAAAGCAAGAGGGCAAAGGAGTACGTGACTAAAACATCCAAACTTCCTCTTTCATAAGCCATCACATGATGAAGTGCAATTACAATTCCTGCCTTGTCCCTGCCAATTGCAGGCGCATTGCCTCACCCGAGAAACCCGGCTTCTTCGCCCTGTATGTATGTGTGTGTGTGTGTGTGTGTGTGTGTGTGTGTGTGTGCGTGTGTGTGGAGGCAGCAATCGCTGCAGCCGGCTTGGCGAGGCTCCAGCTTCGGGCTGGAGAAAGAGGGCAGTGGGTGGAAGACGAAAACAAAGATCTGTTTACTTAGCATGCATGGATAAAGCGTCTTTCCAGCCGGGGAGGGGAGGAGGGAAGAGAAACAGCTTTAAAGGACTTTGATGCAATGTGAAAGGAGGGCTGCTCGGGAAAAGCGAGCCGATGTTAACCCTTGGCTCCCCGGGGACACGTCGGGGCCGCACCGCGGCCGGGCCGTCCCCTTCCCCTTCCTCCTGCCCCCCCCCTGCCCCGGCCGGCTGCTGCAGAGCGGGTATGACTCCTCAGGGCTCCGGGGGTAGCTCCCGGGGCAGCAGCCGTGGCCGCCGCCCCGACGTGCGGGGCTGGGTCGGGGGCCGGGGCGGCTTTTTGTTTTGCTTGTTAACAGCCCGGCGCCTCCAGGTCGCCCAGCCGGGCGCGCAGTTGCAAAGTCACCCAACCTGGCACGGGGGCCGGCGCTAGGAGCCAGCGCCGGGACGAGGAGGAGGGCGGGGCAGGGCAAGGCAAGGCCCCCCCGGGGCGCACGGGCGGCCGCGCCACCCAGCCCCCGGCCCCGGCCCCGGCCCCGGCCCCGGCGGGCGGCGCGGGGGGGGGGGGGGGGGGAGCGCGGGGGAGTGGGGGGCGGCTGCTGCCCCCGCTCCCCGCCGAACCCCCGCGCCGGGCCGAGGAAGAGCAGCGGGGAGGCGGCGCTTCGCGCGGGGCCGGCCCGGCGGCAGCGGCTCCTGCCCCGCAGCGCCCCGTCCGCGCCGTCGGGCGGCTGCCAGCCGCGGGGACGCACCTCCCGCCGGCGGCTGCGGACGTCAGAGCTTCCCCGGCCCCGGCCGGCCCCCGCCTCCCGCCCTCCTTCCTTCCCTCCCTCCCTCCCTCCCCCGTAACCTACATAACGCCGTGGGAAGGGCGGCCCGAGCACGGGCGTCGGGGGGAGCAGCCTCCGCCGTGTTTACCCTGCCCAGGCAGACGCGTGCACCCGGCCGTACGTGCCGGGATGCGCCCGGTGAGGGGTTGCTTCACCTCCCGTGGCAAACGGGAAGAGCAAACGCCCTCTTTTCCTCCCTCTCTTGCCGCCGCCCTGTGTTTTGGTGTGGATGCAGGCGGCGGATGCGCGATTCGCAGCGTGGAAAGGGGACGGGGAAACATGTCTGCAGGTTTTTCTTTTTCGGGGAGGAGACGGCGTTTGCTTAGTCTGTGTGAATTTTGCTAATCTGCATTAGAGAACCGCTGGTTTGTGGTTGAAAATGACAGGAAATCTAGAACGTCCTATTTCCTGTGCACAATGACAACAGTTAAAAAAAAAAAAAAAGATGGGTAATCGTTGTATTTATTTATAATGGTGCCTCCTGCCCCGGCGGGGAGAACAAAGCCGGGCAGCGGCGCGGGAGGGCGCCGGCCCCTGCCCGGAGGTGGCACTGACCGGCCCCGCGGGGGGGGAGCCCGCAGCCGCGGAGCGCGCCCGGGGCGCCGCGCCGTGCCCAAGGTCACCGGCCGAGCGGGGCGGGGGGACACCGAGCCCCGCACTGCGGGAGGCGCCCCGCGCATCTCTGCGTCCACGGGTGGCGGGTTTCGGCAAAGCCCCTCGGCGGCGCAGGAAACAGTAATAAAAACAATAATAATAATAAAAATAATAAAAGAAGGAGTGAGCTGCAGCGCACCCCCGCCCCTCGCCTTGTCCCTCTCCGCTCCCACAGCCCTCCCCGAGGGCGAGACGGGGCGGGGGCTCGGCGGCCCCCCGGCGGCAGGAGGAACCCCCGCTGCCGGTGGCGGTGCCGGTGGCGGGGGCGCGGGCAGGGGCCGGGGCCGGGATCGCGGCGGCGGCGGCGGGGCGGGGGCGCCCATCGCGCAGGCGCGGCCGGCACTGTCGAAGAATCGAGGCGGCGGCGCGCAGAGGCGGCGGTGGCGGCTGGAGCCCGGCACGGCACGGCGCCGCCGCCAGCCCCGGCCCCGGCCCCGGCCCCCGCGGCAGTCCCCGCCCCGCCCGCCCCGCCGCGCCGCGCCGGCCCCCGCCGCCCCGCGCCGCCCCGTAGTAGCCAGCGAGCGGGGGAGCCGTGCGGGCGGCAGCGGCCGCAGCCCTGCGCCAGCCGCGCCGCGGAGATGCGCGTCCCCGCCGCCCTGTGAGCGCCGCCGGCGGAGACGGCGAGGGGAGCGGCGTCCCCCGCAGCGGCTCTGTCTGCCGGGGCGCCCGCCGCGCCCCGCTCCAGCGCACGGAAGAGGAAGGCGAGGGGGAGGGGGCCCGGCGGACGGTCCCGCTGCGGCCGCGGCGCCCGAGCCTCCCCGTCGGGACTCCGGTGGCGAGGGGCGGAGGAGGCGGCGGCCGGAGCCGGAGCGGGGGGCGCTCGCCGCTGCCCCGGGGACGGGACATGTCGTCGGCGGCGGTGGCGGCTGCTTCCCGCAGGCAGTCGTGCTACCTGTGCGACCTGCCCCGCATGCCCTGGGCCATGATCTGGGACTTCACCGAGCCCGTCTGCCGGGGCTGCGTCAACTACGAGGGCGCCGACCGCGTGGAGTTCGTCATCGACACGGCGCGGCAGCTGAAGCGGGCGCACGGCTGCTTTCCCGAGGGCCGGGCCCCGCCGCCGCCCCACGCCAAGCAGCCGCCGCTCTCCGCCAAGGAGCTCCTGGCGCAGCAGCAGCAGCTCGGCCACCCCGCCGCGGCGGAGGCGGCGGCGCGGCCCCCGCCGCAGCCCCTGGAGCGCTACTCGCTGGCGGCCGAGCGGCCGCCGCCCCGCCTGGGCGCCGAGTACGGCGGCGGCCGGCAGGTCAACGGCATCCTGGTGCCCAACGGCTTCCCCAAGCCCGAGGAGCCGCCCGAGCTCAACCGGCAGAGCCCCAACCCGCGGCGGACGCACGCCGTGCCCCCCACCCTGGTGCCGCTGGTGAACGGCGCCGGGCTCCCCGCCGCCATCGGCGGCCTGGGCAGCCGCGCCGCTGCCGCCGCCGCCGCCTCGCTGGCCGCCATCTCCGCCGCGCCCGCCCCGATGGCCGTGCCCGTCCCCCAGCAGCCGGCGGCGGCGGCGCAGGCGGCGGGACAGGCGGCGGGGCAGCCCGGCGAGCTGGGGCACAAGCGCCCCGGCTCCGTCTCCTCCTCCTCCTCCTCCTCGGGCGGCGGCGGCGCGGCGGGGGAGCACGACGGCGGCGCCAAGGAGAAGCGGGGCTCGGCCGAGAGCCTGCCGGCGGCGGCGGCGGCGGAGCTGGCCGCCGAGGGCAAGGGCCGGCCGGGCGGCGAGCAGGAGTGGCTGGCCAAGCCCAAGACGGTGCGGGACACGTTGCTGGCCCTGCACCAGCACGGCGGCCACGCCGTGCCGCCCTTCGACAGCAAGTTCAAGAAGGAGCCGGGCATGGCGGGCGGCAGGCTGCTGGGCTACGAGACCAACGGCGCCGTGGCCAAGCCAGGTGAGGCGGCGGGGGCCGGCGGGCCGGGGGGCGGCGGGCAGGGGAGGGGAGGTCGGGGGGGGGTCTCTCCCAGCATGCGGGGCGGAGGATCCCGGGCGGCTTCGGGCGCCCGAGGCGGCGGCCCGACGGCCTGGGTGGCCGGGTGCCCGGGGGCGGGGGGGTGGCCGCGGCCACCCGTTTCTGCGGTTGTACGGCGGTGACCCCCGTGCTCGGCGGCGCGTTGCGACTGCGCTGCCTTCTCACCCTCCTCCTCCTCCCCCCCCCTCTGCCTCTGCAGGGGCCCGGGCCGCCCGGAAGAGGAAGCCTTCCCCAGAGCCGGAGGGCGAGGCGGGACCCCCGAAGATCAACGGGGAGGTGCAGCCCTGGCTGCCCACCTCGTCGGAAGGGATGAAGCTGCCGCTGACGGCCCCCCCCTTCATGTCGCCCCCGCCGACCACCGCCTCGCCCCACTCCAACCGGACCACGCCGCCCGAGGCGGCCCAGAACGGCCAGTCCCCCATGGCCGCCCTCATTTTGGTGGCGGACAATGCCGGGGGCAACCACGCCTCCAAAGACGCCAACCAGGTCCACTCCACCACGCGGAGGAACAGCAGCAGCCCCCCCTCGCCCTCCGCCATGAACCAAAGAAGGCTGGGCCCCGGCAGGGAGGTGCCGGGCCAGGGGGCCAACGCGGCGGGCGGGCTGGAGCCCGTCCACCCCGCCAGCCTGCCGGACTCGTCCCTCGCCGCCAGCGTCCCGTTGTGTTGTACCCTCTGCCACGAGCGCCTGGAAGACACCCACTTCGTGCAGTGCCCCTCCGTCCCCTCCCACAAGTTCTGCTTCCCCTGCTCCCGGCAGAGCATCAAGCAGCAGGGAGCCAGCGGGGAGGTGTATTGTCCCAGCGGGGAGAAGTGTCCCCTGGTCGGCTCCAACGTCCCCTGGGCCTTCATGCAGGGGGAGATCGCCACCATCCTGGCCGGAGATGTGAAAGTGAAAAAGGAGAGGGACTCGTGACTTGCCCGCTCTCGCCGCCCGACGTCACCTTGAACTCGAACTGCTCGAATTCTGTATATATCTATAAATATATATATATAAATATATATATATCTCCAAGACAAGGGAAATGTAGACTTCATAAACATGGCTGTATAATTTTGATTTTTTTGAATACATTGTGTTTCTATATTTTTTGAAGACAAAAGGTATGTACTTATTATAAAGGCATTTCTTCTAATCCTTCTCTTTTTTTTTGTTTTGTTTTGTTTTTTCGTTTTGTTTTTTTGTTTTTTCTTTTTTCCCTTTTGTTATAGCAACTATTTGTTGTGCTTCCCTGGTGACAGTTACTGTTCAATGTAGGCTGTGACTTGCGCTGCTTTTTTTAGAGAGCACTTGGCAAAACAGAAATGCTTCTAGCTGTATTTGTATGCACTTGTTTCTTTTTTTTCTTTTTCTTTTTTTTTTTTAAATGCCAAATACACTTTCTGACATTGTAAAGATTGCCTTACTGTCTGTGATTCCTTATTCCTGGCCCCTGTCCTGTAGAGCTGGTCGCATGCAGGCTTGGTCTGAGGCGGTTGGGGAGAAGAGTGGCTAGCCAAGGCGGGGATGCTCTTCGCCATCCCGCCGGCCAGGCGAGCTTAGGGAGCAGGAGGGCTTTCTCCCAGAAACGCGCGTCTCGGGTTGCCATGACAGATCCGCCAGATCCAGTCCCAAATTCCTCTGTGTTTCTCAAGGGAAGTTGCCTCCAGAGTAGGATGTGGAGAGGTGTCCGAGAGGCGCTGTTGAGTTAGGGATTTCTGGGTTGGTTTGTTTTTGGTTTGGTGTTTTTGTTGTTTTTTTTTTTTAAGGTAAAGTTGACCGCAGTTCACGTGATCAGTTGTGAGATTACAAAACTGCATTTATTCACCAATTACATACCATAACGTGGAATTGTGATAACGAACTTAATTATACGGTTGGCGAAGGCGCCAACGTAGCACTGCCATCTCTGAAGGTCTTCAGTGTCACTTCTGCGGCTTCTGTGCCTTTGGACAAAGCTGGGGAGGTGGGGGAGAGACTTGTTTTGTTTTTTGTTTTTTTTTTTTAAATTTTACTTTAATTTTCAGATAGCGCAGGTGGACTTTGAGTTTGCTTATCAGTCACCTCTAGTGCTGTTGCTATTGTTACTATCGCTGACCCTGTATTTCCAAGTAGTGGCAGGTACGGTGTGGTACAGTGACAGCGGTGACTGAGGCTTTGCCAGATTGCCTGCGGGCATATCAGTGACAGCCCAAATGTGGGTGGAGGAAACCTGTAATTTCCTTATTACGTGTGCTTGAAACAAACCTACTGCTATTCTTTGAAAATGAAAATATAAACTGGTTGAAATGAAAGCAATTAGGGCTGCACATAATGGCCCTGGCCCTGCCTTTTAAGCTACTTTGGAGAACTCTTTTGTAAAGCCACTTCTTTTGATCACGCTTCTGCATCACCAAGCAGACTTCTAAAATCAATAAATCATTGGTTACTAGAAATAGTTCGAGTCTTATAGTGATGTTTTTGTGCTGTTTATAGTTCGTTGGCAACGCTGCAGCTGTGCGAGCCCTTCTGTTGAGGTGTTTATAACTCGGTTATAAGTGGTTGTTTCTGAGCAAAAGGGTGGCGAGGTCGTCCCTTCCCGGGGACGGGCTAATAAACACTTTCAGTATCGGAAGAGGAAGAGGAGGAGGAGGAAAAATCTGTTCAGCCGACTATAATTTGAAGAATTTTGGGTGCTTTTTAGTCAACTGTTCTTATTGTGATAATGTTCAGACTGCAATTTAATGCAGAGTAGATCTTTTTTGGAAGACTACTGGGTTTTTTTCCTTTCTTTTTTAAAAAAAGAAATGGTCATTATTAGTATTTGAAGATCAGAACTGCACATGCACAGTAATTTTTTATGAAGTGTTTAATGAGCACACCCACTACATTGTGTTCCATATTACAGGTCAATGTAATACTAGATAAGACTTGCATGATAAACAAATTCATTGAGTCAATATTACGCTTTAAAACTTATACCTATAGTCAAGATTGGTGTCTTATGTAAACACATTTAGCCAATTTGAAGAAAACGCACATTATATATATATACCTATATATATACCTATATATATAAAAAACAACTGTAAAGGATTCTTTGGAACCACTATGATCTGTGTAAATGTGTATTTAGGCACTTTATTAAAAAAAAATGGATTTTGAGCTGATAGATGGTAACAAGTTCTTCAAAGTTGCTTGGCATAATACCTCACATGGGATGAAGCTCATGTTTTTGATTAAGGTGGTATCCCTACTCTTAAAAAAGAAGCAAAACCGAAATCCCAAAGCCTCCCTAAAAAGGCCCCCCCTTTTGTGTTATCAGGTGGCCGAGCTCTGAGCCTGCCGAGGGCAAGACCTGCTCCTGACAAAGCATAGCCTTGTTTTGGGGCCGAGGGACGTTGGTGTGACTGGGCAGAGAGGCCGGTAAGGAAGCACACCTTCCTCCTCCTCCCCGCCGGCCGCCCTGCACCCGCAGCTCTGACTCCTGGAGAGGATGGAAACTTCCCGGCCGGTGATGCCAGGTGGTGAGGTGGTGGCCCGGGAACAACGTAGCTGGAAAAGAAATGGCTCGCGGTGGCTACGCTCGCTCGGCTGACGTTCAGCCCCCAGACCCCAGCCAAGTCTAATCTGCACCATAAAACTTCAGAACTGCAAAAGGAACCCCCCCCCCCCCCAAAAAAAATTAAAATCTGAGGGTGTTCATACATAGCTCATTTTTCTCACATTCAATGTTGCTTTTTTCCTTTTGGTTGCTTTACTGAGTTACAATAACGCTCCGGTGGATTCTCCCTTTATACCAGTTTACTACTTCCTGGGCTACAAGCTTTTTTCTTTTTTTTTTTTTTATTATTTTCAAGTGCTTTAGCTGCAACAGTGCTGCTGTTAATATTCCTTTTTAAACTTTTTAAAAGGTGATACTGTAATTTGTGTAGTATTAAAAGTGTTTTAATGAAGAAAGTGTGATTATTTTTTTTTTTTCAAACCCACTTGATCACTTTTTTTCCAAAGGTATTTGTTCCTGGCAGATCACCTGCATGGTGCTTTTGTTGATAGCTGCTGAACTAACCTGTTGTCATTTTTACATTTTTTTTTTTTACTTCTGGCACTAAGCATAAGGAAACTAGGAGCTTTAAATACTTCTTGCACTTTTTTGTATATAAAAGAAGAAAACTCGAAAAAGCTATAGATGCCCAAGTGCGATATTATTTTTTTTAATACTGTTTCTGACACTTACTTGTAAACAGGCAGCAATGCGGGGCAAGAGGGGGTGCATGGAGCCGGTGGGTGCTGCCCTGCACCCGGGTCCTGGGGGGTGGGAAAGGTGCCGCACAAGGAAGGCTTTGACCGCCTTTGCAGTGGCCTCAGAAAACCTGGTATGTTTGGGAGCTCTCTTTTTAGATGTGCTGTAAACCAGGCCATGGCAACCGCGTGTTTTTATGAACTAGCACTTCGACACAGGGTATAAATACATTTGAGAGTGCTCTCTAGTGGCTTGTTATGTCAACAGAGCCCCTGGATCCTTTCCTTCTGCGCCCCGGCCAAGCCCTGCTCGTCCATCCTGCTGGTGGGGCAGCCGCTCTCGGCGGGACGGGACAGGACGGGACAGGACGCTGCTCTGGGGACACCCAGCCATCCGCTCGCCCTCCCGGGGCAATGGCTCGCCTGCAGCGTGGCACCTGCCCTGCTGGTTGCACCCACTCCCCATGCCTAATTTGCCCCCAGAGCGGCGTGGGACACCCCGTGTGGTGTGCAGGGTGTTACAGCACAGCTGCAGTCCCTGCACGAACACAGCCTCTCCTCAGGCGGGAGGAGAAAAAATTGGACCATGCCAAAATTAATGGCACCAGGAGTAGCTGAGCTCGTCGTAAATCGAGACGTTTGTAGCCCTGACTCCTACGGCTTCAGCGCGTGCTTCACCACAACAGGGCCACAGGCGGGAGGTGTCCAATAATTAGGCTTGAAAAGGCTCAGCCCTCAGCATTTCATGTTTCTCCTCCTTGGGCGTTTGCATTTAGGTAGCTCCAGCTGCGGCTTTTGAAAAATAATTTAAAAAAACCCCACCTTTCCCCAAGTGGACTCTTGTTTGTTCATACGCCACAGGCCAGCCCAGTATAAACTACACCTTCAAGTTCGTGCTCCTAGAGATAACGAGGCAAGTAAAAAACCAAAAAATCAAAAAACAAGAAAACTTTTTCCCCGTTAAAACAGAAGGTGGGCCTGGGCAATGTATGGATTCACTTTCTGCAGCTGGTGCGTTGCAGCGGGCGGCCCTTGCCGCTTGCCAAGCAGGGCCATGGGACAGCCCAGCCGCCCTCCCCCGGATCCCATGTAGGCCAGCAGGACTCCTGAGTCACCCTCCTTCCCTTGCCCTTTGTTCCCCGGAGCGGGGACGCCTTTCCTCTGCCACAGCCCAAGGTCAGGCAGTGCTTGAAGCAGATGAATGGAGTGCCTGCTTATCCACTTCATCACCCAGGGCTGCCACTCCGGAGGTAACTCTTTCACTGCCTTCGGGCAGCCTCTGGAGCAAGCCATGGGCTTTGAGCACTAAGTGCAGCGTTCAAATTTGAATCACTGAGCTCCCTGAAAGGCTGAACCCTCCTGAAGCCTCCCTTCTGGGAAAGAAGAAACACTGACATCTCCCATAGAAATCTCCTGAGTGTATGTTAGTGTCCATATGGCTGTCTTGCTTGGTTGGCATAGGTACACTGAAGATGGGGTGACAACTCTGCAGTTACTTTTGTACACACTACACCTGACTTTTTGCTTTTCTTTCTGCCACTCAAGAGCCAGTTTTATAGAGATTGGTATAGCAGAGTACATGCTAAAACTCAAAATGTTGCATCAAGTGGAAGCCCCCTATAAAATAAACTCATGGAGAAGCCAGGAAAAGTTCACGAAAGCTTCCTGCTGTAGTAAGTGTTTCTTCCTCCCATCACCTTTGACTCAGCAAACACCGCAAGAAGCATCCCTGCTCATTAGCTCCCACCTCCACGCAGAGCCGGGGCAGGGGTGAGAACGCATGCTGCCCTGCACAGCACCAGGCTGTGCCCCCACTTCGGGATCCCCTTCTCTGCCCCCCCCCGACCTGCTGCCACTTGCCCCGGTGGTCCCCAGCAGCGGGGTGCCCCCATCCCATCCTGGGGCACCCTGCCTGGGGGCTTGCCACGAGGCACCAGGGCAGCAGGGTGCCCTCCGTGCTGGAGGGCTCCCTGGGAAACCCTGGGGAGCCTCCGATTTTCAGGGAGACCTCAGCCACTGCCTCTGGGAAGGAGGGCATTCACTCTTCACTGCAAAAATGCCAAGTATGCATTTTCTTTTACCCTTTTCCACTACAAAACACTTATTCCCCCGCCCCAGAGATGCCTCATGCCTTTTTTTTTTTTTTTGGCAACCATTTAAAAACAAACAGAAGATGAGTAAACAGAGATGAAAGGGGTTATTGGTTCACTAGGTCGCTTCCTTGCAGCGGGAGACAACTCCTCCCGTTCCCGCGCTGCCGGGCCGGCGGGGCTGGCTGGCTGCTGGGAAGTGGACAGGCGGTGGGCTGCGGGAGCACCCCTGCTGCGGACGGTGGCCTCACCCTGCCACCCACCCGGCCAGGGGCACAAGAAAGCAAGCTGGACTTTCCCCTTCTCCCTGCTGTGGTTTTGGGTTTTTTTTTCTTCTTTTTGCATCTTTATGAGCTGAAGGAAGCCCAGTATTTTTTTCAAATAGATTCCCTTAAATTTTTTTCCCACCAGGAATCCAGGTTTTCTCCAACCCTTTTTTACAGAAGTGTCATATTCTCCAACTGTCCAGTAGTAAGAGGACTTACAGATATTAGGCAACAACTGCATCACGGAATGAAGCATTTAATTTTGTCCAGACTATTTACAACTCTTGTTTGTTTGTTTGTTTTATTTAATTCAGCTGCTGCTAAGCACTAGGAACAAATAATTTTCTTTTTTAAGATGCATGACCCACCAGCTGATAGTTAGAAAGCTCAAAAATTAGGGTACTGTATGAAAGTCTTCAATGGGAGCAGGGGAAGGCGATGCTGAACATCCCCTTTCTTTCACTTTACAAAAATCAGGAAAAAAACCAGCTCCTGCACACTGACTCATGCCTTTGCAGATCCTACTTCATGCATTGCAATGAAGCCAAACCAGCATAAGCACCACTTTTTCCATTGCACTTTCAGACCTATTCGGACTGTAATAATTAAAAAAAAACCCACTAAGTTCCCTGTCATTTTGTGGTGGTGATTGAATAGGGCTCAATCCATTTTCCCTATGAGAATACAGTTAGGGTAACCTCCCCTTCAGAAATTACAGAAGGAAGGTGTTTTTTTCCTTGCAGAAAGGACCATGCTATCTTTATTAACTCTGGGCAACAAAACACTACATGCAGTAGCAGTGCTGGGTATCGGCTTCCCTGCACCTGGGAAGAAGGGGGCTGGATGGGCCCTGCTGGGGCTTTAACTTGTCATTCCAGGGACTCTAATTAGTTCAAAATTTCTGCTTAGACATCTAAGCTGCGCCTTCTGGCTTTCCCGGAGGAAACAAACGATGATAAACAGCATGAAGCGACAATCTTTAGCTGTGCTTTTTAATGGCTATTTTGATGATTACTTTCACATTGTGAGAGCCCTCCTATTTGTGTAAGCCCTCTGCTTTTCTTTGGAGAGAGAAATAACCTATGCCCATAACTGAACTGGCTACTTTTATACCCCCTATTAATATTTTTATAATCCAGATGGTTATTTCACATCACCGGTTCTGCTTCTTTGGGTTACTGTGGCTCTTTGCCCAGACCTCTTTGTCGGACCACGTTAAAATTAACTTGCAAAGGTGGAGGTCTGACTTGTGCTCCTCTCCTCTTCACAATTCGGTTATTTCCTGAAATCTGCCTCTTAATGGTGAGGCTTTCCAGGTAGCGAGACTTTCTGGGAATGGCAGCCCATGCTGGGTGGTTAGTCATTTGGCCTCTGGCCACCCCTCAGGGAGGACTCACAGCAAGGGCTCTGCAGGTTTTGTGTGGTCTTGGCCCTGGTGGAAGGTATGGACCAGCAGCCCGGCCCAGCCATGCTGCCTCCCGGTTATCTTCCGAGCAGGAACATTTTGAACTGCAGCGGCAGCATGTGTTTCTTCATCCTGTGTCACAAAAGTTTCCTGACATTTAGTGTTTTGGGGTGGATCCTTTCCTTTTCTGCGAAGAGTGCCAATTTCAGTGCTGCTTTTGATGGATAACAGTCTACGAAGCACTGGAGCAACACCAATAAATCTGGTTTGCGTAGGCAAGCTTCCGGGCTCCCTTTTTAGCTGCTCCCTGGCTGCAGAGGGACGGGGTTACCTGCCCTGCCGGCCTCCCCTCGTCCTTCCCCCCGTGCCCCTGCTGCCGGCAGCGCTTTCCTCGGGGGAGCACCTTCAGAGGTGCCTGCAGGGGAAGGGGCTGTCCGAGAGGGTTGGGTTTTGGCCATATTCACCTTTCTCACTGGGTGCTACCTCAGGGCTCATTTAAGCTCTTCCTGAGCAGCTCCAAAGAGGTGCTGTGGCATTGCCTGTTTCATCCTGATGCTGACCAAGGGAGTTCAGCTAGTGGCTCATGGGCTACATTTGGCCTATCAAAGGCTATGCATGCGGCTACTTTTGTTGGCAGAGGGCCTTCTCTTCCTTTACTGAGCCTAATTTTATTACAGGTTTTCAGCTCCTGCATGAGAACTTCATACAAGCCCCTCCGAAAGCCGAAGCACCGTAGGAAGAGGTACCAGTGCCGCTCCAGCACAGGCCTCTTTTGGATGAGAAAGGCAAAAGGCAAAGAGGGGTACTGGGTGCGTTTGAGGTTGTTGCAGGTGGAGCCAGCCTGAGCCTCTGAGTGAAATGTGTGTTTTCCAGCTTGTCTTGACTTCCTCTCCTAAGCAGAACCCTGACTTAGGTCAGTGAAAGCAGGACTGCAAGATCTGTTCCTCTTTCATTTTGTCCCTTTTCAAGAAGGTGACAGTAATGAAGCATCCTTTCTGTTTATCGCTTACAGCCGAAAGCCAGTATTGCTTCTGTGAAGCAGTTTGCACCTGACCAGAGTTAAAAACCAGCCTGATTTCAAAGCAGAGATAAAGGACTGCAGTGAGACCATCTACTTAAAAAAAAAAAAAAAGGCTAAATGAGGTGCCATCCATCCCGGCTTCTGCCTGTTGAGTGTGGGAGCTGGAAGCTAGCTGGTCTAATTTGCTCACCACTCCCTTGAGCTAAGGCCCAGGCTGGTGACAGCAGTCTGAATTTAATCCCTCTTGCTCAGATGGTACATGGCACACTCCTTCAGGTGCCCGTCCTCCCATCACGTCTCAGTAACCAAACTTTGGGTTTTGCCATGATACCCACAAGCGTATCAGTTAGGATCCACATTGCCAGGAGTTGTTGTACAGAGTCAGGCAAGAGTGGTTTAGGCGAATGGTAAGCAATACTTGTGAAACAGAGTTAGTGTCATCTGGGTTTCATTTGCTTTTAAAATGAGGTTAAGAAAGGCAAAATAAGGTGAATTTACTCTCCAGGCAAAAAGCAAAGCTCATCTTTTAGGGACTGAATTGCTGACCCTTAGTTGGTTTAAAAAACAAAACAGAAAAAGCGACCTTTTTCTTTTGCAATCCATTCGCCTTCTAATCCTAAACTGGATCCCATCCTGCCAACAGCTCTGTCATTGACTTCTTCAGCTCCGCGGGAGCATCCCTGTGGGTAAAGTTACACCAGAAGTGCAGGAAGAATCAGGCCCTAAATGTAAATGATGAGTTACAACGCACACAGTTTTGCTCTAATTATTTATAAGAAATCATTTCATTATAAATAGGTTTTTCAGTTAAATGTATTGCTAGCATTACCTTATTACTTATTCATAATTAATTAAATCATAGCAGATTTCTATGTTATTATCATTTCCATACACTATAAATAATTCAGAAGAAATGTTGGTTCTTGCAGGGTACTTTGTATGTGCAGATAAGGCGAAGGAGCAATCTGGGCCTGAGCAGAGCAAAGTTGCTTTATCCTCAACTTTTTCACAAGCATGTCTTTAGAAAAACTGGGAAGGAAAGGGGCAGGGGGTGGCCGATGAGTGAAATAAAATGCTGGTTCCTGTCGTTAGCGTTGCAGGGCTCCCGGCTCCACGCAGGGCATCTCCTGGCTGCTTTTCAGAATAATCAGAAGGAAGTGCAGAGCTGCAGGGGTGAAGGACTTGAAGCTGTTACTGACCCACCAGTCTGCCTTTTCTCCACAATATTTACTTCCCTTGAAGTAAAGGGAAGGCAGTTTTTGTTGTCACTGCAAGCTTGATTGGCCTTTTGAAAAACGAACAAGAAATGTTGTTGAAAAATTCACATTTAAACTAACTTTAGAAACATGTTTCAAGTTAATTTACCTGGGAAATACAATCCTTATTCATGAATAACGAGAGAAAAACATCATGTTTCCAAGCAGAACCTCACATATATTTTAAGACTTTGCTCATTGGTACCGGCATCTCACTGGTTTATAATAAATAGGAAGGGCTGGGAGAGTTTCTTGAAGCCATTTATTAATGTTGCTGTCTCCTTAGCAGTGTCCTAACGGGAAAGAGCTTTGTGAGTCCTGGGGTGCAAACCGTGTCAGGATGGTGGTGGGGGTGGCTGGTCTCCAGCAGTGGGGTGTGCTCTGTCACCCCCAAGCCCACCGGGGAGCTGGCAGAGGTGGGAATCGAGGTGAGAGTAACTGGGTCAGGCACATGGAAGGTGCGATAGTCAGGAATTGCTTCAGACTTGAGGAAATGAAAAGAATAAGCCCGAGAGCTTCATTTGAGTCACTGGGCTTCATTTGAATCACTGGATATACTCCGTAAGTGATTTTCTGGCTGCCGGCATGTCTGTGCTGCACGTGTGCATTTGCACCTCAGGAAACGTTAGCATAGCACAACCGTGGGGAAATCACTCGGGAATAAGGCTGGCCACCAAGACGTGGCTGGCTGGAGGTGAGCTGTGCTGAACGAAGGAGCCTTGTGGCTGGTCTTCTTCATCTCATTTCCCCACCGGGGAGAGGTGGGGAAGCGCCTAACGGCTGCGCAGGGCTGAGGCAGAGCATTTTGGCACGCACCAGGCAGGGGAGAATTGCAAGGGGGTGGCGCCTCTTCCATCAGGAGAGCAGCAGAAGGCACCTCGTCGTCCCTGGAAAAGGCCTCATCAGAGAGAGGAGGGCTGAGCAACATCCTGCGAGCACCCCTCCGCCCCGGGAAGCACAGGCTTCTGCCTGCACTCCCTTCCTCCCTCACTCGAAGGTAATGGAGGAAAAGAAGATGGAGGTGATGCCAACAGAGAAAAGAGTGCATGGATTGGAGCCCCTCATGCAACCTGTGTTGTAGGAAATGGTTACGGTGCCTCTGTATTGGTTCAGCCACAGAATATGTGCAGTTGTATGCTGCATATCTGGCATGCAGCTGTCTGACTTTCCTTTGGCTATAGTCACCCGACAGCAGGTAGGTTTCTTATAGATACATATTTAATAGAGCTACCCTTGGTTATTGCCAACAGAGGGAGGTCTGTTGGATGCGATCCTCTGCAGAAGGCTCGTTGGATGCTGGAGACAGCTCCTCTCCTTCTGTCCCCTTCCTGATGCTCAGCCAGGGCTGGGTTCGCTCCCCATCCCTGGAGCACCATGGAGCGTAGCCTCCCCGTGGGACAGCTGGTCCCTCTTCAGCTCCTGCGGGATAAGCAGCAGCTCCCCGGGCCTGACCCCGGCCTTCGTTCCCCCATGTAAACCCTGGCTGTGCTGGAGTCGCTGTAGATTTTCGGCAGCATGGCAGAGACGAAGACCTGGCCTCTGCAAGTTTGGAAGGGCTCTGCTCAGTAGCGCAGGAGGAAGCAGGGGGCCTTCTGACGAAAGAGCATGGTTGGGTTTCTCCATCTGGCAGACGGCACCAAAACTGTGTTGTTCTTGTTCTGGAGAGTTCCCCAACCACGCTAGAGAGCGGCACAGGGGAAGCAGCTGTAACATGATGCCTCTCAAACCGAGTGCAGCCGGGGGAGAGTAAAGCTTATAGTAGCAGCTGGGGCCATTAACTCTCTAATCTCCCCCTTTTCATTACGTAGGAGTCTCTGAGCTTTGTGTTACACCAGTTGCCTGTGGCAGTTTCCTGAAGGGATGAGACTCTGCTGAGATTAAAAAAAAAAGGAAATTATTTGTTTGAAAATTAGTGGTTCGGACGTGCGGGTTTTTGTGTGGAGGCACGTCACTGCCCGCTGTGATGGGCACGGGAGACCTGCTGTGAAACCCAGCACTCCCACGGATGCGGCATGCTGGAGCTGCCTGCCCTCTTGCTGCATTCGTATGGCTCCAGCTTACCCTGGGGAAAGCGAGCTCTGCCTCTGACTTTCCAGTATAGCCATGACCTGACACGGGTTGGGCCTTTTTTGCCTGCTGGGTGCTATCAAGTTGTCCAGGTAGCTGCTTGCCATGAGGGGGCTGCCGTGCAGTGGGGCAGCCTCCCCCACGGAGGCCTCTCCTTCCCGTGCGGGCAGAGGCTGCAGACCCGTGGGCAGGGGGTTTGACCTGCTGCGGTGCCCCAGCTTGCAGGGCAGCTGGTGCGCAACCAGAGCTGCAGTCAACTCTGGCCCTTCACTCTGTTTTTTTTTTGTTAAAAGAGGATGCTCTTCATCTAGCAGGCGAGGTCCCTGCTGGTGTGCGAGGTCCCTTCTCCCACACCTCCCCTTCTCAGCTCAAAAGGGTCTAGTCGCTGCCTTGCAGTGTCCCAGCCCTGCCAGCACCCCATGCATGGCCCATGAGCCAGCCACAGCCATCCCAGGCGGAACGAACCCTGAAAGGTGGGACCTGCCCGCCCTCCTAGTTGTTCTTACGCAGCTGCTTGTGCAGCTGGCAGGGCAGAGGCAACCCGATCTGGTGATGAACTGTGTGTGCGTGTGTGCATGAGTGGTGGCACAAGAGAAGCAGTGGCAAAGTGAGACCAAGGGAGGGAAAGACTGCCTGTGTAAGCAGCAGTGTGATGTAGGGCTGGCTTCAGCTCACTGCAAAACCTCCCTGTGTTTCCCCTCCCACCACTGTCCCATCATTACAGAGAACCTGGTGCAGAGGTGTGGACTCAGCGTGCCCCTTGTCCGCCGGAGCTCAGAGGGGCTCCCCAGCAGAGCTGGCTTGCTTTCCCTTCACCATCCTTCTGTGTGAACTTCCATCTCGTATTTTTTGCCTTTTAAAACAGATGGGAAAAACTGGGCCTAAAGGTCAATAACCCAGCCTGGTCAGCGAGGGGGGTGGAAGCAGTCTCTCCCCCCAGCCCCAGGGAGCCCTGGCTCCCCTCCGGGCACAGTGTTGCAGGCAGGAGTAAGCAAACGAGAAGAAATTGCCCTGACTTAGCAAGAGGTCATGCAGAAAGATCCATGCTGGCAGACGAGACAGTGTGCTAAAGATAACTGTTTGACAAACTATATTTACTCTCCCTTTCTGGGAGGACTTACAGGGGATTTGGAGCTTTGTGCTAATATAAGCCATCCAGTGCCTGCAGTGGAGGAAGCGCCTACTCCGGGCTTCTTTGCACTTGTGTCTTTGCAAGCCATGAGAGGGGACACCGCTGAAAATAGCCTTGTCTCCTAATTGTATTCTTGGGAATGCTAATCAGCAGGCTTGCTCTTCCCACCAGCAGCAACCAGGCAGCAATGCTGTGTGATCAAATGCAGCTACTTCCCTTCCCACCACCACCATTTCTCTTGCCAGCAGCACTAGTTGCCCCTGCCCGTGTTCCTCCTTAACCTGCAGGGGAGGTGACCTATTTTGGGGGCTCTCAGAGCCAGGGGAAAGCCCGTTGTCCATGTTTGCTGGGTGTTCCTGGAAATCTCTGCACTGGAGCTGGCTTTCTGCCTCCCAGAGCTCCCCACCTAAACAAAGGCAATGGGGGGTAGCGCCGGACAAAGAGGTGAAAGAGAAAATCCTCCTAAACAGTCATGATTTTTCAGCTGATACTCAGTAAGCTCTCTACCATACAGGAAAAGAGGCACTTGAGATTTTGAGTATGCAGTAACCATGACAAATACAGAAGTACAAAAACAGCTCTAGGCAGCTAGAAAGAACAATACCGAACAAACAAATTAGCCATCTGTACCATCTCTAGCTCCTAAAAGTAAACATAAACACAGACCCACACTGAAAAGGACTGTACTCATAATAAATCAATTAGCTCCACCAGCCCTTGGAGGCAGCAGGGGGTTGAGGGGCAGGGACCAGAGGAGCAGACTTATCCCTGCCTCCCTTCAGGTTGGCTCTCTGGGCTCCCGAAAAGCTCTCCTGCGGGCTGGGGAGTGAGGATGGGCTCAACAGAGCGCTCCCCCCGCGAGTGACAGCAGGAGTGACACCATGGAAAATCTCAACCCCAGGGGGGGATGTCCAGCGTTCACATTTCAGAGACTTCCTTTCCCAAGCCCCAGCCAGTGAGGGTCTTGTGATCCTTCCTCTCTCCTCTCCTTCGGGCGCAGCAGGGTGTTGGGAAGGTTATAAATACAGGCAACTGTTTGCTCTAATCCATCTCTGTCCATGGGGATCAGTAGTGCATCAGGCTCCTCTTTCCTCACTCCCAATTTATCCCTGATTGACTTGCCCATCCCATGGCCACCATTCATAACCCTCAGCTTGCTGCATTTCTTACTGATGTCTTTTTATATGCCAAACACCTGCGGAGAGCCGCCTTAAAAAAATCATCCTCTTGAGATGGAGAGGCACCAGACTGGTGGTGGTGGGGTAGCAGGGCAGCCCTTTTGCGAGCTTCGTTCCCCTCTATTCTGCGTGGTGGGTGTCTTACTCCAGAGAAGAGCAAGGGGGAATGTCCAGATTTGGTAATAAACTGCCTCTGTGTTGTGGGAGCCTGAGCCCCTCCACAGAGTGTGAAGACCAAGACACTTGCCCTGTAAAGGACCTCTGCTGTGTACCTAAGGAAGGGAGCCAGACCCTTAGCTCTGCAAACCAGGGCTGTGCTCCCCACAGCCACCTCAGAGAGTGCGTGGTGCTGCGTCCCACCAGCTGAGAAAGGATGGCAATGGGACATGTCTCCACGGACACATCTCAGGGGGTTGCTGACCGGCTTCCACTTCTGAGTCTCCTAGGCTGTCCCCAGCCTCCTGTGATGGGTGCAAGGGCTGTGTGTGAACTGCTCTGCTCACCTCAGGGGATACCAAGACCAGAGGCTATGCAGGGCACGCTTGCAAAGTCGCATTGCCATCTCATTGCTGGTGAAGTCTGCAGGCAGGAAGGAGTATGCTGTTACTGTAAAGATCTGCACTAGCTGTGCCTAATTGCATCCCTTTGGGGAGGGCACAAGTGGGTGAAACTTGAGTTGGGGGCAAGGATTAGGAGAGCAATGCAGACTGGAGGAGAAAACAAACACACCCATGAAAGGGTGGCATGCTAAGCCTAAAATCTGTCACTGTCAGAGAAAGAGCAACAGCAGCATCTGTCTAATAGCACATACCGATGGGGTAGGAACTCTTTGTTGGTGCGTGACCTTCAAGTCATTGCCAGGAATAGATTTTGGCTCCAATTTCAACCCTAAGTAAAGCACCTTCTCCTGTCATGATTTGGAAGCTGAGGTATTTCAGTTTCCAGAAACAAACAGAGCTCGCAGGAGGCAGCCCAGTGGCCCTGGCTGCTGCAGAGCCCTGCACGGCAGTGGCTCCAGAAACAGCCGGGCTCTGCACTTTGGGAATGACACGGGGCAAAGGGACTCAATGGGCTTCATCCCCCCTGCCTCTTGCCATTGTACAGTGGCTCCCGTGCACTGTCTAGCCCTAGCTGATAATGCGGCTACATCTTTTCTCCTAGTCTGTAAGAAACAATTAATTTTTTCAGTTTGTTTGAAGGACTGAATATTTTTAACAGTAGAATTCTGTTGTTGTCCCAGGCTCTTGCTGCTGGTTTCCATACCAGAGCTCTATTTCTTTCCGAAGATCCCAAAGCCCAACAGCCGATGGGAAGCACAGTTTCTGAATGGAGGAAGGCCACCTCCCCTTCAGGTTAGCAGAGGTGCAAGGTGGGACCCGGGGGCCAAACAGCCGTCTATTTTGCATGGCAGCTGTTACCTTCAAACCAAATTAATCAGGCCTCCCACTTTGACACCCTCTCCCCAGCCTATTTTACGAAGGTGGCTGAGAAACACGGAGTGCTGTGCCCTTAATGGAAAGCGGCAGCCCAGGGAGTGGAGGGTGGTGTGGGGGGCCGGGGGGCACAAACCCCCTTCCAGGTGCCACTGCCCTGCCCTGCCAGCCCGGGAGCAGCCGCCAGCCCCCCGCGGAGGGGCCGGGTGCTGCTGCCCTCCTGCTTTCCAAGATGGTGGCGTTGGAAGGAAGCAAAGCACAGCCTCTTCTGACAGTAGAGAGGGCCGCTGCCCTCGGCAGGGGTTTCAACAGCACTTAGAAATGGGGTCCTGGCTCCCCTGCCTCTGCAAACTGAGGTCTGGATTCTCTTCTTCAGACCTAGCAGCCCACAGCAGGCTGCAATGAAAAGGTCACGGCCACACGCAGCCTCTGCTTCTTCAGGGGTCTTCACAGGTGGAGGCAGCATGCATCTGCATGTGTTTGAGACAGGGAGGGGGTGAAAACAGCACGTGCGGGCCCGTGCACACCCTGCCTGTCCTCTCACAGCCCAAAAGTTCCTGAACCACCCTCGGGAAGAAAATGTTTTGCTAAACATCACCTGAAACGAGAGGTTTCAGTTCAGTGGAAAGCCATGTCTGATACACCTCTGGAGCCTGGAGAACCGAAATAAGGATCAGGATGAGCTCTTGAGAGCAAGCGCTGGCAGTGCAGGGGGAGGCAGCTGCTTTTACCTCTGGTACTTAAATCTCTATACCTTCAGGAACATTTTCTCTGCTTGTTTGAAATGTCACTTCAAATCGCAGAGGATATTACCCACCACAGAGATAGGATGGCTGTCTGGCAGCGTTTCAGGAACAGAGGAGCGGGCTTGGAGCAGAGAATATTTACAAGGACTGTTTAACTTGCTAAAGTCCGGCACCATTAGTTGGCTTCACACAGGTGAGGCGCATACTGCTGCTCTGTGGACCCACCATTGCAGCCGTTTGCCTCAGTTAGTCAGGCATAGCAAGGCAAGGCAGATAGGAAGCCATCAGGACAGGCAGGGGAGGTTTCGTATTTGCTTTGCACCACTTTAAATGAGCACGAGGTGCGTGGCAGAAGTCCACTATGTCTAATAAAAGCCCAGCGAAGCTGGAAGTAGGCATGCTTCTTCCAAGTTGCTAAGAGGAAGCTGGGCAAGGAAAGCCTAGCTGTGCCCTGTTGCCCTGAGGGAGCCAGGACCCATCATTTTCCAGCAGTGGAAGTGGTGGTGGGGATGGGTGCTGTCATCTGCAGCCCTGTGTCTCCTGCTGTCATTAGGATGTTTAGCAAATCCTGGGATCTGATTTTCTTCCTGCAGGCGATGCACGAGCATGCCAGTGAAATCCAGCATAACTGGAGCTGGGAAGAAGATGCTCTGTGCCCACAGCCTGCGGCCAGTAGGAGATACAGTGACATTTAAAGCCTGTAAGGATGTTGTCAAAGCTGACAGAGCACCAAGCTGGTGTAGCAAAAGGAAAGTAAGGCCTTTGTAGGTACCTGGTTTAGGACTAACATCCTACACACGCACGGTAATGACTGTGGTGGTTTTGATCGATCTGAAAACGTTGCAGGAGATTGCTTGATTCACAGTGGGTTGGCAGAGAGCAGAAGGGGTGCTTGGGAGGGGTTTTTTTGGTCCTTTTTTTGTTTTTTTAATAGAAGCCACAGCACTTCTCTGTAGTACTGCAAAAAAACCCTGAAGCACTTGAAATTGCCTGAGCTACTGGACCAGAAAACCTAATACTGCTCCCGGTGCCACAGGGGAGCCTGCTCCTCCTGGGCATCTTCAGAGCCTGAAACCCACAGCAGTAGAGTGCCGACTGCGGCCACTCGCTGTTGTGGCCACAAGGAGCTTTTCTGTACAGGGTAATTGTCAGACATACAGGGTTTGGTTTATTACTACATCCAACAGGCATGAAAGATGCCTTACAGACCCATGAGATAATTCCTGGTAGTTGACGCTCTCCCGAATTCCTGCCCAGCTGTGGTCCAGATCTGTACATCTGGGTGGACAGGAGCTGTGTTGTCAGGATTTTCAAAGCTTGTAACTCCTGCGTTCATGCCTTTTAAGAGATCCGCTCTTCCAGCCATGCAGATAGGGTACATTTGTCCCTCCCTCAGGTCTGCCTTCTTCAGGATAAAAGAGGTGGGAGAAGGAGGACAGAGAGGGTTTGTGCGGCATGGCAAGGAAAACTCTCCGGTTTACGGATCGTTACAAAGCTCCTGAAAATTAAACTATTTTTCATATGTAATGAACTGTGCGTGTCCTGTACAGCAATAAAAATATCAAAAGTAGTACTAAGAACTAATGTGGGCCATAAATACTGACTCATATTCATAATATTTTTGTAGGGCCATTATAACTAAAATATAAATGGAGTTTTTATTTTAAACATTTAATATTAATCAAATGGTTATGAAAGTACATAACAAACAACTGTGACATACTCATGGCCTAAATAATAAAAATGAAATGGGTGATGAATTCCTGTGAAAATTTAATTTGCAAAAGAAAGAACATTGCATTAATAAGGCATAATTATATCATCAAATATTTACCATTATTTGCTGGAATCCATTTTATGTTTATTTTACATAATAAAACAGTGGGTACATAAAGCAGCAGGCTGGGCCCCATCTGAACTCTTTTTGTGCCCCCAGGTTGCGCAGGCAATACACTTGTAACTCAGGTTTTGCTGCTTTGTTTCACTGTTTTCCTCTAAAGGCTCCAATGCTGCATTTAAAATTCTGGCATCTCCTCTTTTTCGTTACTCAGTACACACTACTACAATTATTTCAATCCACATCTCTAGGGAGAATAAATAAAGTGGCCCAACGTCCTTTGCAAACCCAGGTCAGTGGATGAATAACCATTTCACACGGGCCGTCTGCTGGGAGCTATCACGCAGCAGCCACCTTCACTTCTCCAAGGAGCACTGGTGTTTCCCATCACAGAAGCAGCGAGAAAACAAAACCATGCCAAATCTGTCAAGCTGATGTCCCCCTCCATCCAACAGCCAGACGGAGGCTGCCAGCGGGCGTGCATTTAGCAGAGGGTGACACCAATTGATGGCCAAACCCCCACCCTCCATGTTTTATTCCTAGCCATCTGCTGAGGTTTATTTTCTTCCTACAGGTCTGCCGGCTGAAGGGATTGGGACCTTTCCTGAGGTGCTCCTGCACCTGCTGAGGTGTAGGATCCTGATGGGATTTCCATGCAAACAAATGCTTGGAGGCATGTCCCAAGCATCTGCACAGGGTCAGTGGGGAAAGGCTGGCCCCGGGGGGGCCCTCACCATACTGAATTGAAGCCCTCCCTTCCAGAATGGCTGTTTTTCCATCGGCTTTTACAAGGCATGGTTGCTGCCGCCCAGTTTTGTGTTGCACTTGTTTTAGGCAGCCTTTGCTCAGCTCAGCCAACGCTGAGAGACTCAGTGGGTTCTTGGGGTTTTTTTAGGTTAATTTGGAAAACTTCCCTGATTATACATCTGCCAGCGTAATTTACACCTCTGAGGACTGGGTTGATTAGAGAATCAGTGAGAAAGAATGATTAATTTTATTCATTGAAGGCAGGGCTATGAGTGTGCTGCAACCTGCAACTGAACTGATATTTCCTTTAATTGTTCAGCTGGGTCCCTGGCAAGCCTGAGCTGAAGCTGCACAAACTCGGTCAGTAAACATTTCTGGTAGCCTGAGCTTCAGCAGTCCTGCTGAGCCAAACCAAACCCAGCTTGTCTTCTGGCTATAGGCTTGAGGTTCAACACCCCCACGCACGCACGCACGCACACACGCATAGGAGCAGCTTTTTAACTTTGGACGGAGGCATGCCTACGTCAGACGCGAGGCTCTAATGCCTGACGCTGGCAGCAGCAAGCTGCTGAGCGTGGGACGATGTGCTTTACCCTCTGTCTTCAGGGGGCTACCGTCACCGGTGGCAAGCCCATGTCCCTCCTGTATCTCACAGGCAAGGATGCTCACTGCTCCGGTACCGGGAGAGGTTGGAGGGAAGGGAGAGCAGCAAGCAAGCAGACAGCGCTGGATCGTGCTGCTATTATTTATATCATTAATGAGGAGGGTAATGGGATAGAAAGCACACTTTAAAATCTGTGGGTACCTCCAGGCGGGGAAGCACACTTTGCAAGCACTTTGAAGGGCTAGAAATCAAAGTGGTCTTGACAAATGGGAGAAATGGTCTGAGATCAATAAAATGAAATTCAATACAGGGGAGTGCACGGCACACACTTAGAAGGAGGACTCAAGTGGATAACTATGCTGTGGGGAAGGGCCGAGCTGGCAGCAGCAGAGCAGGGGAGGTCCGGGCGAGCGGCAAGGCAGCAGCCAGTGGTCCGGGACACGGAAGGGGCCAACCGTGAGGTGCCAGTGGTCACGCCAGATGTGGGGCTCCTCAGGGCTGAGCTGGGCAGAGGATGGCGTCCCACTGCTCTGGGGCTGATGCAGGTGAGCATGGAAGAGAGTGGGGCATGGTGGTAGCCTGGAAGACATGGATTACAGGGAAAGGTTGAAAGAATGGGTTTGTCCAGGCTGGAAGAGTGGAGGATGAGGGCAGACGTGGCAACGTGTCAAATATGTAAGGATTGTCATTAGACCAACTAGTCTTCAGGTGGGCAGAGAAGAAGGTGAGCTGTTTCTCGGTGAGAGTGAGCTGGGTTAGAGCTAAAGGAAAAACATGCTGTAACCAGCAGGAGAGGTGAGCCCTGGTGGAGGGCTGTCCCTGTCACCAAAGGTATTTTTAAAAGGTTAAACAAATATCAGTCAGGGATATCAGACAGGAAGAGAGGGAAGGGGAGGGGAAGAGGGGCTGGATGATCCCTGGAGGTCCCTCGAGCTGTACGTGTCCACAACGGCTGTGATTCAGGTTGGGGCAGTGCCCAAAATGTGTCTGGTGAATTCCACACGTGTCTAGAGTGACTCCTCATCCCAAGTTGTATGTTGTCCTAAAATGGTCCTTGATTTTTGCAGAGAGGTCATGCCTCTTGTAAAATGGGATATTTAGGGCATCAACAGCACCTGTATCCCCAAAAGCATGGGCCAGATTTTTAATACTTGAAATTATTTTCTGCAACCCTACTTCAAGCCTGGCTGAGTTTTACACTCATTCAGATCAAAGTTTCTCTACTGGCATGACTACAATGCCTGCACTGCCAAAGCTAACATATAATACAAATTAAGTGATAAGTTGTATGAAATATTGTTTCATCTATATCCAACACTAATATTGTAAGATGTAGAACCCTAACCTCCTTCCTCAAAAATAAAATAAAATAAGAAGTGCCAAAAAAGAGCTGCCAGGAAGAAACCAAAAGTTTTTCAGCATTGTGCTGGGCATTAGCTTAACTAGGAAAGGGGGGTGAGGTTAAGCTGAATGAAGCCGATGTGCAGAATAGGTCAAGTTAGCCAATGATACCATAAAAAAGTCTGCTGTTTCAGGCATGGTCTAGTTAAGTCAGGAGATTTAAGTACATCAGTCTCAGGGATGTTGGAGCTAGAAGGCTGCCGTTAGACTAGGAAAGAAAATGTCTTCAGGTGTTGTTATTTCAGGCTCAGCTAAATTCACTCACCTTTTCTAGTCCTGCTTTGTAGACGTGCCCTGTGGGACCCTTGGCAGTCTGAGCTACGCTGTGCTGGGTAACGTTCATCTTCTCCCCCTGAAGATGGATCAGAGGTAGCACACACATACATCAGCATGTTTCACTATTATATATTTAAAGAGCCAGATCTTCTGTGAGGAAGGAAAGCTTAAACAGAGAGAAGAGCTGCACATCATGATTGCACAGTGGAAAAAAAAATTAAAAATCAGGTTTTGCTACCTGTTGTCCTTGCTTTAGGCAACCTCTGCCTACAGCCAGGTCATAACTCCCTGGCTCGCTTGTATTTCTGCTCATCCGCCATCGTCTCTGTGCTATTTCTTGCTCTGTTTCCCCAGTTGGCCGGGCTGCGCACCAGTGCCTTTTACGGCAGGGCAGGGGAGGCCGGGGCTGTGGCCGCACGCCCCCGGCCTCCCGCCGCTGCCCCCGGCCCCCCCGCGCCCGCTCGCACCCTTGGGACGGGCGGCACAGCGGTGGGGAGCCGGGAAGGGGGGTGGGCGAGGGAGGGAGGGTATATTTAGCTCACCTAGGAGGAGGGCTACGGCATGACATCAGCCTAGCTCACTCCTCGCAGCCGGGCTGTGCTCCGCTGCCTGCCCCATGCCCGCTCCCCTGGCACCAGGGCCTGGTGCCGCTCCGGTTACCCGCCTCCTGTTCTTGCCTGCTGACGCAGGGGTTAGTCCTAAGTGTGAAAACAAATGGCTGAGGACCCACGTGCTTTGCTTCGCACAGGGCAAAAGCTAGGGCAAGCCCTGTCACTCACCCGGCGGTATTTTGGCAGCGTCGGTGGGTATCAGCATGGGCTGGGAACTGCAGTCGCTGCCCATCTCCAGTGACAGGCCCCAGTGGCCCTGGACACGCTCTGGCTGAGCGCGGCATTTACCGATGGTTATTCCAGGGCAGAGAGCAGGCTCAGAGTTTTGCAGTCACAAGAAACATGTTCCTCTGGGTTTATCCTTCCGACTTCACCGCCGGCGGCATGACGGGAATAGCGATTCCAGCCTCTCCAGTGCGGCCGGCTCCGGGCACCCGCATCCCGGTGCAAGGCAGACGAGCCCCGGCTTGTTTCACCTCTCCAGGCTGGAGGCTTTCCCCTCTGTTTGTCAGCCAGGAGTGGTGTCTGAGAGTCAGAGTATTTTTTCCACCTGAATCAGGGCTATATTCAGCAGATGCCATGGGTATCTACTGGGTCCTTAACTGTAAAAGAGGTCTGGCCCTACCTAAGGAGCTGAACACAGGCAGTGAAACCTACACTTCTTATTTTCGAGATTAATGAGGCTTCTTTCACATGTGACACGGATGGCTGGATTTTTGGCAGCGCTGAGCACACGACTACTACCACATTCACTTGGAGCATGTTGGCATGCAGCGCTCTGGAAAATTAGGCCATGTTTCTCCAGTGCAAAAGGCTTGTTGATGTGTGGGATATCAGATGTGTAAAATTATTTGCACTCTGCTTCTTAATAACAATAAAAGGATGACTCATAATTACTTTCTGAGAATATTAAAATCCTAGACACAATGCTTCTTGCACCGTACAGTGAATCTGTACAGCACAGCGTATTAAATGCTCTCCTTTATTACAGAATAGTGATGTCTAATAACTCCCAAGCTCAAGTTTCACCGCAGTATTTATAATTCACATCCATAATAACATTTTCCCATTTAACAGCCTGGGGGAGACGCCACAATGCGTTATACAGCACGGGTGCAAATAATGAGATAGGATGATGTCATTGTGTAGCGTTCCTCCTAAGCGATCTAAAAATACTCTCTCCCGCTTTCCCACCTTTCATCATCGCCTGTTCCCTCCCGCCTGATGCTTTTGCACCCGTTCCCATGGTAACAGCTTCTATTGTAGCCCAGACCCTCATGCAGATGTTGTCATTGATCCAACACCTTGCGGCAGCTTTGATGGCGCATTGTCTTCTTGTTTCCTGCTCTCCTGTCTCCGTTCTCCCCCAGTAAGGATGGGTTGGGACGCTTCCTCCTGCTCAGTGCCTTTGATCTGAAGGAGGAGAAGGGGGAAAGTATTGATTGGGTTTTATGATCAATCCTAATCCTTCTTGGGGTGCTTTCTGAGAGCTAAAATAATACACCGTGGAGCCAGCTACAGGTTCGCTCGTGCAGTTGTTAAAATGGGTGCCTTAAATAAAACCACTAGAGGAATCAAGAGCGATTAGCACTGGGAGACCCTAATTAAAACCTCTCTCTGACAGGGCGAGGAAAACTTCTGTTTCATAGGGGGATGCTGCTGCTTTACTGCTTGCACAGTCTAATCAGAGCCTTTTTTTTTTTCCTTTTTCTTTCTTCTGTTTTTTTTCCCCCACTAAGCGCCTAGGGAAGTTTCCACATTTTGGCCGCATTCATTGTTCAGGCTCTCCCCACCCAGGCTTGTCGCTCCAGCTTGGCTTGAAGGGAAAGGGAGGGAGGCAGCAGAGCTGTGCTGGAAACCTGCACCGTGGATTACCACTGAAATGAAATGTAGCTGTAAGAAAAAAGCAGAGAACAAGGAAATTCTGCTTAATCACCTATTGTCTGCAGTTGTTTTGCATTCTTCACCTGTCACTCCTTGCTGGAGTCGGACGTTGTTCTCCTGATGATGAGAACCTGACAGACGGATGGTAATGAATGTGTAACTGAAGACCTGGGCTTTTGCATCTGCATTATTTATTCACCTAAAGCAGGAGCTGGTCTATATTTAGTGTATGATGTCAGTGGCTTGTTTGCATCCTTAGAAATTGGCAGGGAGCCACATCTCACATGATATACGAAATCACTGATAAATGCTTCTTTTCACTGAAAGAAAAACAGCTTAATAAATGCGGCTCTTTTCTGCTTTCATCTCTTCCCTCCCCACCACGCTCCCTTCCCCTTCTGGGATTTGTCTCTCGGTGGCAGAGCTCAGCAGCATCTGTGAAATGGAAATGAGCAGGCAGTACCGCAGATCAAAATGAGGCCGTGGGTATGCTCAGGAAGTTGCTGCCCTCCCAAGCCCCCCTCCGCTCCCCCCTCCGAAGTCCTGGGGCTCTGCCAAAGACCTAGCCAAGCGGGGTGGAAGGGAAAAAAGGGAGCGAGGGAGAGCCGCCTCCTCTGCGCAGCACAGGCTTTGTGGGGACGCTGGTATTCCTGGTATGTAATGAGTTTCAGTTGGGTTTTAGCAGGCAGGGAGCGGGGGGGACAGGCAGGGCTCCCACGCGCTTTGCTCAGCGCAGAAATGGCATCGTGACAGATACTAGCAGTTATCTGTCTTGAACATGTCTTTGGTGCAAGTGTCCAGCAACAAAATCTTACATTCACGCTTTCATGGGGGAAACACAGCAGGGGCGCTTTTCTGGCACTGCTGCGAAACCAAAGGCCGTGCAAAAATAGCAAATTTTATGTATAAAAAATAGATTCGGGTGCCAGATCTTCAGCTACTGTTACCTGGCAGGGCTCCACCAAATTTCCATGCACCAGTTCACGCCAGCTGAGGGTCTGATCCTTAATGCAAACAGGGGGCAAGTCAGGGGCAGAAAGAAGCTCAGTGCAGCTCCTAGCTCACAGGGTCACGCCCATTCTGACAGCTTAGGGCTAGTTTTCCAAAGCTGGCAGATGCCATGGTTTCACAGCCTATCTTGGCTCTCCGTGGCAGCAATGATAAGACCTGTAGGGAGCTGCAAATGTATCATCAACAGATCCCAAGGCTACAGTTTGGGGCCTGAGTGGGTTGCTGCTTTGGCCATCACTCACTCAGATAAAGAATACAGCCTGCCATGGGGCCAGTGTCCTCAGCAGTGCCAAGTGAGATGTAAGAAATAAATTTAAAATAGGCGATTAACCCACAGAAACAATCAGGCCATTTGTTTCAGCAAGGATTTCTTGCAGTGGGCAAAAGCAGTTAGCGTGAAGCCAAAGATTTACCCTCCCTAGCATTTCCCTACCAGGATTTAACATAACTGCCGATGCAGACACAGTAAGAAGCAGGAGGGGGAAGACAGAGACTTGCTGCAGAGCTGCTATGCTGCAGATGAATGACTTCGCCTGTTTATTAAACAAGCCCATTCAAGCTTCCGCTCCACGGCCATTTGCTTGATGGGTTTGAACAATAATGAACTAGGATTAAAAAAACCCTGCCCCTGAGAAATTCAGGCTACTCCAGCAAATGGGATCAAATAAAGTTGGTAGTATCATGTGGCCTGCTAATGTTCAGAAATGACATCCATGTATCCTGAGCTTATTCAAACCAGCATTTTGCTTTGTTTTTGGTGAACAGGGCGACCTGCAGGTTAAGCATCAGAGAGACATTTGGGAGGAATTAAACAGAGAAAGGTGGGGAGGGAGTACGAAAGGAAATTCTTTCAAGAGCTTCAGCATAAAACATCCCTCTATAAAGAAATATGCAAGACAAGGTTTTAGATGAGACAGTTGTCCTCCCAGGAAAAACATCATGAAGTTGTTACACAGAAACTCGTTAAAGAAAAAAGTCAGCCGATGCCACAAGATGATATCTCAGTAGTCCCAGATGTTTGCTGTTCTGGGAAAAAGGAGGAAAGATTACTCTCAGAAATTCACCCTGTGTCAGCGGGGTACTCAAGGAAACTTGGAGTGAGTTTGTAAAATAAAAAAAGATGCTGCTCCTTGGAGTAATATAGGCAGGAGCCATAAATAGCTAACTGCCATTTCAAAACACTGAACGGATCCTGATGGCCCGTACTGGGCAGGAACCAGTACGATGGCTGCTGTGGGACTGGAAATCAGAAAACCTGGGTTCGTTCCTGATCACGTAATGCATTTTCTGTGTGATACTGGGAGATCCCGATAGCCGTCTGCCTCCAGTCCTCTGAGTAATACCAGAAAATCACTTCTTCCTTTCCCCCCAAGGTCTTGATCCTTTGCATGTTAAACATTGAGGTCTGGGGTGGTCTCTTGCCATGCCTCCACCAGCTTGCTTGGTGGCAGGTGCTCTGCCCTCTGTTTGGGCTTCAGTCATAGCCATGTGGCTACTAAGGATGACCACTTGTGCCTGGGCCAAATCTTGCAGAATTGCCCCTCACTGTTACTACTCTGGCGAGCTGTAAGGAGCTCGTCTTGCTGGTGTCTGGACACCATTTTTTGCAGCAGTGTTATAACTGAGAGACCGTGGCACAGATGTGGGGAAGGGAGGGGGAGCCCACTGATGGGACAGAAGGATGAGGCTCCTGAGCCCTCCCAGCAGGATGCTGAAGGGATATGGCCGGGCGAGGACTTGTGCCTGTTGTCCCTCCCGGCACTAGCAGCCATCCCAGGGAGTCGCAGCCAGCGCAGTCCTAGCTGCAGGCAGGGCAGGTGGCAGGGGGAGCAGAGCCAGCCACGGCAAACCCTGGGTGAGCCTGTGAAGCAGCTTTTTAATGTGTCACCCCCCAAAATCCCCACCACGATCTGCCCTCAGCTGCAGTGAGTGTAGGGTGGCGTGTGTGGCTGAGCTGCGGGGCCAGGGGGTGAGAGCAATGGCTGTGGGCTCTCCCAACTTGCTCTGGGTTGTCTTAAAGGTTGTGCATGCAAGGCAAAAGACAAGACAGTGCCTGGCATGCAGGCAGGGGTGCAGTGCTTTAATCGGCACCTGGAGTGGTGGGACTTGTCACGAGGGGGTCTGGACCTGATCTAGCCTTGCTTGCAGCGGCAAATTTCCTACCGCCAGCAGTCGGCCAACATCACAGCTATGTGACACGCAGACGCAGCGCTCAAACACCTAAGCCAGTTTTATTTCACACTTTTCATTATTTTGGGAGATGTTTCCATGGAGGTTCTTGTTTCAGTGTAGCAGTCCCCTGTTTCACTGTGGCTAAAGACCTGACCGGGACTTCAACATCTTTTAACAGCCGAGGAAATGAAGTGAGAGAAGGCTGAATTGACAGCGGGCTGGGTTAGTGGGGACACCGGCGGGTGGCCCTAAGCAGCAGGAAGTCCACCGAGGGGGGACTGAATTAGGAAAGCTGTGATTACTTTTTTTTTCCATCCAGTGAAACCTAGGAGATAACCTGCAAAGCTTTGCTTGCAAGCGGAGGCGATGGAGAGGGTGTCCAGCGGATGCATCTTCTCAGCAGCTCCCTGGAGCATGAAACTGCTCTCTCTAGGCTGAAGCCGGCAGGAGGGGCATCTTACACTTGCCATTTTTGACCAGAGGATTTAAGAGCCATCCAGCAGAGTATCTAACTCTAAAAACACAAACAATCAATTAGTTTTGGTGTTCTCAAATTGCTGTACTAAAGCAAGAGAGATAGGTAAAACGACAGGATGTCAACGACAGAGCTGGGAGGTTAAGCCAAATATGCTGAGTCTCTCTCCAGGGCATAACCACAGCACATACCTTCCTCTTTGGCCCGCAGCAGTTGCATCTTAAGGCCTGTTCATCTGGATCAGTGACAAAGCTATTCTGTTCTAGAGGGTCAAAAGCACTTTTCACGTATTTTCACGTATTTCCTTAACACAGCAATAACCTGGGTCTTTACTACTCAAGCAAAAGGCAAGTTGCTCTGGTTATTTATCTTCATCTAGTATTTTGCTTCATGTGAAGATGCAAATGAAAAAAGTATCTACATATCCTCAGAGTCCCTAAACCCAAAGCATTTAATAAGAAATAAGCCATTAGTGACCCACCGTTCCCTTGCATCCAGAACAATTTCCAGCTGAAACCCTGACAACAATGGAGTGATTCAAAGCTCGCAGATGTTTCACGAAGATTTTCTCAGAACATCTAGTCAGATGGATTTCACAAGTGGGCTCTGTTTGCCATCAGACAAATGTGATATATACTAGATTCACCTTTACCCATAAACCACTCGAATGAGGCTTCATCAAAGAAAGTATGCTTTTCATCATGCTTTTTACTGGCAACAGAGCTGTGCCCAGAACCACTTTGTGCTAAGCCTTTTTCTTGTAAATACTTACATGCTTATTGCTCATCCTCCCTCATTCAGGACATGGTGGGGACTCAGGAAGGGGAATGACACTTCCACATGGTTGTCGGCGTGGCCAGTGAGGAGCCTTTCTTATGCTGGGCTGGGGAAGAGAAACAGCTTACTTCCTCCATATTTTTGGAGCTCAGCCTTAATTGCAAATGTGATGTCCTTCAGTGTAATCAGTTATTCCCTTGTTCTGAGCTCTCCTAAGTGCCTGATTGACCTTCACTGTCCGTCTAACTCTTGGTCCCTCCTGGCAACAGATAAGATAAAACCCGTCAATGTGTTGGAGAGCTCTAGCAGATCTTTCCTGTGTGCATTAGGTTGCCGTTGTTCCCTGACATTGTGTTGCCTACTTGTCCAACTTTGGCTCTGATTGATGGTAGCTAGGAGAAGTTGTCTGAACAGATATGGCAGCCCTGTGACATGGGAAAAGACAGGGTCAGCTTAGGCTCGCCAGTGTGAGAAATGAAGTGATGAAGCAGTCACCCCCTGCATCTTTAGTGCACATGTAAGAAACCATTTTGCGCCCCTTCCTCTATCTCTTGGCTGCTGGGGAACAGAAGAAGGTATAGTGGGACCTGTCAGGGTTGTCTTCCCTTTCCCCTTCCCCTTCCTCTCAGCCCTTTCCTGCCCTTGCCCTTCTCATGCCTCTCCCTTAGCTCTTTCCTGATAAAGACCTTAAATCCCATCTCTTTTCACATTGATCATGGCACTACAGTGGTATTTACAAACTCATTTTATGTCCCCTCTGCTTCCTTGTTTAATCCCTTTTATTGCCTTGTCTCTCTTGAGATAGCTCTTCAGGTCAAGGACTGCCCCGTGGTTCAGACCTGTACGATGCCTTGCCAAGTGCAGATCCAGTTCTGCCTGTCCCCTGCACACGCACACAGCAGAACACAGAAACCCCACATGCATCCCGATCCACCGTAAAGCTCCAGAGCAGCAAGCTCTGTGTTAAATTTGCCTTTCTGCCAAGTGGGCTGGGCTTGTCCCATGGGCCAGCCCTGTTGGGCTCATGGGACCTTGGGTCTCTAGAGTGACGTGACTGGACATGAAGCGTAGGAAAGAAGAGGTCACAGCAACAGTTAATATGTCAACAATATAGGTTAAAAAGATTTGCCTTTCAGAAAAGAGGGGCTCTAAATCCCAGAAATAAGGCCTTCACCAAAATCTTGAGTAGCAGGGCTTGGTCTTTTATGAGTCTGACCTATGGGAACTGAAGCCAGGGGAAACATCTTCACTTTGCAAACTGAACTCTTTCTAATGGCAATGGACTTTGTTCCCTGGCAGGGAGGTGAAGCAAGCTGTTTGTGGCGTGCCTTGTGACTGCTTGGCAGGAGCCTCTCCTTCCTGCTGCCAACTGGGGATGGGGTTAGGTGTTCATTTTCAGGACCATCTGATGGGTTCCCCTTCACAACACAACAAACAAACCAAACTCCAAAGAGCAGTACAGTTGCTGGACTCCTGGAAGCCACTGTAGGAAAACATCTTTTTGTTGGTTCACCTACAAACTGAAGTGAATGGCCTATGCAGTGCACCGAGGAAAGGGCAGATCTTGTGGGGTGTGTCTAGGCGCCTGGATCCTTGCAGTCCACAAGCCTTGCCCGAGCATCCCCTCAGCCTCCCGGGAGGAGGCCAGGAGGGAGGCAGCTGACCGGAGGTGTCTGGCAGGGTGGGGTGGGCAGGGGGCCGGGAGTCCCAGGCAGCAGTGAGGGGAAGGAAGGAGTGCCTTTATGCAGCTGATTAGCTGTTCCTCTCTTCTGTTTCCTGACTCTTTTATAAGATCCTTAAAGCCTGAAGTGGAAACAGTGATGCAGCGTTGGGCAGCCGCTACCTAATTCTCTCCTGGCTCCCTTGCACACCGCCCACAGCTGGTGGGGTGAGGCTTCCCTGAACCAGCAGCTCCACCGATACCAAATCTTCTGGCTGACAGGGAGTGGGCACGCCGAGGGAGTGAGCTGCTGGCTACTTCACTGCTGTCCCAGGTTTTTCGTTTGGGAAAGCTGGTCACTCTGTGCCTGCACTGTGGGTGGAGGAGGCTTCTTGTCTCCTGCTCTGGCTGCCAGGTCACACACCGCTCCCTCAGCCCTCCAGAAGTGCCCAGGACATTATGGTGGCAAAGACAGGAAAGGTGCCAGCAGCAAGATTGGCACACTGGAGGATGTTTAGACCCTCCTTGGGGCTTCTCAGCAGCACAGGCAAAACTGAGTCTTGCCAGCCGAAGGCTGAGCAGCCAGGGCCACTCCAGCTGTGGGACAGGGGAAGGGATGGAGCTGGAAGGGGGAGATGTGGGGCAGGACCCGAGTAACTTAGACCTTCACCCCCCAACAGGCTAACCACGTCCTCCTCAGCCCGACCTCTAAGCAGTGGCAGCAGCAAGCTCTCCAGGACTGCGGTGCAGGCAGAATAGGTGGTGGCGACATGGCTGTTTCAGTGCCCTGAGTCATCTGCTGCCTTAAGCCTGTGGCTAAGGGCCAGCCTGGCAATACGTACATCAGGCAAAAGCCTGGCCCAAGCAGGACCAGCTGCTCCATTGCTCCCGCTGTGCAGCTGGCTCCCATGCTGGGAGTGCAGGATTGTACCGTCTGTTTGGCCTGGGGGCAACACAGGCAGCAGTGCTACTCCCTGACACTTCGCACAGCCTTTAAGACCGGCGCTGCTGAATTTGTGGGGTGAAATGGAGTCCGGGCCTGACCTTGCACCGTGGGTGCAATGAACGGGGCCGAGCAGGGAGGGCACGAGCAGAGGGCTTGCAGCATCAAGACTGTTGCGTTTCCCTAGTCTGCTGGCTTTCCTCTTCTTGCAGCCGGCCTTTGGAGAATGCTGGGGTTCAGTCACATTGGGAGCCATGTAAGCGCTGGGCTGTGGCCGCCTTCCTGCTCCTGGGCTGTGGCAGGCTGACACCTGCTGTGACCTCCTCACCCCATGCCCTTGGCATGGCTCCTGGCATCAGATATCCCAGCTTTGCATAGCTGTGACTCCCACTGACGTGGGTCAGAGTCTTGCTTGAGGGACTAGAGCAATGGCACCGCTCTGGGCTGTTGCGTGATGAGGATGACTCACCGCTCCCTGCCTTCATGTGTACAACAAGCAAGGCCTGGACTTGTCCCTGCTCCCATCCCCCTGGCTTGGTTTCCACCAAGCCAGAGCAAGCAGACCTGCAAGGGATGCCCATCCTTGGGAGGACCCGATCAGCGTGCGTTTGCCAGGCTTCTCTTCCATCTGGGTAGAAGTGGACACTAAAATAAAGACAAAACCTCTTTTTCTAGTCATTTAACTCCATTCCTCCATGTCAACCGCAGAAACAGCTGTAGGAGAAACCAGCTTTTTCACCCACGTCTCATTTCGGGGAGGGTTGCCCCCCTTGCACCTGGGTGGCTCACAGCTCTCTGGGCTGAGCCACACCAAGCCTCCGCTGCGAGGGGCGCACAGGGGCTGCAAATGTCGCAGCGTGTCTGTCTCCCTCCTTCTCTTAACAGCCTGTCGCGGCAGAATTCACTCGCCATCGCCGTGTCTGAGCTGTTTCCCTCAAGGGTCTGGTCAGCATCAGATATGCACATGTGCAACATCCATTTAAATCCATAATAAATGTGCGCACACATTTTGTGCGGCAACTGGCCCCCTGACTCACACAAAAACGTGTTTTAAATGGGCTTGGAGGATTTGGGCTGTCATTAAATTTCAAGGAACAAGGCCCACTCCCACATTCCTGTGCACCGGGGACTTGGGGATGTGCACGTCTTGAAGGACCCAACTCACGCCGCCCTTGCTGCATCCCCCCTCCCCAGCCACCTCCCCGGGATGAAGAAACATGACTCCAGCGCTTTCTCGGTGGCGTAGACTTCCTGCTGCAATCCTCCCCTCCCTCTCCAGCGCAGGGGAAATCTGCTTAGCCTTTACTTTCTCACACATGTTTCAGATGTGCAGGGGTGTGATTGTAAACAATGTCATCGGCTGTGCCAGAGCTGTCTGCTCCTGCCGTGCTCCCTTCCCAGCACCCCAGGGGTTCCCGTAACAGGGCGTAAAGCAAACAAAGCAAAACAGTAATCTGCTGTTCCAATGGCATTTTTTTGTTTTTAGAAAACGTTAATGATAGGTTATGTGATTACCCTAGGTTTGGCTCCACTTACTCTTTATTAAGCACATCTGGTATTTAGTAACAGTGTAAGTAGCAGGAGTTTTTCTGGCGCGCAAATGAGATTATCCAATGTTGCCATGCAGTATGGAAACTCCTCAGGGAAGCCAGTGAACTGCGTGGAGATACAAGACTTTCTTGTCGTCCGGGCATCCGGCCAGAATAGCTAAAAAATGTGGATTGGCACAGAGCTGTTGCCACGCAAACACTTCTGGAAATTTCTGTGTTCGGGTCTGCCAAATCCTTCATATGTAACATGAGTTTCTGTCTTCCTCAGCAGCCCATCTGAAGCCTGAGCTCTCCTGTACACTTTAAAAAGGAAAAATAAAAAAAAATCCAAGGCAATCTTTCAGTCCTGTTTCCAGCACACCACTGCCAAGCTAACAATTTCACTGAATTAGGGGGAATTTCCTAAAACATTTGTTTGAGCTACATTGAGCGCAACATGTGGGAGACAACTGGGTTTCCTGGAGAAGAAAGGAGAGCTGTCTCACTCGGTGGAGACTGCCTAACGTCTAGCGGGAGAAAAACAACCAGCCACGACAAGAAAATATTTTTTAAAACTTGGCGCAAGAAGCGGCTTTTATTTATTTTGAATGCCTTTTCCAGTCAGGTCAATGTAGTGTATGAAGAGAGGGATGGTGGAGGGAAGCCGGTGTTTTTGTTAGGGCCCAGGGCTTGGAGTCAGGAGGTCTGGGCTCTATTTATGGCTCCGCCGTAGCCTTCCTGTGGGACTTGGGTGAAGCTCTTGGAGGTGACTTGTTCCAGTCTCTGAGCTTCTCCGTGCATTTAATGGGGGTATTGTTTGCTGCTTTCATATGCATTTGTGTGAACTCAGGCTCTGCGTCCAAAATTGTTAATCATCCTCTACATTTCTTAAGGAAAGGACTGGGAAGGATAAGAAGCAGAAAAGCAAATGTTCATATGTTGCTTGGCTGTGCTTGGCTCCTGCTGTTGCAAGCGCTGGCCTTTGGAGCTTTAAACTTGGTTGCTCTGTGTCTAGGGATCTTTGTGGGTGTTCCTGACAAAACCCCATCAATTTTGGCTCTCCCACCCCTAACAATGGGACACATGCATTTATACTACAACTTTGTCGACTTAGTGATGGTGCCCTTGGGAGGGAATTAGTCTGGGTAGTTTCTAGACTTTTTCACTGTGAAGAGAGCATTTGGTGCGGAGGCTGGCCACGAGCAGAGGGGATTCATCACAGCAATTTAAAAGCACATTGTGCACAATTTCTATATGGCCAGTGACCAGCTCCAGCACTCGGGTTGTGCGTGGCTGTCCTTTCTGCGGATCAGCTCACAGCGTGGCAGGGAACTACCTGGGTAAAGCCCATGAAAGGAGTGCAAAAGCACCCTGCCAGGCACTGTCTGGCTGCTGCCTGGTGGCTCAGCTGTCCTCTGCGGTGAACTTCTGATGCAACTTCCAGCCACAGGAAAGAGAATCTCATCCAAAGAGCTGACTCGGCTCCAAGCTGCATACCAGCATCAGTGGAAGAGGGGATCTGGCTCTGCTGCTGCGTGCCTTCCACCACAGCAACCATCCCCACCTCCAAGAGGGGCAAGGGAAGGGGCAACCAGCAGCCCTTCATCCGTGCAGCACTGACAATGCTCTTTGGGAAAGCGGGAGAGGATTAGTAACAGTGACAAAACAGGCATAGCTGTCCAAAGGAGAAACAGATAAGCTTGGGATTTTCCTGTCTGCTGACCCACCCTTTGATAAGCCCAACTAATAACCTCCCCATGAGTTAACCTGTGCACAAGCAGAGCTTCTTTTCAGCCCAGTCTTGTCTCTGTAAACATCACTCCCATGGCTGTGGCTCCTGTGGCTGTAGTGACATCCGTAGCTTGTGAAAGACATTTTGCCAGGTAGCTAATGGGTAAGGATACAGAAAGTTTGCAGGGCAGTGAGGTGCGAGGGAATGGGAATAACCCACAGTGTAAGGAAGGGAAGGACTGCAAGAATGGGGAATAAGAAGGTGTAAGACTCGGGGTGAGAGAAAATTTCCTCAGGGAGGCAAAGATTAAAGAAGAGAAAACATCAGACAGGGAGAACTGGGATGGAAAGAAGAGAACTGACCAGCCAGAGCAAAGAAACTGAGGAGGATGGTGGCCAGGAATGAATGGGAATGACCAGGGAAAAAAGAGAGAAGTAGGTAAAACCACTGTGAAAAGAAAAGGAGTGACATAATGAGCAAGAGAAGAAAAGTATTTTTAGAAGAGGGAATGCAAACCAAGACAGGAGAGAATGACGTGGAGAAGACAGAAAAAATCAGAGGTGGAAGGAGGAAAAATAAGACAGAGACATGGGAGAAAGCAGGTGAAACAAAGAGACTCATGCTGTTCTTAGGTTAATGAAGTTTCTTTTTACTAGTTCAGTATTGTGTTGCAATGTCCCAAGAGTCATTTTGTTTCTGTGGCTCTTTTGACCACTTATGGCTGATTATTCTGGGTTCCATGACTAAGTAATTAGAAGAAAAGGAAGAGAAAACAGCCTAAAAATTACCCGGATGTGTCACAAGGCTTTGTCTGAAGGACTGCTCCCTTCAGAGGGAATTGTTTCTAGAAAATAGCTGAGATGATGCTGACATCCCCAGTGTACATGTGGCTGGCCTCTATGTTGCCCGGGCAAGCCGTTGGGGCTCAAAGATTTCTGAATCCTCCCCACCCACTTTGCTGCAAATGACTCTGTTCTGCTTGGGAGGGATGATGAAGAAGGGAGGATCCCAGCAGAATCCTCTTGCCAGCACGGCTCAAAATCCCAAAGCTGGCTCTGATCCTGCAGGATTTGACCAATATTTGTTGAAAGTGGAGCAACTCAGAGTGCAGGGTGGCTTGGTTCTACACACCACTCAATGGGAAGTCAGAAAAGTAGGAGTGGATAGTAGATTTCTCTTCTGATCTGACACTCCTTTTCTTTCCATGCTTTGCTCGTGTTAACTTGGTGCTTTTTATTTACTTATTGAAGTGAGACGTAAACATTTTACATTCAGGACGCAGATGGACCTGGCAATTACTGCATCACTAAGAAACCTGAAGCCCTGGAGAAAACATCAAAGGAGAGCCTTTTCTCCAGAATTATATAATCCCTGTTACGCATATGGGAATTAAACAACACCTTACAGTAGAGGGGCAGGACAGCTTCGTTAATATAAGCAAGGCACGTAACTGCACTGTACGTCTTAAACCACTGTTCCATGGGATAGAAAATCTGGCATAAAAAGTGCCCTGTGCTGGACCAGGACATCACAGCCATGCGCTGCCAAGCACTGAACAAGCACAAACTTACTATGCTGGTTCAGATACGTTTGACAAATTCTGGCAGACACTGTACCGAATCAGGTAACGTCTGTCCTCCAGTCAGCATAAAACTGGCATAAACACCACATCGTGTGCTCTGACTAATTCAACAGAAACATAATTGTGTGCTTACGCCAGATCTGGATCCAGTATGCACAAGGAGGTGCTCCTGCAGTGCCAAAATCTCATATTAATGAAGTTGGAAGCAGAGCCATGTGCATTAGCTGCATGCTCTGAATTCTTAGGAGTGGCAGCAGTTCATGGCAGGGGACTTTTTCAGAACAATCATAAAAGGCCATATTTTTTTTCTGGGGTGACAAAATTATTTCCTTTGTTTCCAATAATGTTAGCATTTGCAAATACTGAATTGGTCCTTTTGTTTGCTGCATTCGTTTATTGCAGATTGTAGTCTCAGTGCAGCTTGTGTTAGGATGACCAGTTCCCCTGCTCTCCATCACTGTCATATTGTCAAACGCAGTTATGCCGGTCTGTTTAAAGATGCTGACCAAGCATAATGTTGACCGCATTGCCGTGAAAGTAGTTTGCCATACCGGAACTGTCACTTAAAATCAAACATTTAACTCATTTGAGATTGAAGGAAATAATTTGGTCAATCAAAACACTCGCCTTGGTTTGTCTTAATGTACATATCCCAGTGATGTGCCAGAACGGCCCTCGGTATTTTCTTGTTAAAGTTTCATGACCAAATTGAAGAAAAGCTTGGAATGATTTCTCTACCTCTGGGGAAAATCACAGACTCTCAACATTATGCTTAACCATCCCTGCTACAGATGATTTATTCCTGGGGCTCATAAAACATTCTTGAAAGAGTAAAATTTTTGCCTTGTGACTGCAGCATATTGCACCAAGTGTCAGGCACTTTCAAAACAATTTCCTGAGAGGATGTGAAAGGTAGATTGGGATCCAAGGGGACACATTTTTCTCCTTTTCTCTCATACTCCCAGTGCTCCTTCCCACTTCTGTAGGAAATGCAGTGCAGAGCACTAATCTTGGTCGACTAAAAGGAATACTTTTCCTCATTTCAAAGAGGAAAGCAAGTCTCAAAAATTGAAGCTAAACCTGGGTAACTGTAATAACGCTTGGCACTTACATGCAGGTTTTCATCTTCTAGCCACTTTACATTAAGTAATGAATCCTCAGGACTCCCCTGTGGAGTAGGTGGCTGAGTATTATTAGCCCCCTTCTGCAAATGGGAAAACCGAGGCGGAGATGTTAAGTACCTTGCCTAAAGCCACCGAGGGATTCTGTTGTAAAGACAGGATCAGAGGTTAGGAGTTTTTGTGCTTTCAATTCCCATATCTATTGTGTCACTTAAGTACGGAGCCATAATTGAATATTGTAATGACCCAGGGGTGGAGTGATTCCAGCTACTCAGATCCGAGCACGGCTCCTCTGATGGTCAGAGACTCAGTGGTGCAGTCGCACGCAGCCGGACAGAGCACGAATGCCTAATAGGTAGGGTAAAGAAGTGTTGTTCTCTTTGGCTTCCTCAAACACACCATTGGGCAATATTCGCCAGGCTAGGTCTCAGCTCAGCTCTTCATCAAGCTGTGTCTTCATTTTAAGGCATAACGCCAAATGCTTGCCTTGATGGGTGTTTTCACAGTAAGAAATACACCTTCAGAGGCAGGTGCTGCTGTTAAGACCAAGGTTAGTGTTCCTCTACTTTTGTGTGAAGCTTGTTGTAACAGAACAGGCGAGTCCCCCTCTAGCTAATTCATGCTTGTGCAGGAGTGTGAAAAGAAACCCAGACCCCAGTGCTCTGGGCTAAAGCAGATTCTTCCCTAGCTTTAGGAATAGGACTTTTGTGTTCTGTGGTCCTCACATTACAGATTTGGAGGAGCCTGGCTGTCCATCCAGCAGAACATGTGGGGATGGATTCAGCCCTACTCTGAAAGACATGAGCTGAAGGAGCAGGCAGCCTGCACAGACTGTGATCACATCACCTGACTGGGAGCACAGGTCCTGCTTTTCACAGGGCTGCTAGGAGGATTCACAGATCTCAGCCTTGCCCCCCGACCAGTGTGTGTCTGGGACAGGGAACCACACATCGAAAAAGAGAGTATAACGTGAAAACCATGAGGAAAACTATCATCAATTGCCACACAGTTGCTATCACAAATAAAAGGGAATGCATTCCCATGAATTCAGGAAAGAATGTTCCCATTTCAGTGTTCCTCAGGCAAAGAAATGCTTGTTTTTCTTTGCTAAATGCCTATTTCCATCGGCAGTATTTCCTGCATGTAGTTGAACCATGTTGTTGTCACGTCAAGATGCCATCAGGCATTAAAGCATAAGAACCGGCTTGTGTCTCTCACAAGCTGCCAATGTATATTTATGTGGAGTAGGATGATACATATTGTAAAGGGAAGGTCTGTACAATGCAGTTGATCGCTAATGTTTTCTTTCTGACCCTGCCGTTAATATGGAACCGGCACGAATCCATCCATCTACCCACTGACTCCGGCTCTGCACGTAGCGCACATATTATTCCAGTTGGGAAGTGGAGTCTATTTTGCACCTGACGGGGCCTTCGTTTTGGAAAGGAATCAGAGGGTTTGGAACGAGAGACCGATCCACACCCCAGGTTTATTTTGTTTATGCATAGGAAAAATGTGGAAATCCCCAGCTGCTGCATGAAGAGGCCTGGGTAAGGATGATTCTTGCATTGAAAACACAGAACCATGTTTGCTCTGAGAATGAAAAGTTGACATTTTCTCATTCCTGTGAATTTTGTCTAAGGATTTTGCCCTGAAAACCACCTAGTTTTGCTAACTGGTCACTAGAGATTATGAACATCAGCCTTGCATGAACATTTTAAAACGAAATACTACGATGATCTTTTTGGAGTTGCCTGACTAATTCTAGGAGTACCGCAATGAAGTAGGGTGATTAGAGTAAGATTGTGTGATAACACCTGATTCACATTAATTGAATTGTCAGAGATTACTGGATCACACCATAAATGTGAGAGAGGCTGGGAAGGCAATGAACCTTGCAGGGCACTGACGCTAACTGATACGTATCTTGTATTTTAAAATACAAGAATACAAACTCCACCTAGACCAGAGTATTAACTTGTCTGGAGTCTTCTCACTTGTGTTTGTGTCCTCTGGAGAGGAGGGCCCTCCACTCAGCGGTGCTGGACCCTGAGGAGCCCAGCTGAGCTGCGTGCAGATGCAGAATAGGTCCCTTTGGCCAGGCCCTTCATACATGACCCTGATGATCACCTCCCATGATCAGAGTGCAGACCATTTGCTGCAAAGGAGGTTCTCCACATTGCATTTGATGGCGGTGGGATTTTTGCTAAACATGAATGTTTCCAGCTGTGCAAAGTGTTTATAAAGCACACAACACATGTCTGACTGAGTAGAATATGTTTTTAATATAATGTAGTATGAGCATGTGGAAAAAATAATGGAGACTGTTCTCCATTCAGAATTTAAGCACAACAAACTGTAATTACATCAACATTTTTAGAACATGTTTTTCTTAAGCATTTCATTAAATATTAAGGAAATATAAACACATATGTTAAAAATTGTGCAAACGTCCTATGGATTGCATAGGAAGGACTTGGATTTTCCTTTCACGTTGGGATTGCATTGTAATTCCATGAGGTCATCTTTGACTGCCGGCGAGGAGGACTGGGCTTACAGTTCCCTCCCTGTTACGTGTGTATGTGCTGCAAAGGGAGGGCATGTCTGGAGCACTGACATATATATGGTGTGCTAGAATGTATCTTCGCTTAAGCTATTTGCCTCTTCTTTACTTATTTTGAGAGGGAAATATACTCTCTCCTCCGTTACTTTCATGTGAGCAAACCCAGTTAAATCCTTTGTTGGAGAAGGGAGGCTCTTTGGTCATCAAACATCTTACCTCTTCACAAATCAGAGAGAGGGTAATATAATTATATTAATGCTCTCAACTGGTCTTTTTTATGGGGCTGTTGTAACAAGACCATCCATTCCCTTGAAGTGTTCTTTTTGAAAACTAAAGGCAGAGGAGCTGGTGTTGGGCCAGGCAGCAGTGCGTGCCTCAGCAGGGCGGGTGGATGGAAGGGGCTGTGGCTTCTGGGGACGTAAGGTGTAGAAATCAAGGAAGAAGTTATGAGGCCAAACACTATCCTCTCCCTGCTTTTGTCTCCCTACACCTGCCCTGCCCTTTTTGGTACCTCCTGCCCCGCTCTTGCCTTCCTTCTTTTGTTCCCTGAGCCTTTCTGCCTGCTGGAGGGACCCAGAAAACCCTCCCCGCACACCACAGCCCCCCATCGCTCCCACAGGCAGCCCTGCCCACAGCTACTGCTGCTCTGGCCAGGACCCAGCTGGCAGGGAATGAAGAGTCGAGGAGGGATGGGCGGCCAGAAACAGCATCGTGCGATGGCAGCTCCTGGCAAAAGGGAGGCAGAAATACAAGGAAACGCCTGACGGATGTGTGAGGTTGCAGCTGGGTGCTGGTGAGCATCTCAGGGGAGCTTTATGCCATGTGGCTGCTTGAGTAGTTATGGGCTAACGTGGACAGACACTCATTTCCATCATTTTTAGTGCTAGTGAAAGGTACGGGCAGTTATTCAGTCAACTCAACAATGGCTGCTGTGGAAAGGTTGCCTTGACTGTGGCCTGGGAAAGGATGGGTCTGAGAGTGTTGCCTTCTTAATCTCCATGGGCCATGTAACTGGATTTTCCCAAAATACCAACCCAGCTCTCAGGGGGGTTCTGTGAAGCTGACCCCCTCTGGAAACCCTGAACAATGCGGTTAATATTCTTCTCACATCTGCCAGGAGTTAACCCAAGGGCTAATATTACTGGAATATCAGCTTCTGTTTTAAAGTACTCTTTTCCTAAAATTCCCCTTAAATTTTATCTGATAGAGGAGGAATAGAAGGAAACAATACATTGGTCTGCATAGGTCCTCATCACACTACGTGTTGGATACAGGCTGGAATTCATCTACGTTGTTACCCACAAAGTTTATCTCAAAATTTTATCATCTGGGGCAAGAACACACTTAGAAACTTTCACAGTTATGACACCAGTATCCTGTGAAATGAACTGGTGTGGGGTTATTACCTACAGGAGGTAGGGTGATGATCCAGGAACCTGCACTATCAGTTAGTAGCAAATGAGTGCTCTAGAGTGGTTTTAGGGTGCAGTTAAGCACTGGAAGGGGTTTCCATGGTAGAAGGTGTAAAGCCAGGACTATATTCACTGGAGGTTACTCAGGATTTCAAAGTTCTTCTCTTATGAGCAAGCCAAATTATTACTCAGATAATTACATGGTAATTCAGGATCCCTGGATTCCTCCCCTGCTCATTTCTTGTCTTAAGGTACTGGTGTTGGTGTCCGCTACAAAGGAATTGACACACTGGCTGTGGGGCTGATTGGTTTTGACTGCTAGGGACTCGCTGTGAGTCCTTCACTCTGCCTCCATGCTGTCTACCCTGTAGAGCTGCTGTGAGGCCTCCTTAATCCCCATGGAGCCCTCTGGTACTCATAGAAGTACAGAATGTTGTCATTATTACATAAAAACCCATTTTATTCCATGCTATAACTGATAGCCCATTTTATTTTCCAGTCCCATTTTGCTTGTTTTCTTCTGCTGGTACATCACTTAATGAAGGAAATGGAAGGTTCTTCTTGTACGTGATGAACAGCCAGCCCTTCGCAATGTGTGGCCCTCGCCTGGACTTGCCATTATTTGAGGTGTAGATGGGTTTGTGTACAAGCCTGCACGCACACGTGCACGCTTGCAAAAGCACACACTGGGTGAGCTCCAGGCTAGCCATTTGATTTCCCCTGCTATTACTCTACTGTACATATTCCTAGTAGATTAGAGCAGAATTTTTTTTATACGCTCTTCTATAAAAAGTGTGCTATATTGATTGCAGCAGAGTGAGCTGCTGTGGTTGATATCTGAGCGCTAACCCAGATAGGGATTAGCATTACATCAGCCATCAGGCGAGGGAACCTGGCGAGCTGCCAGCCTGTAAAAATGGAAGACATTTGCGTCACTGTTCCCTTGGTAATGGTTCTTGGAGCCGTGTCAGCTGTCCCCTGAGGTTGTTTCCTTAATATGTCAACAGACATTCCTGAATCTTTAATGCTGAATAGCTCTTTTTCCTCTCCCAAAAACACTTCGGTGACAGAGTAGCTAGTGTCTCCCGCTGCCCTATGCGTTAAAAAATTATATACCTGTGTAGATCAGGCTTAATACCTTTTGGGCGAGGGTTGCAGCAGTTACAGTCAGATCTGGGTGAAGCACAAAGCCCATCTGCAGCGTGATTGCTGTTTGCATGCACTGAGGAAGCAGCAGCCCTGTTCAAAACCACTCCTCCTCTGCCTCCGAAGCATCCCACTGGAGGGAATGAAAGCGTCTGTGTTGGATTAGTTGTTGGAATTTACTAACATTTGGGATAAACTATCTGACCTTGCTTTAGGAATTCCATTTACATACAATAACTTCAGGTTAATGCCTGAAAGCTGTAGGACTGTGTGCGCAGTGACCTCTAGCTTCCGGAAACCATTTGTTAGTGCCAGTTGTGAGAAATAGTCAGAGGTTTTATCCAATGACATTTTCACCTTTCTGTTTCTCCATGCAGCCAGCTGCTATTTTCAACTTGAAGAATTAAAATGCAAGTAAGGTACACTTGACCAAATTTGAGCATGTGCCCTTTCAGCTGAAAGTAAACATCCCCTATCTAAAAGACCTTTTGTTCTTAGGTGACAGTTTTAAGTTTGCTGTGCAGTTGCTGTAGTAATTAATCACAGACTTGTAATTTAATAGTTCAGGAAGAGCAAGCAAAGAAGTCATTCTAAGAAATCACTTTGTGAGTAACTTAATTTTGGTCAAGGAGCGTTACTAAGCATTCACGATAATTTATCACTGTCGTACGCATTTCACGCAATCCACTGACCAAGACCTCTAGAGCAGAAAGCAGCTCTGCTGGTTAAAACTCAGTTCTGCTGAAGGACTGCGAGGTCTGTTATTTTGCAGTCTCTATCCAGTACTGAAGGACTTCCAGATTCCTTGCTTGAGGAATTTGACCCCAGCGGTGGAATTTGCCTCCCGCATAGCACCCCACGGAGAGCTATTTCTTTAAGCTGCAGAAGGTATCTGTATGCCTGAAATGGGCAGGCAGGCAGCGTGGGGAAGGGAGGTGCTCGCTGGAGTCCAAGTGGAGGCAGGAGGTCCCTGCCTGCAGCTAGGCCAGCGCTGCAGGGCGGGAGAGGGATTCCTGAGCACCCTGATCTGGCAACCTGCATTAGCAGCGAGGAAACTACTGAGCCCTTCAGGTCGAGCTTTTGCACATGCCCATGTACGTACACCTGCGAGGGGGACTGATGCTCCTGCCTAAGCCCTGTTGCCTGTTTGTCCTTATGGTTGCCACCTGGCTGGACTCCAACTGCCTTGGCCAGCTTTACCCTCGACAGACAGGTGACCGGTGACTCAGTTCAGTGGGAGAATGTGGGGCACCCACTACAGGGCTGAGGCCAGAGGCAGGCAGCCCTAGGGAGGAGTAAGCTTGTCCTCGGCTGTCTCACGGTGCCGGGAAAACTGGCTTTCCCCTGAGCCCCGTGACACCTGAATCCCACACAGAGATAACCATTGCTCAGCTGCTTGGTCCGCACCCCAGCTTCCCCAGAGCCTGCTGCTCATCGGGTTCGGAGCCAGATGGTGATGGGTGTTTGTTCTACCCTTGTCCTTGTGCTGCCGCTCCGCTGGGTAGGCTGGAAGAGGGAGGTGGGAGAAACGTGACTCATGAGGGTAGTCCAACACTGGGATGGGGTCATATGCTGGAGGCAGGTGGAGAGTACTGACTTCCAAATCGAGGGGCGTTTGGCTGTAGGTTACCAGCCTGGCAAGAGAGAGGAGCAAGGCCCCGGCTGAGCAGCTGGGCTTGAAGCAGATGCCAGAAGCAGGACTGACCCTAGCTGTAGCTGCTTTTGCCTCTTGGCTGCTGCAGAGGCCAGTGCAGGGCTGTGGTTGCCTTCTTGAGGGAGATATTGCCTCTGTGCTGTAGGTCTCCCTGAAGAAGAAGCCCCCACAGCAGGGCCAGCAGTGTGGGGAGGGCAAGGAGAAATGAAAAGGTTCCTTCTCTGAGACAGAGCTTGTAACTGATCCCTCCCAGGATCGCCTCCTCCTCTCCGTTCACCTGCTATAGACCCCAGATTTCTCACCAAGAGAGATGAGCCCCAAATCTTCCCTCAAAGCCCCGACCCTTCCCTGTTGTCAGCCCTGTGGCTCCTCTCTGTCTGTTGCTATCATGCATTTCTATATATAACACAAGACTCCTGTCTGCTGTGAAGGGCGTTTTCTAAGGTAGAGTTAAATACATGGCAAAACCTTCAGAAACAGAGCCTTGAAAACACAATTGCTCTATCCTGACTGCTTGTGTCATTATTCAAATAGATAGTTGAATGAAGGTCAGCTCTTGAATAGGTTTGAATTTATATGGTGCTGTGAATGAACTGTGTCCTAGTCCCAGAAAGCTGCAAGTTGAGGTCTTTTGTACCGCTGAGAGCTAGGCTTTGAAAATCCCAGTGATATCTGAATCCCTGAAACTTCTGTCGCACAAGAGTACCGCTTACAGTCACCGAGTAGCTGCAGCTGTAGGAGGTGGGTGCCAGCTTGCCCTTGAGCTCTGCACATCCTATCAGCTTTCCAAGCGTGCTTCCTCCCTGTCTCTGGGTGCAGTTCAACACTCCCTGCCCACGCACCCAGAGAAGGCAGCGGGAATCTCATCACTGACCTCCGTGGACGTAGGAGTACCCTCACAACACTGACAGCAATCTACAAAGCCCCGTATAAATTGCACTTTTTATGCCCTCTTTCCATGTGTGATGCCAGGATGAAAGGTTTCAGGGGCTATGCTGACCAGCTTTTAAATCTGACTGTCTGACTCAAGCGATCCTCAGAGGTTGGCACAGATTTGTCACATCATGTTCCTTCACCTGATCTAAGCATGCCAACTTAACTGGAGTAGTTTTGATCCAGGATCTTCTGAAACAGATCACTGAAACTGGTCACTGGAGGACTAGGCAATATCCGTGCCTCTGTTTATGCTGCAGCAATACTCCATTAAATTAGCCCTGGATGCAAGTCTGGCAAGCTAATGTACATCCATACCAATTTGCTAGGCTGTCTGCAGGTACTCCCCTGGGGACTGGATTCCACGGTGACTTACTGTTAGTCATCGTTTCCCCATGACTTTGTGCTTTTAAAGCACAATATTGTGCTTTTTAAGCTCAATATTCTGGGCAGGTGTAATATGGTGCAACTTCCTGCTGCTGTAAGCAGAGAAAGTCAGTGGCAGCCCAAGGAAATACTGAGTTAGGAAGGTGTGGCTTTCTGATGGTTAGCACAGGTCCTCAGGTTGCAATCTGAAGGACATCGTTGCCTTGGCTTCACTTGTCTCCCTCTCTCATGGAAAAGAAACTGATAGCACTGGCAGTAACTAGCATATCTAGAGACCCAGCACTGAGCATATTGCCTTTTGTTTTCAGAGTATAGTTTGAAATGAGTCATCTACAGGTGAGTCAACTCGTAAGTTGCACGGAGAGGGTGACAGGCACTATGGTAGCATAGGACGAGCTATGCCAGGCCCATGAAGAAGGGTATCACACGTCCTTTTGTGATGCCAGAGTATTTAGAAACTCAGGCCTGTTTTTTGGGATGGCTGCTCAGCCAAATGTTCCCATTAAAAAAATGGCTCGTCAGCTAACTGTGTTTGTCCATGCAAAGCAGAAGTTCTGTGTCCAGCTGTTTCTCCTAACACAGGAAAGAAGCCTGGTTCACCTCAGCCAGTCAGCTCTGCTCAGAGTGAAGTGCAGGGGAAATTCCATGAATATCAGGGAACTTGGGTTAAAACAGTGTGTACAGAGACTTATTTGAGATTCCAGATGTTTCGAATTGTCTTCGTAAAAATAAAATGATCTTTTAATACTTCATCGATGTTATAAAAATATTTTTTGTTTGTTTTTAATCAAAACTCATGTTTGTCCTGGATGTTTTATAGATCTGTGCTAATGGATATCAACAGTGCTCTGACTCCATCTGTCAGTCGCAGAAACCCAGCTTGTCCTCCTGTGCCCCGACTTAGGAAATCTCTTGCTGGAGACTTGGGCCAGGAAAAGGAGCAAATGAATGTTCCCTTGCGTAGCTGCAGAATGTGGGTATAGTGAATGCTTGGAAGACCAAAGGGTAGATAGCCATGCTGAATGGAAACACTGGTTATTTCTGGCTAGTATGTGCCTCATGTGAGAACTGTATGCTGTATTTTTGGACGCCTCTGACGGCAAGTGAGCACTCTTGCAGGCATGGATGGGAACAGGAGGCAGGGAGATTTCTGAACCTTAAGGACATCCACAAAGGATGTCTATGAAAACACCCTGACAGGTCAAGGAAACAGCGTTGTGGGTAATGAATGTATCCCAAGCAAGGTAATGTTTCTAACTGATTTCACTGAAAAACCACAGCATGTGCTGGGTGTCACGTTCATGAGAGGAGCTGATCCTCAATGAAATCTTTCAACCAGCTTGCCCGCGATAAATATAAGCAGCATATGGCTGATGATACGAACAAAAGCAGGTAAATAAGAATACCATACAAATGTAGGGCAGATATAACTGAACTAGGGCTAGACTGCAGCAGAATTCACAGGCTGCTGATGGCTATGGACTGAAATGGGTATCTGCTGTAGGGAGACAGGCCATTGATCGCTGTTTGACATGGCCGTCCTCGTGTAGGTGGAAGGCTGTAGCAGAGCGCTGTGCCAACAGGCGATCTGCCACTGCCACTTCCCTGTGCTCACTGCCACTTCCCTCCGCTCTGTGCCCATCAGGTCCCCAGCGCTGGGAATGCACTAGGAATCAGCCTTACCAATACCTGCCTTCACAGAGCCCTGTGGGGATGAATGCAGGAGTTCTCCGAATGGATACTTCTTTCCTTTTTTCTTGGGTTTTGTGAAAAATGCAAAAGCTGCTGATAGTTGATAACTCTTCTGGTTTTTTTGGTCCCTGGTGTTACAGTTGCCGATGCAAATGAGGATGCCTCCCCAGCCCCCACTCTGAACTGAGCATTTTTAATGGGATCCCATCTTCTATGCTGATAATGATAATTCCTTCCATGCATGTTACTCCAATTCTACCCTTCCATTCTGGGGTTTCCTTCAATATAGTAATACGTTTCCCAATTATTTCCCCCATTAATTTCTGTAGATTTTTCTAGCAAAGACTGGTGTTCAGATCCCTGTGCTGGCTTTGGGCGTGTAGTAGATTTTGGGGTGGGACCATGAGCGAACAACTGTCCTGGTTTTAGGCTATGGCATGGGTGAGTGACAGACAGAGGCAGGGTAGAGATTGCCTGTGCGGAGGATGTTACCTGAAGCTGTTTCCCAGCAGGTGCAGGGTAGGAGTCATCTGACCAAACGTAGACGTCTGTATCTGAGTATTCATCTTGATTCCCTTTATAGTCAATGGAGAAAAATAAGCACTTCTCGGGTGTGATTCATCTTAGTCTAAAGGAGACGTATAAAGTAAATTAGATGATTCACACCCCAGACATGCTTATTTCTCTTCATTGAATATGAAAGGTGAGTGGCTCAGATGTAGATATCGAAAGCAGGGTGAGACAAATCCCACTCAAAGCATCATGTTTCAAATGGCAGCCCAGGAAAATATGCAGAAATAATGTCTCCCAGCTAGGCAGTGTGCAGAGAGTCACACTCCTCATCCACCTTTTCTACAGCTTTTCTCTACACTGCCATTATGAGAAGTGTGTGTATCATGGAAGACATGCCACAAGTTTTTTTATTTGTTGACTGCTTGAGCAAGGAGATTAGGAGATTGCTGTGGGTCTGTAACATGGAAGGGAGCAGAGAAGGTCTGTGGGTCTAACCCACTCAGGAAGCGTGGTGCAAAGGTGGCAAGCATGGTCAGTAGTTCAAGATTCAGTACTGTGGGAAAGCAGCATGTTGAAGCTTGATGTTGCCACGGTGCATGTCTCTTGCATCTCACAGAGTGGGCCGGGGAGTATCAAACACCAGTCAGGCTGAAACAGCCTCCAGTCTTTGCCCAGAATGATGGAGAGGTTGTAGCTGGGAAAAGGAGTTTAAATTCACCTGATGCTGCATTGTATTTTGTAGAAGAGCTTCCCCCTGCAGCCATTTCGGGCTGAACGCTGGTGACGCTCTCCTCCATGCCGACTTCTGTCCATCCATCCTCGTGGAGTTCTTAAGCTCTGACCGTGCTGAGTCAGTCAGTGCTTGGCCGCCCTGATAAATCCTCCTGTTGACAGTGGTAAGATATTGCAGTGAGCACAACAGGAATAACGAGGCCTGAAGTCAAATCAGTGCGGAGGCAGGCTTTACAGACATAAACAGACTCCTCTTCTTGTTTTTGCCCAGTAATGTCCTATGGATACATGCATTTTGGAGAGTTTTCTCGAAGTGGGAATTTCCATCTGGACGCAGCATTTTCAAGAGGGCAATCAAGCCAGGGCCCTGCTGGTGTTGGATGGGGAAACATGATGGCTCATCAGTTTCCTCCGTTGGACAGGTGCCACCATGGCTGCTCACCAGCCGCCGGATGGAGGGAGACATCGTCTCAAGGTGATCCCTAAGCAGGAAAGGGCATGCAGAAAGCAGACATGGCCAGACCAGATGTGCAGTGACACAGTTTGTGATAGAAGTGGGACAGCAATGTTGTAACCACATGAACTTTAAAGGGACCATGATCTCTGTGACACAGTTGCTCTTGTTCCAAGGGCAGGGGGGTGTTTCCTGCAGTTAAAAACATCAAATAATTAAAGGAGAAAAAAAGTGGTGCATGGAGGCAAGACACTCTGAGATGCATTTTTATAAGTCTTTGTAATATAACACTTCCAAGACTGCCAGGCATCAGTGGCGGGTCCCTCATTTGCTTCCAAATATGCTGACTGTCGGAGCACAATGTCAGGCTCTGTGTTGGCTCAGGCTGGAAAGGATGATTTTGGAGGTCTTGTACAATTTAACTCTGCAGTGAGACAACTTGGCTGTCTGCAGGCCTTTGCTGGTGTATTTTATTGATTATTATATGAGGCTAGGGATGTTGTGATGAGACCTTTATAACTGTCTAAAAATAAAATGTTTGCATTTCACTTTGAGGTCTGACGCTTAACAGCTGAGGACCATACTGTAGAGCTGCAATGCGAGAGGCTGTGGGGGCTCCAGAGATTAACAGGGTGTCGGGGCACAAGGCCAGCAGCCTTGTTACACAAAGGATCAGAGCAGTGGCTCTTGCCTCAGCACCAAGTCCCCAAGAGGCCGAGAGCTGGAATACTGGAAAAACTGGACTGTTCCCTTGTCTTTCCCAATCAATCCTGTGTAGCAATCAAAGTGAAAGATTGGCATGTGGCTCTTAACTGCTGGCCTAAGCTCCTGAACTAGTGTCCTGGGAAGGGGCTTCCAGTGGTGTTGCAAGGCCTGTACCTCTCCCCCAGAGAGCCAACAACCCTGTTGATTCGTACTGCTTACGGGACGTGGAAGAAAAAGCCAAAATTTTGGTGTACATCTTCCATCTTGTGTATGCCAGTTGTGATACAAGACTTTGTGCTCCTTCTGTTCAACTCGGACCATTCTTCAGGAAAATGGCACCACGACCTTTTAGAGTTTAGATGCTGCAGTTCTCCATAAAGACCTTCTGCTGCTTTGTTGAGCAGGTTCACTTTTAATTTTTCAGCCATCCATGAGGTATGCCAGATTAGGCTGAGAATAACATTGCAGTGACTGGAATTACGCAACTAGCAAAGTGCATGGGATTGACATGATGTGGTATGAGGGAACCCTCAAAGGTTTCCATTAGTCCGGATCAGGAAGTTCCTCCTCAGACCCTCTCTCAGAACAAAATAAGAAAAAAACTCCCACATGCAACCTGAAGTATAAAGAGCAAATCAGGTTTACAAAGTTCAGTTCAATCCTTGCAAAAAAAAACCCAAACCAAAAAAAGAACAGAAATAATATAGATTTATACTGATAAGTATATTTTTAATATGGTTGTTTTGGTTTTCACAAAAAGAACAAAAAAAAGAAAAAGAAAGAAGAGAGTACAATTGAGGTAATCTGGTGTGTAGATCAATGCCAGGGGATTTCAACACTTTAAACACATGCTTTTTTAACCTTTCCTTCTGTCTCCAGCATTTTCTTGGGCCTTTTTTTCATAGCAGAACCATTGCACTTCCTGCTGCATTCCCTGTGGTATGGGCATACGGATCTGAGAGCAATCAGCAGGCAGTGAAAGTAATGCAGGTAAATGAAATCGCTTCCGAAGCCTGGGAGGAGCGCTTGTGGGGGAGAGTATTTTGTTACACAAAATCCACACTGGTGGAATGTGGCTTTTTTCCCCAGAAATTATTACTTCATGTGATCAAGGCTTGTGCAAATGGGGGTTGACTGTATGTTTACTTGACATGAACACTGAGATCACATTTTGGAACATCTTTCTAACCCCTTGAGTAATGTTGACTTGTTCCCATTCCCTACCCTTTGGCTATTATCTGCTGTTTAGTGTCTCTTGTTTAATCTAACAGGCTAATGGGTCATCTTTTAGTGTTACCTGACTCAGTAACATGGTTAAAAGCCTTCAGAATATGTCAATACAAGCAGGACAGAAATGAGTGGCCAGCAGGACTGAACAGGATGGACTGGTTACAGAGACAGTCAAGTTCATCAGATAGCAAACTGCCCAGTTGCCTTCTAGCTCTCCTGTAAGGGGTGTTTTATTTGTTTCTTTTGATTAATTTTTAAGCTGCACTCATAAAATCCCATTGCTTTGTCAGAAGGCGTTTGGTTAAAACTGCTGCTGGATCAGATACACGTTATTCATATGACTTTGGGTGCATGACTAAGTATTTTCAGAAGTACAGACTGATTGGAGGGGCCTCCATTGTTGAATGTTGTGCTTGAGCCACTTGGAAGACATTTCAGAAAATTGTCCCAAAACTGGTTCCCATAGTATTCAATAAGAGGAGCAGTCACTTCATTCTTTGTGATTGCATTGTAACCTGGCAAAACTGGGCCCTTAGTCTCACTGTCTTCCTGATTTCTTCCATCTGTAATGGTATATTTGCCCTCTTCTGATGGAAGTCAAGAAGGTTTATTCAGTAATGTTTAGAGTACTAGGGAACCCAAACAAAAAAGTGGCACTAAACTGAAAAGCGTTGGCTGTCTTCAAATACCACTATTTTTTTTGCCAGTGAACAGCTTTAGAAAAGCCTCTCTGATTTTCAGCTGGAATTAAAATTCCGTATGCACTATATTAAGTGGCTAATTATGTCATTCATTTTACAGCCTTCCTCTGAATGACTTGATTGAAATGAATGGATTTTAATCTGGGGCGGGGGGGCGGGGGGAGGAAGGAATAAATGCTTAAAGGTTTGTTCTGTTTCAGCACTTGCATTTTAGAGCATAAGTAAGTTAGATGTTTAAAACAAATATGGAATGTCTTTCCTGGAATCAAAAACTGGCCACTTTTGCAGTTTGATAATCCCTGCTGGGATGTGGTAATTGTATGTGTGATTGACGGGTAGTTTAAAGGGGCACTTCTCTGGTTCAAGGAAGCAAAGGAAGACAGCAGGGCTATAGGAGGAAAAAGTGAAGGAAAGTGTTCTAACTTACAATCTTATTAGTTTGGCTGTTAAAATGCATTCAGTCATTCATTAAAGCTTATTCATAAAATTCATTATTCATTAAAGCACTTTGGGGAGTCGGGGGGAAGAGTTGAACAGCAACAGTCATTATTTACACTAGGAATTTCATCATGGAATTAGATCATGGGGCCAGATTCGCCTCTGCATTTCAGCAGTTCAGTTTCACTGACATCATGGAATAACTACCGATTTAGACTAATCTGTGGCAGAACAGAATCCAGCCCATACTGCTTCTTTAAGAGGATGCCTTGGGCAATTTCTTTGCTGTTTTATTGCTGGCTAGGTTTTGGGATGCTTTACAAATGGATAAAAAATTAAAGAAGTATGACAAATGGATCTTCTCACTGCACGATGTTCAACTGATTCATTCCATTGAGATAGTTTGTAGGAGATGGATGTGAAAAGCATTCACATTAATAATTAGTAGCTCATTTTTAAGAGTTTTTCCCCCTGCTGTCCTGACAATTTTAAAACAAACGGTTTAGATTTTCAGTCCTCCCATAAAAGGTTCAGGGTGACAGCAGGGGACAGGAAGGGATCACACCAAAGCTCTTACTTTGTTAATATGATATACAGCATATAAGATCACAGTAGTCAGTAATGGGAAAGAACTAGTAAATCATTGAATTCATGCCTTTGCAAGGAGAGGTGTGTTAGGTAACGATAATTCTTCTTCATAGCAGCACCGAAATTCTTCTTTCTGACTGTGATTTTTAGCTGAATCTCACTGATGGAGCAGCCCACATGAGGCTGAATGGGTGACTTAACACCTACTAATTGATGCACAGAACTGTCTGCAGGCTCTCTGCCTAGGGGCGAATGTCATGCTTTGGGAATTTCAGGCAGAATTTCTAAAACTCATTTCCATTGGCATTGCTCATCCTAGAAATCCTACATGCTATTTTATGATTTGGGTTCTCACTCCAAGACTGCAACACAAGATATTCGTTTCTATATTAATGAACGGCAGGTCAGGAGACAGCAGTAAGGGAAACTAATGCTTTTAAGGAATTCTTTATCCGTACCCTGGTCCTGCGAGTATTGCATCATAGATGGGGTGGGACTGGCTAGAAGCAAAGCCATAGCACAGCTGCTCTGTGGGTCCTTGACTCCCCCCATTTCTGGTGTGAACTGAAGGACTCAGCACTGGGATCTGGCACCAGTCACGTGGCACCTGAGGATGTGGGAAGATATTGATCTACAGGTCTACTAAACCAGGTGGTATTATGGAGGGACAACATGAACTTGAGGTTTTTTTGGGTCTCTTGCTTTGCTTCCTTAAAAATCCTCCTCCACTGGGACCTTGGACTCTCCTTGTTGTGCAGGGCAATGATGCAAGTCCCAAGTAAACAGCCATGTGGAAAATCTGCAGCTCATGGTCATGGGGCCAGGTTCTCTGATGACAGAGAGTGGAGTAGTTCCCCTGGAGTCAGTGGACTTATTCTAGCTGACAATCTGACCTATTGAATTTCCAGTTCCTTTTGTGGGAACAGCTCAGTGCATGATTTGATCTGAATTTCTGGGGCAGGGCAAGCCAGGAAGATTTCAGACTTCTAATTGGCATTAGAATGTCTTTAGAAATTCAGCCTTTGCCATTTTATCTTCTGATCATCTTTCAGGCTGCACAGCTGTCTCTTGCTTTGACTCCTGTACAAAATCCACAGTCTCCATTGCAGCAGTGCTGCCCTGGCTGACTGTTTAGAGCCTGCCCTAGCACCACAAAGGAAGAGCTGGCAATTTCCTTTTGGGATGGGCTGTGTGAGCTCCAGAAGAAGAGGTAGCTCTGCTTGAAAGCAGAGGAGCTCCTTACCGCTGTAGCACTCCCAGAGGAGGAGGGAAAGGGGAGAAGATAGGGACAAGCAACCAGCATTGGCTCCCTGGTTCTCTGTGTCAGGTTCATATGCAGCGCCAGTATGGACATTGGATATGGTGGCAAAAGAGATTAGGCAGGCATGTGTCATAGGCAGCTATGAAGACTGGAAAAAAAGAGACAACCCTACACTTCCCCAAAACACAGAAGTACAGAGAAGACACCATGAGCTCATATCAGGTTCCTGTCGCAAAGCAGCAGAAAATGAAAGAGGAAGTATCGGCACTAGCTCTGCTAGCCGTTCCTTAGAGTCACATGGGAAATGTAACCCATTGCCGTGGGGCTGGGTAAACAGGAAGCCAAAATAAGCCCATTCACGCTGCTAGCTGTACTGGGCGATGGCTCCCACGTGTTTCTGCAGCATCTGGATGTATACCAACTGCAAACTGGAAGAAGCCCATGCAAAATCCTAGAAATGTCTCAGAAGCATTTTCAGTCCTCAGAAAAATGACACATAGAGAAGGTATCTGCCCCACAGTTGTGTAATCAAGAAGCTGGAGAAACAATAGATTGGTATGCTGCCAAACTGTGCAGAAAATGGCTGACTCATGCGAGTATGCAATCTTAAAACCTGAAGTAATTAGTGGTAGATTCATAAGTGGAAAAAAGTGCAATGAGACTGCTGAAAGAAAAGCTGTCCTCACTGCTAGTAAACTACAGGAGTGTCTAAAGCTGCTGCAAAAGCACCCAGCCAAAAGCGGAGCATAGGTGGGGTGGACACAGTTAGCTCAGAAGGTAGAACTAGGAAGCATAAAATAATATCAAAAGCAGATGCATAAATATGAAGCAGGGAACATCAGGGAAGACCTTTAGTGCTGTGAGAAAAATGTGCACAGGATAGGAAAGTTTGCACAGCGATGACGTTAATATGGTGCAAAAGGGCAAAAATAAAACTCTGAGCTATGTGCCAAGAGACAGCAGCAGCACTTAGTTAGGAGAATGAATGCTAGGGAGACAGTAGGACATTACTAAATGCATTAGGTTGCAAAGGCTTCCTTAGAGCTATGCCAAGGAGGGAAAGGAATTATAACCATGCAAAGCTGAATTAAAGCAATGCAATGACCCCATGCCATTAGGCAGAGTAAATTGCGAGTTGAATCAGTGATGCTGGCAACACCAAATCCTCTGCTTTCAGCTGCACCCAGTGAATTCATCACCACACAGGGGCTCTAAGTTTGAAGCAAACAATTCATGCAGGCAGTGCAAGCAGAAAAAATTAAAAAAAAAAATTAAATGTGCTGAGCTGGCAATATTCACTAGCATCCCTGCAATGACGCTGTTAGAAGGTGTATCAAGAAGTGTTTGAAGGGAAGATGTCTTGCAGGCATACTATTGCCCTAATCTATTTCCATCTTTACAACTTGTGCCTCCAGGAGTGACTACAGCATAAAAGCAAAAAATAATTGGAGCAGTAGAGGGAATGGAAAAGGAAGACATCTTTAACTAATGTCAGGGGCTACCACAAGTCACATAAGCAGTATGGATGCTGATAAGGCAGACAACCTACCCCTTTCTGAAAACTGAAGTAACTTCAACAAGCACTAAAAGAGCGTTCAATTGAATGGCTACCAGTGAGGAAATATCCAGCTTGGCGAGAACAGACATATTCATGGTACACAGGGTATTGACAAGAACTGTTGGATAAGAAAAGAAACTACCTCACCACATCCAGGAAAAGAGCAGATGCAAATGGTTGAGAGCACCACTGGGATCAGATGTGAGGTGGGAGAGCATCAGCGCTGTCAGCAAGATGTATTAAAAGGACTCTGAGGGATCAGTGTAATGGCTGCTGATGTTCTGGGGATGCAGGCAGAGATCGTGTGGCAGAAGCTGTGATACACCATGATCCCATCTTCATCTGTCAGTTAGAAAGAGTCAGGGAATAGATCTAGAGCTGAATAAAACCATAATGGTGTGGGGATTGTTTGCAGTACCCTGTATGAGACATCTGTTGATCTCCCAAGGGCCGGGACCAACCTCAGCAATCTAGAGCAATACAGCAGCTTCCTACTCTCAGATGCACAGACTCCATCCAGAGTCTGTTGGGATTTGTAACCTATATCTGACAACTTTTCTTCCACAATTTTCACATATGTGCAAGTCATTGATATAGCTCCTGAATAAAGATGCAATATGGACAACTGGTATCATCACAGGATGCAACTATATCACATGTGTGAAAGAGCAGACACTTAATTATCCCGCCTTTAATAAAGAGGCAGATATATAACATATTGCTAATGAGGAGTGCTACCCCTTAGAAAAAGACACGTTCCACTTGCTAACCTATAGCTCTATTTTAGTATCGCCAGCAGAACAGAGATACATCCAAACAGAAAAGCTAAATCTTTCAACAATATCTAGAAGTGGAAGGTGTTGTCAGTGTAACCATGAATAGGAAACCACTTGAGCAGAGAGTGATCATGAACTATTGGCGAGCATTTTAGATTGCTGCTGGCAGCCCCACATCACCTTCAGCACATGCCTCTGAAGCATTCACGCTAAGTTTTAGGTATCCACAATGAAGAAAAAGGCTGACATGGTTATAGCTGCCGCTGTACACAGCCCAAAAATACGGCAGCTGAATGTGACTCTGACAGAAACAATGTAAAGACACAGAAAGCCTCCATCAAGCCAAGTTCACCACTTAAAGGATTTGGAAGAAATCCAAGATGAATTCATGTGGTGACCTCCATTTTTTCTATTGGAAAGGCCAGAAAGCAGGGGAAAATGTCCCCATTTTCAAGAGTACTGGATCTACTGAGACAGGTTGAATGTACAGGAAATCACAGTACCCAGATTGCGGGGAATGGACACTTTCTTTGGGAATTGCCCAGCTCTTCTCTGGGGCTGCAGTCTGTGCAGAGGAAGCCAGTAATACTCTGTCTTGGCCAAATATGACAGAGGCTAGCCAACATCTGACGGTCTGTTGTGGCATGTATAGGGCAATCAGCAAAGAAGTGGAAACACACTGCTCTTCCCATTGTCCATGGGGAGAACAGGAATGCACGTCCCCACCCCAAATCTGGCTATTTGGGCTGCTACTCAGACTTCTGGTCAGTAGATGAGTTTAAAGCAATGAAGTACTTTAGTGGGCAGAATATCCCATGCAGTGGAAACACAGATCTGTTTGCTTGCAATCCATCCTCAAATTTACTCACTTCGATCATCACCACAGCATTGCCACCAAATGGAAAAGCCAAATTAGCACTTAAAATGCCTGAAATTTTATTAATGCCGAAGAACACGAAGAGAATCCATAGCATCTCTTCTTTAATGGAGAAACAATCTCACAGAAAGCCCAGCTCAATCTGCTTCCATCTTCTGATGCCTTGAGCATGGCATCATTACTGTGACTAGCAGCGATGAAAGGAATCACAGACAAACAGAAGAAACACGTGAAAGCCAAAGCCTCCTGTGAGTGATGACATAAAGACCTCCCAGAACTACCAGCAGGAGAAGGTATTCCTATCAGACTATGTCCTCTGGACGTATCATGTTCTGGGATGCAAACTATTTTCTGAGCAGGTAAGTTCTTGCTCACGTAATATAGCATTCGTAAACACGTATTTCCATGAAACCTCGAATACATTAACCTGCTGTGCACAGAAGACACAGATAGCAGTGAATTACGCACTCTGCAGACCTGATTGACAGGGCACAGATCGAAGCAGAAGAGAAAGAGCCGTGACTGTGCGAATAGATGCAATACCACAGAAAACACATTGCTGAAGAACTCAAGCAGAATGCAGTCATCTGTGATCACGAGTGAACGATACACTGACTCCAACATCAAGCCCACTTCCAGGTGTACACACGAGGCAGCACAGTGCTCTGACATGAAAGAACAGCCCCTTCAGACACAGAGGAAAATAGCCTTGCTCCCAAAAGAAGTGAACAGAAAAAAGAAAAAAAAGCACGGTACATTATCTATAAAATGAGGCAGATGTTAAGCATGTACAATGGTACATTAAAGGTTCACACAGGTTGTGCTATTCATGTTTAATGCTGTGGTGTCAAATGTGGCCAAAGCTACAGAACTGAAGTGCCCAACTGAGACTTGTCATGGACTTGGATACTCAGGCAGAGGATAATGTCACCTTAGCAAGCGTTGGATGAGAAGCACAGGAGGCACAGAGAAAGGGATAAACCCGCAGCATTGAAATGCTGAGCTGCAGGTAGCAGGCAGCCGGCAGTCTGGGTGGGAGGCAGAGAGAAGGCAGGGAGCGGCAGGGCCCCGGTACATCAGGGAGCGCAGCCGTGGCCGGTCAGGCTTCCCTGCCTGCTGCAAAGGGCAGGAGAAGCGACGTACCTGGTGGCCCTGGGAGACCTCGGAAGTGCACCTTATAAATACATCCTTTTAGGGAACTGCACTGAGGGCAGGAATAAGCAACCGCTGTTCATCTCTGAAGACTGTAAAAGGCGGTGTGCCAATGGCAAGCTTTTCAAGCTTGAGCAGTGGGCATCCACCAGCTACGGCCACCGAGTCTGCAAAAAGTACCAACCAAAAATAAGCCCACTTAGAGTCACTCAGGAGATATATGCCTCAAACAGAAAAATGACAGGACATCCAACTAATCAAAAAAGGGCCTAAGCTCCCATCAGTTTTATTTTCAGCCTGCTGTAATAAAATAAGCCTAGTTGTTTGAAAACTATTTTGAGAATGTATTTTTACGGGCCTTCTGCTAAGGCCAAGGAGTGCTTGGGGTGCTTGTGGGACAGCAGATTTAGGTGCCAAAACGATGAGTAGGAAGAGGTGTGTCATACTGACACTTCAGACCTACCTCCTGTCATCCAGTGCTTCTGCGGAGCACTGCAAAGAGGGGTTCCCCATTGCCAGCATTTCTGTCCTGGTATTTCTGAAGCCCATTCTAACACTGAAAGCGCCACCAAAATTGCAGTAACACTGATACAGTTTTTTATATATATAAAGTTGGTCCTTTGCAGACAAAAATTGAGGTGCCTTTGATCTGGACCATCTCTCAGGTGTTTAATGTCTATCTTGATATGGCATAAGCCAGACACAGAAGTTAGAGAGAGAGAATATTTAAAGAATGAACCAGATAAAACAAGATGTCAGCCCCCAATTGTACATTTCTTGGGATTACAGCAGACATATTGCTGGATTCCAGGTCTTCGCTGGCACTCGTGACAGGAAGCTGCTGCAGATAGGGAGCTCTGCAGGGTCTTGTCACTCAGAGAGCAAATATGGTCTGAAAAGTGTAATGTCTTTTTCTTCTTGTTACGTCTTTGGGTAATGCAGATATGATCTTCAGCTACCAGCTGAACAATAAATCAAAATGGTTGCAAAACAAAACCACCTCCCCCTCAGAAAAAGAAAGACAAATAAAATACACTGCTCCCCAACAACAATTAGACACAAAATAAAAGCAGCCACCAGCATTTTTATTAGTTAAGTAATTTTTTACTGTCATTGATGTCAATTGGCTTTAAAACAAAGCCTCAGATCCACAGTTAAAAAGAATACATTTGCCATGTTAGTCAAAATCAGTCTTACACGATTTCACCTAAATTTTTGGACACAAAATGCGTAGTCGAAACAATTCTGGTCCTATTTTTGTTTTAAACACTTACATTGCATTATGAATAATAACACAATAACTTCCTTTAAGGGCTAATGTCCATAACTGGAACAAAATGACAAGAGCACTCCTTTAGCACTGTGGTCTCCTTCCACCATCTGCTGGGTTTCCTTTGTTATTGCAGGAGTTAAAAGTCAGGTTCTTTTTTAAGAACATGATTACTTATTTTAATCTTCTCCCTTTCCCTCATCTCTCAGGTATATTTTGTCACTTATGAAGTCCTGAATGAAGAAGTATTGCTAAACCTTACTGAAATGTCGTATCTTACCAAATTTATTGCCAGATATGAGGGTATTTTTTAAGAGACAGGAAAGGTTCAATTTGGTTTTGTGAGTATAAAAAAATTCATTTTTGGTTATTTTTCTTTCTAAAGTGAAAGAACATTTTACTGACAAAAGTAGCTTGTTTCCTGTCTCTAACTGACTCTTTCTTAACTCTGTATTACTCCATACCGGCATGAACAGGATTTTGGCTTGGTCTTCATATCATAAGCCATGACTAACCAAGTATCTCTTGCAACATTTTATTAACAGTGATCCACAAATTAGAAGCTACACAAATGTTTCTTTTCTTAAGAGTCCAGGATGAATCTGCTTCAATGCTGTTTAGGTGGGGAAAGTATTTATGTAATACCAACTGAGTATATTTACAGAGAATTATCAAGAGATGAGAAATGCTGAATTCCCCTTCCACACACAGAGTCAAACATGTACACACCTCAATGCTATTTTTAGACTTGTTTTTCTTAGTAGCAGCACATTTTAGGATGCCTTACAGTCCAGAATATGGAACTAGTTAGCATTTATGCATTTAGTGTCAAAAACTATCTATCAACATGGATGTTTAGGACCTTTTTGGTATGTGAGAGGATCTCATCAGAAAGGTAAAGAAAGAACATGCATTTTGGCCTGGTAATGATGCTGAGTTTAGAACAGGCTTTTACAATTGTTCATCTGAGAACTTCCTTGCAGAGCTAACCAAAAGTTGGGAGTTTTCTCTCTGGCTTTTGTTTTTCATATGTTTTCGTGAGGAAAACTCTGCACCGTGATCTGTAAACATCGGTTTTTTTGAAGCACAGATGGTCAGAGATCTCTAGAGTGGGCTTACAAATGTAACTCCAATATGAGCATGTATTATAAAACCGGTTTCCCATGAAAAAGATTGCAAGATCTCCAAAGAAACAGCTTTGCTCAGCATTCACATATACAGTAATTTCAATGGAAAGCAGAAGGGGTCTAGGCTAAGGTCAAATGCTTCTGGAAAATGCCATCTCTTTTTTTTGAAGAAAGCAATTTTTTTACAATATAGTGTTATGCCTCTACAGTGGGAAGTTTTAAGAATTATGCAACACTGAATAAAAAAAAGAGAACTAATTAGATGCAGTGACAGGAGGCGGAGGTCGAAGAAAACATCTTAATGTCAGGATTCTCAAAGATGGAGAGTTATTTTGGATGCCTCCATTTTTAGGCAGCTACTAGAGGAGAGCCATAGTTTCAGAAAATGATTCAGCTTCTGAATGCTGGGTTCCATTGAAGTGTTTCTATTGCCCAAAACCTGATGACTAGTTATTGTGGTCTTCAAGTTGTGTGATTATTGTGGTACATTTTCCTGAGTGTAAAAATGTGGTAATAAATACCTCAGCAGTGTGCTTTGAGGCTTCATACGTTATTGTCTATAAAATGCTTTGAATGGACTTTAATGGAAGACCTCATAAATGTGTAAAAGACTACTATTATCATTTTTTACAGGACTGAGATTTAAGGGGCGAAGCAAAAAAGATATGTTGTGACAATATGATAAACGCCTCTTTTTTACTACTCCCGTATGGACGTCAGGAAGAGAAACCAAGGTAGACCTGCAAGGCCAAGGTAAATTAATGAATTAATACTTGAAAAATACTTAAAAAAAACACCCACTGTCTTTATAATGACATTGTAAAAGTGAGGTATTTCTAAAAATGAGCTGATCTGGGGGTTTGTCCTTTGATCCCACTGTCTTTAAAGTACACTACAAAACCCGGAGAGATTGTAACCTCTTGGAAAACCTTTTACAGCATCAAACAAGAGCCCTCCTCTGACTTTGAAGATATCCTGCAATCAATTAGGAAGGCCCTAAATGATGTCGGAATGAGTCAGGAGTTTTGCAGAATAACTGGCAGGCTTCCACTTAGAGAGAATCACTGGGAATATGAGAAAACAGGGAAGATTAGCCATCCCCATTAAAGACAACAGCATTAGGAGCTGTTTTCAAAACACTAGAGCTTCTTCTTGCCTAATGCTTTCAAAGTTGCTGTTCTCAGCTAAACTGATGAGTTGTTCTGTGTCTTTATTTTTAGTATGGGAAATTAAAAATAAACTTGGAAGAAGTTCTTTGAAGTCAAACGCACAAGTCAAAATGTGAAAATTGCATCTTGACACAACTGACTCCTGCTTTTTGCCTTGTGAGGTTAGTTAAACCAGCGTAACCTAAAGTACTATGGAAGATGAAGAAGAATATTTTAAAGGTGTTTTTCCTTGCTTTACGTTGATGTAAAAGACCGTGAGAGATGGAAGGCAGCAGTGGTCTGGGCCTTTCACGTCCTGAATTCCCACTGAGGAAATAACCTTGCTCTCAACCAGTGCCTGACCAATTCCTCCACTGATCTGAAAACCAAAGATAACTTCTCTGTACCTAGCGGGCTATCTCTACGCTCCCAGAAGGGACAGCAGATTAACTTTAGCTCATCCCTGAAAAGCTACTCACCTATGCTGTATTTTCTGAAACCGAGGAGCTACAAAATTCTTCGTACCCTGCATTCTGAAAAGACACTGAGTTGCAAACCTTCACGTTTGCAAAGAAAAGTACCTAGGAGTTGGAAATACAGTGAAAGCTTCCTCCGTGCCTCCTGCCTTCTCTTCCTTCCTTCTTTCCTCCCTCCCCAAAATAAAGCAGCATTTTGCTGTGTTCCCACGGAAGTAAGTGAGAACTGGATTGGTCCTTGTGGTTTGCTTTGGTTATATTTGGGAATTTTTTTTATCTGCCTTCCTGTAGTATTACTCCCAGTAATAACACCAGGGCTTTAAAAAGACTAAAGGCTCCCATGGTTGCAGCTGGTAAATTTTCATGCAGAAGCTACAGAGTATTTTCCCCACTACAATAGATCCTCTTATCTGGTTCATTATCAGTAGAATCCCCTGTACACTAAAATCCAGAGGCAGCAAAATACTCAGGCATGTGCTTAGAGATAAGCTCGTGTTTACATGGTTTGCTAGATGAAGACCTATAGACAAAAGCTGTTATGGGGAAACTGTGATACCATATGGACATTCTCTCAATTGTCACATTTCTTCCAGATCTATATATGCTTTTCAGGCTGAAAGCTGGAGAAGCATGGATTACATACATTTCAACAGCCCTTTTGCTTCCCTGTAGAGCCAATGGTAAAATCTATTTAAGCTTTACCACCCGGCTCTGAGTCTTAGCGAGGGGGAGAGGGCAAAAATGAATGGTGCAGCCTACGGCTGAATGGAAAGTCCTAAATTTTTTTTAAAAAGGAAAGCAAATGGGGTCAACAAATGGGAAAGCTGACTGTTACTGGGAAGCATTTTAATTCCAGTCTGTACAGCAAATGCTCTTCAGCTACATGAAGCAGATAAAAAATGACTGCAGATTTCAGGAGTCTCCTGTCAAGTAGGTTAGCAAAATAAAGACAGATGGCAAAGGATTATATCTAATTCTTTTTCCTAATTCATCTTTTCCTGACCATTCCACTGCACTCAGTCTAACTAGAGATTTACCAGCTTAACTTCCCCTCTATAGCTCACAGTGACAAACCGCGTAGTATAGATTTGCAGCTTCCCATCATTAGGAATATTTAATTGGACACAACTGCTTTTCATCAGCTGCCTTTAAATGCTGCCTCTGAACGAAGGATGTTTACAGTGTTACAACAGTAGAACTCTAGCTTCATTTTTAAAGCAAACATCCTAAAAAGCCCAGGAATATCAGAGTGCTTCTGGTGAATGTAGCTGTCCTGCTCAGTCAAAGAAGAATTTCAGGCTGGAATCTCTTACTTAGATGTGGGTAATCTCACAGCACAACGCTAACAGTACTGTCCTAAACTTACTGTTTCTTTCCTGTGCTCTTTTTTCCTGTGCAGATAAAGAAAGGAAGCCATGTAGCACAGCCCTGATAACGCCGAAAGCGTGCAGTCCATGGTTTGGTGCCAGAGGGCCTGTTCTGCAGTCACGGCTTCTCATTGCCTGCCTGATTCTGTTCTTCCTCCTTCCCCACTCAATTATTTAAAGCTATTTTTTGAAAATTCCCACTGGTTTTTGATGTCTCTCTTTTCAGATGCCTGGCTTGAGACACACTGAGCCTGACCTTCCCAGGTGTTGATGATGAATAGTAGCTCCTTACAGAGTCAGTGGGGAACTGACAGTATTCAGCACCTTCCTAAACCTAGTTTATAGTATCTTCAGGGAAATGGGGAAGAGTGCCTCCAGCATGCGGTCTGTGCTGCCTCTCTGCTTCTCCTAATTGCTTTTACACCTCCCTCTGTACTAACACCTCTTGAAAATTCCAGATCTGGGCTCTCTTTTAGATAGTCATTTTGGTTTTCTGTGCATTTATCATTCTTCTCTGTCAGTTTCTAAATTTCTCCAGTAAAAAATCCAGGAACTGGTGGGAACTGGCAGTTACCTTTCTTCGTATACCTTTCCTTTTACTTTCCTCTCCTCTCTTTTTCTCCACTAGCACTGACTTGCTTTTCACCAGAAAAAAAATTGGAAGGCACATGTCAGTGACAACAGCACCATCTTCTGTTCTGCAGAGATTATGAAGGCTTCACTCTCATGTTTCTATGAATCCTTTGGAGATGGGTCTGGTTGAAAAATTTGGAGCTAGAGCTGGATCTGAACTAACTCTTCATGAGTTTCAATGTCTGAACAAGTCTGAATGTATGTGGAGAAGTATGGGTGTACGAAAGGCTACAAAAACTTCAGCTCTCATAGCACTTATCTCTGTGAGCCACGTTTACATTTGTCTTCTATTCTCCTCTTCATAAAAGCTCAGTTGCAAAACTTAGGCTACTTTTGCTTTCCTTCCCTGTGGCTTGACACATTGACAGTTTCTCATTTAATTTATTTACTTGTTTATTTATCACACTTAGTTGTTATCCTTATTCTCTACCGATAGTACTGCACTGATTGTCACCAGGGAAAGTATGCAGCCCAAATAGATGACAAGATACGCACAGACAGGGGATCAGCTTATCAGTCCACATAGAAGGCCACAGACCACAGAAGGTCATAGACCATGTGCTGCCTAAAATTTGTGTCAGTGTGACAACAAAGGGATGTTTGGAGTATAAAACAGGAAAATGAGGTGGGAGTTAGCACGAGAAAAAGCATGAAGCATGAAGTCTTACTTGAAAGTCTAAAATATGGACAATTAAGACGGGCAGCATGGGTAGGTCAGTGTGGAAGTCAATGTCTTGGTATTAGATAAGAGGATGGGGAAGGACAGACTAATGGGTCTGGAAAGGGAAAGGGAAAAGAAGCAGCACGTGTTTGATGTAGCACAGAAGAGGGAGCCAGCAGAGGGACATAAAGGGAGAGGTGGCAAGGTCGAAACAGCAGGCTAGGAAACAGATCTTTGCACCAGCAAGATCTAATTAGGGTAAGATTGCTTCTGTTAAGCCAGGGAAGTGGATGTGGATGTGGTATGACGACAGCCCAGACGATAATTCTAAGTATGTGGGTAGATAGGAATGGGCCTGTTTTGGGGAAATTCTGCAGATAGAATTTGCAAGATACAAGGTTTGTTCACCTTTCACAATGGAGTTTGGGGATAGAAATGTGGAGCTAGCTACTCAACAGGTAGCTTGTGAGCAGTGATAGCAGACATACTATAATAACAGTAGACACACTGTTAGTCCAACTGGGATATAAGAATCAGACTGGGATGCAAGTGTTGAAATTAACACTGAAATGGAACCGGAGAGGACAAACTCCAGGCTCACTGTAAGTGGGTAGTAAGTTCAGAAATGAAAGGGAGGAGGGAGAGAAGGCGATAGCTGGAGGGACAAGCTGAATCTCATTTTTAAATGGTAAAGATTAAGACATCCTTGCATTGTGACATGAAAGAGCCAGAAGAAAGGTTTAGAAGCAATGTAGGGGGGCCAAATGAAACAAGTATGAGAGGATCAGGAGATAACAGCACAGCCACCTTGTAGAAGTGTTGTGACCAGCTTTCCTGGCTGCATATCAATTATTTCCTCTTTCAGTTTGAACACTTCTGCCTCTGTCCCTCTTAGCAAGGGGGTTCAAGGACTTTAGGGCAAACTGACAAAAATGACATGACTTTCTTCTTTCCCTTTCTCACCTCTTATCACTCTCTTTTTCCTTATCCCCTGGCAGAGAGCAGAAGTGTCTCAGTAACCACCCCTTTGTAGTCCTTCCACCCATCTTGTCCAGCTTCACCTAAACCTAGAAGATACATATATGTCTGTACTTGGGTATGAACCTTTACCATAGTATCTGGTCCCCTTTTCCCATCTATGCTCCTCACTGCAAGTGCTGTCTTGGAGTGAGATTCATGTACAAGCTGTGTGCACTGCTGGTTTTTGCACAACAGCACTGACGCAATCTAGAAGAGGATGTGAATATACCTAACTATCCGGTAAGGTTTATTGTATGGAGCACATCTGTGCTTTTCATTTCATTATCCCATTTTATTGTGGGATAGGGATGTGGTGGGAAATTTTCTGCATGACTCTTTTTCAGAAATCTCCCATCTACTTCTCCTGCTTGCAGTGGGAGAGGAGAGAAAAGGCTGTGTTACGTACCTGGTCCCCCTAGAGATCTTACACTATGCAGACACGCTCCCATGGACTCCAGCAAGGAAAGAAAATCACGCTGCAGGGTCAGCTAAGCCCTCCTCCTTATGAACTGTGCAGAACTACCTGTAAATGTGCAGGTGGTAGTATGGGACTATAAGAGTTTTCATAAGAAAGGTATTTTGTGTGATCCAAAACCAGCATCATCACAAAACTTTAAAGACATACACTTGGCCTGGGCTCTAATAATCTAATGTGGTGCCTCAGTTCAGCAGTGGCTTTACGGCAACTGCATAACACATGCTTCCAAAATTATAAGTGGGCGTTTCCAAGACTTATAACTAATTGTCTGTAGTTTATACTGTAGTTTTGTCCCTGATCCTTTTCCAATACAACCAACCGCTGGAATGATCATCCACGGATTGTTCCTGGTACAGAACTGCCCGATTGTGTGATCACAGGGGAAAACATTTACATCAGAACAAGTATACGTTTGTCTAAAAGAGTATGCAGTTAACTAAGGCACTGATTTTTTAACTAGGGGTGTGAGGAAGGAACCTCAGTCCTCTTGTATTGCTAAAGTGGTGTAGCATTATGGGCCCTGATGAAAACCAATAAACTATTATTGTTAAGTATCTGAGTTGTAAAATCAGCCCCAACTTGGTCAGCTAGTTATCATGTGCTGGAAACCCAAATCATCAGCAAAGGTGCTGTTACAAAGTTCAGATAAGAATCAACAATAATAAGTGTTTCTCATCTCTGTCCTGCCTCCCATAGGCTCAGTAATAGTATTAAATGGCACAGAGAGACTCCGGTTAAGGGAGAGGAGTGTGTCGTAAGCCCTACATCTGTTACAGGGAGTTGAGAAGTATTTCGTGGCCTATAGATAGTAGTGGCCTGTGAAGAGGACATGTCCAGACTGGCCATTTTATTTCAGGGCTGTCTGCTGTTGTGGTGGACTGGTTTTGATGTTTCAGGTAATTCCTCTTAGTCTTAGGTTTCTAAAACAGATTAATCTGATTGATTGAGGGAGAATATCTCATATGGCGGAAATAAAGCAAGCAGCTGCAGGCTGTCCTCTCTAAAAAATCCCCAAGCTATTTCAACCTTTTATCTAGGCCATATGCTGAGGTTGGAGGGGACCTGGATAGGTCAGGGAATACAGAATATCTTCTAAATAGGAGTGCAGAGTGTATGAGAGATCGGCAGGTGTGGGATGTTCTGGGTGCTGAGGCTGGCGCAGCAAGCCTAGGCTGAAAGGACTTTGGGATCCTAGCGGTGGCTGCAGCTGGCAGGCTGGGGGCCTGGGAGCAGGGCTGGCTTGGGAAGAAGGCAGGAAAGGGTTGGGATAAGCTTGGGAAGCGGAGAAAACAGAACGGGACACCGTCTTTGGTGAGGTAGGGGTATGTGTTGGAAGTGTAGAGCTGGAAAGCACAAATTTAGGGTCCTAGCATGAGGACATTTAACGAGTATGGCGTGAGGGTGTGAATGCTGTGGCTCTTGCCATTTGAAAATTACAAAATGCTGCTCCTTGCTCCTTTTCTCTCTCTTAACTCCATATCTACCTTTCTGGTTTTTGTTGTTGTTTATCTTTCCGCATCACGTTCCACTCGGAAGCTCCCCAGCCTGATCTCCCATGGGCTTAGTTTCTCCCCTACTTCTTTTTGTCTGATAAGACGATCTGCAGTGAAACAGTTCAAATTTAAATGCTGATGTTTAATTTGCTGTAATAAGACTTTAGATTTGGCGCCCCACTGTGATAAAAATAAAGGCAAGGCAGAATTCAGACAATAATGGAGAAACAGCACAGCAGCTAGTATTTTATTCCGTTTTGATTACTACTTGTTGTGCAGACCTTTAACGCTTCATTTAGTTAAGTCTTACAGGTACCTGGAAGGGAAGAGTAAGATTGTAACAAAGAAGGGATACCCTGCTTGGCACTTTTTCAAGCCTCATAAAAGAAACACCCACAATTCATCAGACTGCATGCTATAAGGAAGAAATGGAAGAATTACTAAAGACATCAGAGCAAATGGAAAAGCAAACAAAATGTATTATGGCATGAAAGAGATTTCAACTCTAAGCATCCTATTTACTAACATACATTCTACTCATTCCTCCTCTGAAAAATGTTTTTCTGCATGTGAAACAAAGAACTAGGTTTTAGTTTACATTTAAGTAAATCTATCAGTTTGAGCTGTTTTCCTGAGCTTTTTCTAGATTCTGTATTTTATATGTGACTGAACACACGCAGAGTGGTAAGGCATACGGAAACCGTGTTAGCTAGCAGGTTTAAAATAATTCCTTTCCACCTTCTTTTTCTAGAATATATCTCATATATAGTCACACTACAGGTCCACTTCTGGTAAGAAGCTTCAGCCATTTTGCAATCGGTAGACTCTCAAAGACAACAGATTTCTACTAAAGTTTGGGGAAAATGGATAGCCAGGAAAAGGAGAGACTGTGCTCACGTGATTTGGAGGGAGTGATCAAGTGGGAGCTCACACTGAAAACTTTCAGTAAGCCTTTCTTCTTCATTAGATGCCTAAGCAACTACAGCTTAGCCAAGGTAATTCCCATACCCGTTGGAAACCATGTTGTACCTGTGCTGCTGCACAGGGGATTTGCTGTCCATTGCTTTTGCAGGAACAGAGGGTTCCAGGTATGCCTTTTCCTATGACCACGTCTCCTAGGAGAGTGGTTTGCCACCATTTTTGATGTGCCGATCTCTAAATTTTTTCCAAGGGAATTGTAATCTGGTACAGTGAATTTACACTTAGTGGAAATCAGGTTGCTTTTCTTAGTTACGCTTTGGCTTGCACTAGTACATTAAACTGCTTGGGAGTTGTTCTCTGGCCCCACTGCCAGTGGCCCAGACCCTCGCGACAAGCTAACAGCACGGAGCCAGCGCCCAGGAACGCCTCCGGTCTTTTTTAGAGGCAGACGCGGGGCATTCAGGTAGACTTCTGAGATGCTGTGATGACAACGTAGACTTGGTTTTAACAACTTACTTACATTGGCATAAATGGTAACGACAAGCCTGACAGATGGAACAACTGAGCATGTTGTGTATTACTGCTGGTTGATCTTGTGTCGCCATGTGCACAAAGACACCCAACGAAGGAACTTCACCCCCTCAAAGATGGCGCCGCCACCCGAGATGTCTCCGTTAGGCCTCCCGGTGCTCAGCCCGTGAGAACAGACAGGGGATCAAGCTTTGCCTAGCAGCCAAGACAACCGGGAACGCGCATACGGGTACACGCAGCCGGGGATGCGCAGGCCTGCGGGGGCACACGGCACCACACGAGCCCAGAACCCGGAGCCTTCCAGGCGCTTTCGCCCCAGCCCTCGCACGACAGCCACAAAGCTCGCGCGACTTCCGCCACCGACCCACGGGATCCGCCCGCCGCACACCCGAGCGGGAGCGGGCGCCGGCGCCGTGCCTGAGGCGCCCGCCTCGCCTCCCGCCGCCGCGCCGAGGGCCTCGGCGCCGCCGCCGGCCGCGCCCGGGCCGGCCGTCCCCGCCCGCCCTCGCCTGCGCAGGCGCGGCGCTCGCCCGTCCGCCCGCCCGCCCGCCTTTCCCCCCCGCAGGATGGAGGTGGTGCTGGCCGACGCGCTGCTGGCCCGCGGCGGGGACCCCTGCGCGCTGCTGCGGGCCGTCTGCGCGCCGCTGTCCGCCGAGCGCGCGGAGGCGCTGCGCCTCCTGCTCCAGCGGCTGGCGGCGGGCGGGCCGCCGCCGGGCGAGGCGGAGGCCGAGGCCGAGGCGGTGCGGCGGGCCGCCTGGGAGGTGGCGCTGGAGCGGTGCCGGCCGCTGCTGCGCGGCGGGGAGGGGGCGGCGGGGTGCGGGGAGCGGCTGCGGCTGGCGCGGGCGGCGCGGGGGGCGCTGCGGCACTGCGTGCAGCTGTGCGGGGCGCCGCTGGCGGCGCGGCTGGCGGGCGACGCGCTGGCGGAGCTGGCGGCGGGCGGCGGGGCGGGCGCGGAGGCGGCGGTGGAGGCGCTGGCGGCGGCGGCGCCGCGGCTGGAGGAGCCGGCGCTGGTGGCGCGGTGCGTGGCGGCGGCGCTGGCGCTGGTGCGGGAGGAGGGCGAGGGCGAGGAGGCGGCGGCGGCGGCGGCGCTGGTGGCCGGGCGGCTGCTGCCGGCGCTGGGCGGCAACGGGGCGGCCCTGCGGCGCGTCTGGGAGGGGCTGCTGGGCGCCGGCGGGCCGCCGCGGGCCGGGCGGGCGCTGCTGGCGCTGAGCGCCCTGGCCGACGCGCTGCTGCCGCGGGGCCCGCCGGGGCCGGGGCCGGGGCCGGGGCTGGACGCGCGGCTGTGCCCGCGGTTCTGGCGGGTGGTGCAGGAGGGTCTGACCGAGCGGGACGGGCTGTGCCGGAAGCGGGCCCGCTACCTGCTGAAGCGGGCCCTGGACCTCAGCGGCGGCCAGCGCGCCGAGCTGCGCTGCCCCACGGACGGCGGAGACGGTACGGCGGGGCGGGGGGCGGGAGCGGGGATCGCGCCTCCCCGCCCGGGCTGAATGGCGGGGAGAGACCCGCTCTTTTTTTTCTTAGAGCCAAGTCTGTTTTGGTGGTCTGCTGAGAAGAATGAGAAACTGCTGCAGTTTTGGGAAACTTACATTTTGATAATGGAAACTTTGGAAGGAAACCAGGTAGGAGCACCGTAAAGCCTGTGCTCGTCGTAGTTGTAGGTGATACCTTACTTCTGGCACGCGTACTGCCAATGTTTTTGTGGGGTGAAATATTTCCATCTTTGGTGACGGAGGGTGTCTCAGCAGGAATATTTTTATTTGGAATTTTAAGTACTTAAAACGCAGCGTGTGTAATTCATTTGGAATAAATTCGGAACTCTGTCTTCGAAATAGTTCTGGTTAAAGCACTGGATTGAACTAAGAAAGAAAAACCCCGGTTGCAGCTTGTTGCAAGACCACGGGTAACCTGTTTCTTGGTGAAAATCAGGCTATAGCAACTTAATAACCTGTTTTCAGTAGAGGGGACTACATCTCTATAGTGAAGCATTTGTGGTCTGGGATGAAAATTACCGAGTTTGACTCGGCGTCCAGTGTACTTGGCAGAAAGATTCCTGTTGACTCGAGGTTTCCATAATTGTGTGGTATTGTGGTGTTAAGTACTAGTTGTGTGACTGCCTCTTTGTAGTTATTTTATTTTATTTGTACATAATTGTCCTTTAACTGAGAGAAATAGTACTTTACCAAAATGTTTGATTTTAGAGATTTGTGCTGTTTTATTATTTTTTTGATGAATAGAATGGTTGGTTATTAGGAAGTATTGTTCTTATGATACGGTAGCATGGAACTATCAGGTTTTGTTCAGTGCTAAACTACGATTGAGTGTTACATACCAAGTGCTGAGATCAGCTGCACAGGTGTTGCAGGTTTATTTAAATGCAGTTATATTGTCAATTATTATATTAATGCTATTGATAGTAAATTCTAGCCCGTGAGTAAGTGCCAGTTCCTAGGTTTGAGATGTAAACTGACTACTTACATCTGATTTGCATTTCAGATCCATGTCATAAAGCCAGTATTACCAAAACTAAACAGTTTATATGAGCATGCTATATCAAGGGAAAAAGGTAAGATATAACTTTTTCTGAAACGTCTCTTAAATATTAGGCAGTTAAGTCACGCTAGCAGCTTTTTGTTATGTTTTGTTTCTCAAATTAGCTGTTTTCTGGGTGGCTATTCCAGTTTTTGTTGGTCTGCTATGTGCATAGGTTGCTTGGCAAACGTGCACAGGCAGTGCCGCTCTGCTCCGAGAAGAAGAAATCCTAGCATATGCTTATTGCTTACTATGTTATCTTGACATATTTTTCTCTGTCAGCAAACCCAACTAAATGGTCCTTTTCCACTACATTTTGCTTTACTTCAGCTAATGTGAAAATAAAACAAAGCCAGAGATTCTTGGGGTGGGTCATATGCGCCAAGTCACCTGCACAACTCTGTAAAAGGGGAAAAAACCCCCAACTCCTCGGAAGTGGGGAGAGAAGAAATAAAATGAGTGCTGAGACAGCATGTTGGAGGATATAATGTCATCTTCTGTAGGGCAAAATGGAGCACATCTAATTAGGTGGTGCAAGATGTTAGAGATTTGTAAAGTGAGAAGAGTATTAATGTGAAAGCGTTGCAGGTGAATGCAGGGTTGGTATGAGGAGAGTTGCAGGAAAAAGGACATGGGTTTTGCACTTGTTAGTCATTTTAATTTGTAACTACTAAAATTTAGAGGGTAAGTTTTGAAAGCCATGTTAATTTTTTTCTTTGTATTGGAGATTTAGCAGGGTATTTTTATAAATCTAATAGCTACAATCATCTTTTTGAAATGTCCTGTGAATTGCCTATGATGTTGTCCAGAATGTCAGTATGTTGTGTCTTAGTATGTGAATGTGTCACTGTCATTTCTGTGTCAGTTTAGAAGGATTTGCTTTTGTAACAGGTTGTTGGTTGTTTCACCCATCGTGGCACATGTGCATTTATAAACGAATGTTTGAGAGTGAGAATAAAACATTGACAAAGGAAGGCATTCTTCATTTTCTGGAGCTTTATGAAACAAAGCATCTTCCAAATTCACTTGGTTTTTCGGAGGTAAGGGTGTTACTGTTACTTGCCAGAACAAGCAGATGTTCTAATTTGTAATATATCATAACACTGATTGCCTCAGTAGCATTGGAATTAGACACGTTCTGTAAAAGTACCCTCTTATTTAGCTGTGCAAGTGATAGCAATATTTGTAAGTAGCATCAAACGTATAATTACTTGAAAAATGGCCGGGCTAGAGGGAATGCGTTTTTGAGTGCAGTCATTCATTCCCGTATTTCAAACTCATGCTCTCTAATTAAAGTTGGCTCCCAATTTATTGAGATTTGTTACCAGAAGTGAAATTCTCAGAGGAGTGGTTGATGCTTCAGATTTTCAGAGTCCCCTGAACCTCTCCAAAATTATTAGTTAATATTAATAGATGGAACAGAGTCTTGGATAAACCTGGTCAACAGACTTCAAGTCTGTGCATGTTGTCAGTATGCACTCAAGGACGGATTTTGAAGATCCATTGCTAGATAACCCTGTGAGGAGGTGAATGTCTCTGTAGTATAATCAGTATATTACTGTATCCCATTTAAAACCACACTTTAAAATATTCTGTATGTGGGAAGAAATATTGTAAGTTCTTAATTTTTTTTATTAGTATTATATGTAGGTTGACTCCCCAACCAGCCTGCACCTTAGTAAGGAATGATCTATATTATACTATTATTTCTTCCTTCTCTCCTTCACAGAAGGCGCATTGCCCTCAGAGGTTAACATTTCTGATTTATACAAATTAAGTCAGCCTCTTGATGACTAACTTGAAATCCAGTCAACCTTAAAACACACCCTAAATCTTTCTACTTGTGTTGGCCCCTAGTCTTTCTTTTATTTCATGTTTAAATATCTTTTCTCCATCTCTTTCCCAAAAGGATTTCTTATTTGCCTGCACCTTTCACAATGCTCTCTGAAATGTACCTAGTGAAAAAATTGCTTTGTTTGTTTATTCTCCTGCTCCCCCTTCTTTTCAGTTTCCTCCTCTTTTTGCTCCTACTATTTGCTACTAGCAAGAGTGTTCTCTAATTTCTGACTCTGTCCTTTTAAAGTCTGGTGAAATAAGTGTAGCCTCTATGTAACAGTGCCCTGCAAGTGTACATTTAGCCATTGTTCTTGTTTCCTTTTATCAGTTTGTTGTTGGACCGTTAATGGACGCACTCTCAGAAAGTTCCCTCTATAGCAGGTAAGCCACTGATTCTTTTCTATTTTTTTTAAGATGTGTTGATTATTGGAAATGTATTCTAATAATACTCGTTTGAGTATGTGGGTAAAATCTTGGCTAAAGGAAAACACATTAATAAACAAACGGTGTTGCTAAACTTACTGACAGGTAAAGAGTTTTTCAGCAAAGGTGGGTGGCTGTGAGTAAGATGAAGTAGGTTCAATTTAATCCTAGTAATAGCAACATAGGGATGCATCAAGGTCCTATTGTACACCTGGTGTTGAAATATTAATTTGGAAATGAAGCGAGATACCATAAAAAAATAATTCATTAAGTTATTAATTGATCTTCTCATTTTCTTGCCATACAGAAAGAACGGGCTGCTCTAATTATTGCCAATTCATAACTGATTGAAGTGTTTTTTTGACAGTGCCTGATTATCTTTTGGGAAATTAATACTTTTTCACAGGAGACTATTTGCGGTCGACAGATGACAGTGGTCTCCCTTGGTGTAAATACATAAAGAACAGATAAAAGTTTGAGGAGTTACAAGTTGGTATACATTCAGTGTACTGATGGCATTCAGTCCTT